>NC_041402.2:131406059-131758559 GCF_900747795.2 Erpetoichthys calabaricus | reverse complement strand
GAAAAGAGTCAGTGCACTCTGCCCCATTCCAGTCTGGCTTGGAATTACCCTCATTCAAGCCCTTTAGCTGCCTGCCATGTGCACGTGTGTGACACCACTTACACACTAGCAACAGAAAATATGTAAGAAAAGTGAGGTAGGAAACACAATTCTGCTGTCCTGATTGCAACTACATACCTTTCCTACTTTATTTACATGTATATTGATGTTTTGGTATTTACATGTTTCTGTTACACCTAATAATATTTTTCTTATTAAAAAAAAAAATTTATGGTTTTGACTTGTTTTCCAGGGGTTGACGTAACCCTAAAGAGGTTTAGTAATCTGATTACACGATTAATGTTCTTGAATTAAGATTATAACAATAATTATTATTTACATGTATACAGAGCTTTTCTCACTACTCAAAGTGCTCTACACATTAGCTGCTGAAGGGGTGAGAGATAGTTAGCCAATTAAAGACGGGGGGTTGGTGATTTGGGGGCCAGAATGACTACACTGAGGTAAGCAATTTAGCCAGGACATTGAAGTACACCATACTCTTTATGAAGGATGCCCGGGTATCTTTTATGACCACAGAGAGTCAGGACATTGATTTTATGTCTCAGTGTCCCCATCACTGCACAGAGGCTTTGGGATCCACATTCAGGCTACAGGGTAAATGCCCCCTGTTGGTGTCGCCAACACCTCTTCCAGCAGCAACCCAAGGTTTTCCTGGATGGTGTCCCTACCAAGTATGGGCCAGGCCCAACAATGCTTAGCTTCAAGTGGATCCATCCATCCATTATTCATCCATCCATCCATTATCCAACCTGCTATATCCTAACTACAGGGTTACGGGGGTCTGCTGGAGCCAATCCCAGCCAACACAGGGTGCAAGGCAGGAAACAAACCCCGGGCAGGGCGAGAGAGCTGGCTTTACCAGGATCGGAGCTCAAAAGCCAGTTGATATAGGGGAGAGAAATTCTTATGTGCCATTTAACAATGACACTGGACCTCAAGTGTTTATTTAATGTGGAATTTGCATAGATAAAAATGTTGCAGTCATCTCCACCTTACCTTAATAAACTTATACATTGACATTTCAGAAGATCATGTACTTATATGCCCAAATCTTGACTTGAATTGAGCAGGTTTAAGCATGCTGTTTTTTTTGTTATATATTTGTGTCAGGATCACATTAAGTATTGTTTTGCTTCATTTTATGAATTATTATTACAGTTTACAGCACTATTGTTCATTTTTTTGTTACTTTTATGACATTATTGTGCCACGTAATTATTATTTGTTTTTACTATGGGTAAGACATTTCATGCATTGTTTTACATGGATGGCAATGACACCCATTGTTAATCACATCGAATGCTTGACATCATTATGTCACCATTTTAAAAAATGTCAGTACACTCAAACTGGCATCAAAACTGTATTAAAACAAAGGAATAGTCAATGATTACAGCACTTACATAAAACTAAGAAAAGTTAGGAATTAGTTTGGCAAATCATTTTTTTGAGTTTGATTTTCACTTTGGTTAACATTAACTACATCTTCCTGATGTCAAGTTACAACCTTTTCTTATCTCAATAACACTCTTTCTGTTTATCCATAAATTCAAATTCGTAATCCATACTCCAAAATTTCGAGTTCAACTGAACCTGTCATTTTTGTCTCAACAAATTCAAAAATTCGCATGTACATACTTGAGTCTGACCATGTGAGGGGTTCAACCCCAGGATTTTTGATCCAAGGTATGAACAGAACTATTCATTTAATGTGCTCTGTATTGAAAGAAATTGTTGTTGCTCACGCTAACAGAACTTTCACAATATGGTGATTTATAAAATACAAACACCTCAGTGTTTTCCAGTTATGCAGAGTCATATGCAAGTGAATGTTACCTGCCCTCTCTTATTATACTTGACTTTAAATCTTCCTACTTAGTTTTGCCAAAAATAATAACAAATAAACCATAAAATATTATTATTCAAACATGTACACAGTTCTAAAAGGAGCAGTGGCTACCTTTATAAATGTTAAGCAGTTGGAAAATGGCTGTCTTGTGTGCCACAGAACATGTAATCAGAGCAGAGACAAAAGTCGGTGCAGGGCAGCTCCCTCACGTCTATATTTTATACTGTACTGTATAACACTCTCAAGATATGAGTGTCTTGCTCAGTTATTCTCTACAAACACTTTTTTCCATCAGCAATTAAAAAATCTTCATCAAAGTCATCTTATTGTAGTGCTGTGCCACAGTATGCAAGACTCGATCTAATGTGCAGAAAACACCAAGCGCCAAATGGTACAACTGAAGCTGTCAGTGGGATTTTTGAGGAGGTTCTGCATGGCTTTTCAGCTGTTTTGCTTACAGCAGATTCACCTTTATGATAATAAAAAAACACACAGACTTTCTCAGCTGGCTTTGTCTGTAGTAGGATCACAGAGTGCTGTAGTCAGTTGAGTATTAAAGGAAACATCAACCATGAATGGAACTCCAAGCCATTGCAGGGCCATCTCTAAGATTCATCTACATTGGTTCAATATAAAATATTTGGGATGAAACTTAAATCTGATTATTTATTACTCTGGAACCCTTACGGCAAATCAGACTAGATGAAAAAAAAAAAAAAATGGAACTCCAAAATCTTGATAGATACAACAATCATTTGACAGTGGTTGAGAAACCACCGACATTTCCAATTCAGAGTACCCCTGTAAAGACAGGGTGACAGCAACCTCATAGCTCTCAGATGAAAGAGCTGACAGACACCACACATATTCTACCAATTTGGGGGAACCCTTGAGTTTTTGCTTGACAGCGAATGAAAGACTAATCCTGGTGATTTTTTTTTTTTTGATTAATCAGAAATAGGTAAACTTTTCACCCTCCTGTTATTCTTGATTTTGGACATTTAGTTTTCAGTGCCATTTGTCCAAGTATTTTAAGTAAAAGACTGCCGTAGTTCAAAGGGAATAAATATTACTCTACATTGTGCTGTGTTACCTTTACATAAACGGTAAGGACAACTGTCCTGATGTTTTGTTTTTTTTTTTTTTTGCTCATGCTTTACTAAGGTAATCTGACTGAATGGCTGTCATAATTATACCATTTTACTTGTTTGATATTGTAGAAGTGCCATAAAATTTGATTTTATCCATCTGGCCTTTGAAATGTCTTTTTTAACTTGTACAAATAAGCCCTTATGTGATGTGACTTTATGAGATATGATTAATGATGAAGGAAACTCACTCATGCCCTCTGCTGGTTAGTATTTGCTCTACAGCAATATGAACCAAGAACTGAGTCAGCTGACACTTACAAAGACCATATCCCCTGGCATTAAAACCTACATGGACAGAGAGACCCATTTATTAGTACAAACCAAAGGCATTGTTTCAAATAACAAAGTAGAACCACAAGGGAGAGAACACAAAACAAACTGCAATGAAGCAGTAAATTATTTTGGGCCAGTTCAGGCTTACATGTACCCTATTGAGTTGAGAGTGTGGATTGCCTCCAGTTTCTCAGCAATCTGTTATTATTTTTTTCTTTCTTTCTCAATCCAGAACCTTGCAAGACATCCTCAGCCTTCTGAACTCTATGTAGTTCCAGGCATTCAACTAACTTAACCCTGACATCCTATTACTAGTACATAAATATGCAGCCATTTTTGTAAAGCACAGGTATGATTGCAGCCATTCGAACAGTCGTGCTACTTTTAGTGTAGACTGGAGAGACTGGCATACAGTCCGTGAGACATGGAAGTAAAAATGGACGCTTCTGGACTGTGTGCACCACATAGCAAGAAGCTCCACTTTCAATTTTATTTCCTCAAGAAGATTGAAGTGTTTGGCAGCTGTTGTATAATGATAGTGATAATTTTTTTGTTTTTTCATTTTTGAGCTTCCTAGATACCCCAAAGGGAGAATACCTCACAAAATAATTTTTCCCATAAAAACAGAAAATCCAGGGCTGAAAAGGTTAATTCCAGGGTGTGGTACATCCCAATAAAACATATTGATCAGCAACTTCTGGTGAGCTCCTTGTTCTTCCTGCATACACCCAAAATGAGCCAGGCACCCCAAACTTTTCCAAAGCTTCGTGCTCAAAACAGCTACCATTCATCACCCTGTCCTAGAAAACATGTAGTGTGGCCCTAGAGATCTCTTTTGCTCTTTCTCTTGGAACCTTACAAGTAGTAGAAATGGTGATGGAACTGTCAAAGAACGGCAAACTTCTCACTCGCATGTCTGCCCAATATGCAATACATTACTACACTCTAGTGCCATGATAAACAAGAATGTATGAAAATACGTCAAGTCAAGTTGGAGAGCATGCACTGGTACAGTGCGTTGCCGCACCCACCACATGACGAAACAGCTCAGGATCCCGGTTGGCAACCCCCCAGGCAGACACGCAGTCCAGTCCCACCCTTCGGAAATGACCCTCTATCTGCTGCAGCCAGGTGTTACGTGGGCGACCCCTTGGCCTGGTCCAGTCACTCGGGTCCCCAACAATGAGGATCCTACGAGCTGGATCACCCTCGGGGAAATACGCCACATGGCCGTAGTGCCGTAACTGACGCTCCCTCACAATGCAGGTAATGTGCCTCATTCAGGATGCCAAGAGGAACCGCTCATTCGATACAAAGTTTAAACAATAAAGGACAAAATCAGTTTATCCGATGTACTCTTTGATCCTGTTTCTCTGCTCTCATTATCTGAAATCTTATGGGAAATAAGGCCCTGAGGAAAAAAACACCAGAGATGGCAGTCAGGTGATCAGAGGTGGGCACAATACATCAACATTTTGACCAAGAAACCACTCATAGGTTTCCTAGAAGCTTGCATGAACTCTCTCTATCCATCATGCTCATGAGGAACCTGCTTTCAGGGGACTCTTAACAAGTACAGAGTGTACCATCCCCTGGTGGCTCCATCTGCTCACAATGGCATGCAGTGATTCTTTTTATTGTTCCTGTGTGTTTTGCTTTTTCAGTAAAGTGCTTGACACGCACTGCCTCTTCTGTGTCAATGGCAACACACTAAAATATATGTCTGTCCATACATTTTACTAACTTGCATAGAGCAACATAATGTTCTGGGTAGTTGAAAACTAACCTAATAACATCAGACATGAGGCAGAAATCAGTCCTGGATGGGACTGCAATATGGTGTAGATTGTAGAACATCCTCAAGAGCATAGCACCACCATGAACAGTTTAGAGTCACTAAGCAACCTATATAATGTTTGAGACAGAGACTCAATTTTTTCTGCTCCACAGTTGAAATTTACAAATCAAACAATTTGGACGTGATTAAAGTGCACATTGCAGTCTTTAATTTAAGGGTATTTTCACACATTTAGGTCCCCATTTCAGAACATGATAATGTCTGGGACAATTGGCGTCACAGGTTTTTGTGATTACTCAGGTGTGTTTCGCTGCTTCATTAGTGCAGTCATAAGATGTCTATGGTTGCTGGTACTGCACCCTTTGTAGTCTGTAGTTGCCTTTGTTCAACATTATGACAAGAGCTGTGCCAACCAAAGTCAAAGAAGCCATTATGAGGCTGAAAAAGAAGAATACAGTAAAACCATTTGAGACATCGGTAAACTTTGGATTACCTAAGTCAACTGTTTGGAATATCATTAAGAGGAAAAAACATGCTCTTGAGATCGTTATTCACAAAGGGACTGGTAAGCCAAGGTAGACTCCCACTGCTAATGACAGAAGAATCCTCACTGTGGTAAAGAAAAAGTCCCAAATGCCTGTTTGACAGATCACAAATGGTCTTTAGGTTGCAGATGTGGAGTGTGAGTGACTACGATCTGCAGAAGGCTTCATGAACTGAAGTACAGAGACCACAATGCAAGATTCCGACCATTAGTTAGCCACAAAAACAGGATGGCCAGATAAGTTTGTGAAAAAGTACTTAAAAGAGCCTGCAGAATTCTGGAAAAAGGTCTTGTGGACAAAGCAGACAGAGATGAACCTGTATGAGAGTGATGGCAAGAACAATGTCTGGAGATGAAAACGAACTGCCCAAGATCTAAAGAACACCACCTCATCTGTTAAACATGATGGTGGGGGTGTTACTGGCACATTTATTGTCATTGATGATGGAACTGCTGACGGTAATCGCACAATGAATTCTGATTTGTATAGAAATATCTTTCCTGCTTGAGTTCCAGTAAATGCCTTCAAACTCACTGAACGGCTCCGGGTGGAGTCGTGCTGGGGGCGTTTCTCCCCTGTGCAGTGTGTGAGCAAGTGAGGAGAGAGAGAACGGCGGTACGTTAGAGTGAGCGAGAGCAGGCTCGAAGGCAATGTCACAGGTTTTCCTGTGGTATAGTGGGTCTATAGCTCCCCTTCAAAAGGCCATATTTAAATATGTCTGATCTGCTCGACAGGATCAGAAATAAACGGAAAACAATGTGAAGGCAATGTCACAGGTGTTCCTGTAGTATAGCGGTTCTACAGCTTCCCTTCAAAAGGCCATTTTTAAATAAATAATTACCGCTCTCACAGTGTAGTGAGGGGCATGGAAGTGTGGCTGAAACGGTTTCTGGGTGGAGTCGTGCTGCGGGTGTTTTTCCCCTGTGCAGTGTGTGCGAGCGAGTGAGGAGAGAGAGAAAGCCGGTACGTTAGAGTAAGCAAGAGCAGGCTCGAAGGCAATGTGTTCCTGTGGTATAGCGGGTCCATAGCTCCCCTTCAAAAGGCCATTTTTAATCAGGCGACTGACAGTAGTGGAGTCAGGCACAGAGAAGGTGAGCTGCTGAGAGAGCATCTCGACTGTTGCAGGGTCTGCATCGGTGAAGCAGGTGAGACACTAATGAAAAAGAGGCACAGGGATTATTGGTTTTTAAAGACTGCTTCCTTCATTGTGTTTTAACCTCAGTTTTAAAGGATTGTTTTAAGGATCCCATGGGATACCCCTCGCAAACTGTTTTACACGCAGCATACAGCGATTCACATCCGCGAGAAACATGCGTCTATGAACAGTCAACGTGGCTCAGAATTGCATGTGGACTCTAGCACAGACAAACATAAATGACGCCGTTGTTTCTGAGTCGTCGCGTCCGAGTTGGTGGGGGTGGCTCTGCGAGTTGTTGTCGTATCCAATGGTCTTAGAGTTGGTGGGCGTGGCTCCGTCCTGCGTGCTTCCCTGGGTGTCTTGCTTGCTCTGGCGGCGGCTTAGTGAATTATATATATAGATGATTGTTTATTGTTATCAATTTACAAAATGCAAAGTGAGGGAACAAAAGAAAAATCTAAATCAAATCAATATTTGGTGTTACTACATTTTGCCTTCAAATCAGCATCAATTCTTATAGGTACACTTGCACAAAGTCAGGTATTTTGTAGGATTATAGTCAGGTGTATGATCAACCAATTATACCAAACAGGTGCTAATGATCATCAATGTCACACAGTCATTAACTGAAACAGAAACAGCTGTGTAGGAGGCTTAAAACTGGGTGAGGAACAGCCAAACTCAGCTACCAAGCTGAGGTTGTGGAAGACAGTTTCATGTCATGGCAAGATTGAGCACAGCAACAAGACACAAGGTAGTTCTACTGCATCAGCATGGTCTCTCCCAGACAAAGATTTCAAAGCAGACTGGGGTTTCAAGATGTGCTGTTCAAGCTCTTTTGAAGAAGCACAAAGAAATGGGCAACGTTGAGGTTCGTAGACACAGTGGTCAACCAAGGAAACTTAGTGCAGCAGATGAAAGACACATCAAGCTTATTACCCTCGAAATCAGAAGATGTCCAGCAGTGCCATCAGCTCAGAACTGGCAGAAACCAGTGGGACCCAGGTACAGCCATCTACTGTCCGGAGAAGTCTGGCCAGAAGTGGTCTTCATGGAAGAGTTGCAGCCAAAAAAGCCATACTTCCGACGTGGAAACAAGGCCAAGCGACTCAAGTATGCATGAAAACATAGGAACTGGGGTGCAGAAAAATGGCAGTAGGTGCTCTGGACTGATGAGTCAAAATTTGAAATATTTGGCTGTAGCAGAAGGCAGTTTGTTCGTCGAAGGGCTGGAGAGCGGTACAATAATGAGTGTCTGCAGGCAACAGTGAAGCATGGTGGAGGTTCCTTGAACGTTTGGGGCTGTATTTCTGCAAATGGAGTTGGAGATTTGGTCAGGATTAATGGTGTTCTCAATGCTGAGAAATACAGGCAGATACTTATCCATCATGCAATACCATCTGGGAGGCGTATGATTGGCCCCAAATTTATTCTGCAGCAGGACAAAGAACCCCAAACATACAGCCAAAGTCATTAAGAACTATCTTCAGCGTAAAGAAGAACAAGAAGTCCTGGAAGTGATGGTATGGCCCCCACAGAGCCCTGATCTCAACATCATCAACTGTGTCTGGCATTACATGAAAAGCCATAAGGATGTGAGGAAGCCCACATCCACAGAAGATCTGTGGTTAGTTCTCCAAGATGTTTGGAACAACCTACCAGCCGAGTTCCTTCAAAAACTGTGTGCAAGTGTACCTAGAAGAATTGATGCTGTTTTGAAGGCAAAGGGTGGTCACACCAAATATTGATTTGATTTAGATTTCTCTTTTGTTCATTCACTGCATTTTGTTGATTGATGAAAATAAATGATTAACACTTCCATTTTTGAAAGCATTCTTTGTTTACAGCATTTTTTCACACCTGCCTAAAACTTTTGCACAGTACTGTATATATATATTTTGATGGAACTGTGCTGTCAGCGAACCCGAAACCCTGAACACGATCACACAATCACAGTCCCTGGTTCAAGTAAAGGTGTGTTTTATTACATAACACCCCCAAAAAGTTGACAAAAGCATAAGCATAGGTTTTCTCTCTCTCTCTGTCCACAATACTCTGTTCTCTCACCACCACACTGCCCCCCTCCAGTTGACTGCTGCCCTCCTTCCTCCCAGCTCAGACTCACCTGGATAAGGGAGTATTGTCCATTTTACTGTGGCCCAGGAGTACTTCTGGTGCCAGGACTACTGCTCCGATAATAGCACTTTCAGGTCATACGGAGGTCCCGCAAATTGGGGAGCAAATTTCCCTTGCGGCACCCACGGACCCCAGCTGGACTACAACTCCCAGCATTCCTTGCTGGTTCTTGAATGCGTGCCAATATGGAGGGCTGCTGCCAACTAACGCCTGGGGGATTAAAAATTCCCCAGAGATGGTCCTTGCCTGTCCTCTTCTTTTATCGTGACCAGGGAAGGTATTAAGCCCATATCCTTTTGGGACACCTAGCCATTTATTTGGGGCTTCTCGCCCGGGTAAGGAACCATCAGTTCTAGTTGGGATGTCTGTCCATCCATTAGGGCCGCCTAGTCCAGGTGTGGCCTCCTTCCTTGTCTTGGCCAGGTTGCCTTTATGTTCACTCGGGGCCTCCTATCTAGGTAATGAATCTTCACAATATAAATATTGTGAGGGATGGCCAGTGTCTTTACCTAGCCGGGATGCCTCCTCAAAGGAATGACAGGGGGAGATGTCTTTTGAAGGGCACTATCTTCCCTAAACTGCTACTTGGCAGCCCCCCTGGGTTGCAACAGCGCCTCAGATTCTCACAGGGCTGACAAACAGTGTATGGGAAGTACTGTTTGTCAGCACAGCCCTGTCGGGTTCCTTGGATGCCGCCAGAGGGAGCTGTGGGGGCTGCAGAGCCCTACGTTTGGTTACCACCACACCTGGAAGTAATTCCAGACCTCCTTAACGAGCCACCTGGGATGTTCCCGGGTGCAGCTTAAGAAGGAGCCACACAGAGACGAGCCAGAGTCGGGAGGAAGAGGGACAAAGGTTGCCTGTGGAAGAGCTGAGGCAGAACAAGGAAGAGAAAGAGAAGGAAAGAAAGTGTATACTGGTGCTTTACACTGTGCTGCTGTGGGGAGCGAAGGAAAAGCACTTCCCCACTTGTAAACAAAACGTGTGGTGTGCTGCACTTGTGCCTAGCGTCTGTCTGTGTAGGGGCTGAGGCGACTGGAGCACCCTGTGGTGGTTCACAATATATATATATATATATATATATATATATATATATATATATATATAGTATCTCATTGGGCACAGAGAGTTTCAGTCTTTGAGGCATTGATTGGCCATACCACACAGCATTTATTGAATTTGTGCTTTGACTGGCAAAAACCTGCAGCATGGCGCTGTCTATGCAGCTTGTACGTCTCTTTTGTTTTCGCTCTATCTGTGCAGATGCTTTGTACCATCAAGAAGATAGAAATGCCTTGTGAATAGCAATACATCTTTCATTATTATTGTTATCATTTCAAAGGGGTCTTGTGTGCTTTCTGACTCAGAGGGCAGGGCAGGGGGGATCTTTTAAGGTTTGTTTCAACTTGTCACTGGCCACGTGGCTAACTGTATGTGCCTTCAACTGACATACAAAAATTAGCTGTGTGGAAAAATCTGTATTATATAATATTCTCATTATGATCAGCTAATGTACCTCTCAAATTAATTTTTTTAAACACATGCAGAGTGCAAATCTGTCTGGAGTAGAGCGTGGGTACTGACATCATGCAGGTCCGAAGAAGATGGGACAGTGAAATAAAATATGAGGTGGCGTGTGCACACATGAAAGCTCTGTGTATGGCCTCTACAGCTCTGTGATGTCATGCTAGCCTCACAGAGCATCATGGGACACCAGGAAAAAAAATGTTCAGCAAAGTCAGCTGCAATGTGAATTTCCAGGAAAATATTTGGAGAATTTTGATGATCAACGTTATTTATGAACAAAACTGCCACAAACCCAGTCCTCACAGGATGGAACTGAATTCCAAACCTACGAGGCAAAAAAAAAAAAAACCAAACAAACATGGCACCATTACATTTCTCCCCTCCTTCAGATATAAAAGAATGAAATGGCTGGATGAACTTGTCACTCATTCTGAAGAGACCTGAATTTGTGTAGAAAAAACAGTTACTGGATTTGTTTTTGGTACATAAACATTTTCAGTCATACACAGTCAAAAACTATGTTTAATGTGACAGACGGGTGTCAGCAAGAATGAACGGGAAGGTCTACAAGACGGCAGTGAGACCAGCTATGTTATATGGGTTGGAGACGGTGGTACTGACCAGAAAGCAGGAGGCAGAGCTGGAGGTGGCAGAGTTAAAGATGCTAAGATTTGCACTGGGTGTGACAAGGATGGATAGGATTAGAAAGGAGTACATTAGAGGGTCAGCTCAAGTTGGATGGTTGGGAGACAAAGTCAGAGAGGCGAGATTGCGTTGGTTTGGACATGTGCAGAGGAGAGATGCTGGGTATATTGGGAGAAGGATGCTAAGGATAGAGCTGCCAGGGAAGAGGAAAAGATGAAGGCTTAAGAGAAGGTTTATGGATGTGGTGAGAGAGGGCATGCAGGTGATGGATGTAACACAGCAAGATGCAGAGGACACAGAGATATGGAAGGAGATGATCCGCTGTGGCAACCCCTAACAGGAGCAGCCTGATAGAAGAAGAAGTTGTCTGGATTTCCTGTACGGTTTTTTTTCAATGTAATCATTAAAATCATTCATTTAATACAGAATACATCCAGATATCAACATGTATATATTGATACTCACAGCAATATTAGTGTTTGGTCTTCTTCAGTAAAGCTTTTCTTTTGAGCCAGTATTCTTTCAAAGCAGGACTTTTAAGCAATTCTAAAATAAATAAATAAATAATATTATTTGCAGTGGTAGTAATAATCACCATTTGTTCATGACATACCATAAATAGAAATTGTGGGGATAATTATTGGAGGGGAAGGAGTGGTATTCTCCTTACCCTTCAGAGCAGAAAGCTTTTATAATGACCCTGAAACAATAACTTCTTACACCAAAGGTAAAATAAATGTTAACTATTGTAACCGTGGATTCCTGTTTACCTTCTGCTCAGAATCTACTAAGCAAACATACAGAATCAATGAATAGAAGAAGAAAAAAAGAGGGAGGGAGTGAGAGGGTAGACAGGTCTCCCCTGTAGTTTGGCACATTGTCAAATTAAACACTACTGGTAATGTTTAACTGCAGAAAATAAGGCAGGTTCTACTACAGAATACAACTCTCACATTTTCAACGGAGTAAAGAGCAAATCTAACTTGTTCTGTGGTAACACCTTTTAACAACCTGAGGAGTATTTTCAAAATTTGAATGTGCAATATTTTAAATGTGATCTCCACTCCCACAGTACATGCATTTTGTTGTGCGCTTTATAAAATTAATGTGATAAACATTTGTGGGAGGCAGGGGGCACCACAGAGCCCCAAACTCCAGACACAACTGACACACACACACACACACAGAATTATGAGTTCAAATAAAGGTTATTAATTCTTTCCAAATAACTTTCTCAACATGATAATGACAATCAACAATAATTCCTTCCTTTTCTCTTCTTCCTCAAACTCCTCTTCCTCCCAACTCCAACCTAACTTGAGTGAGGTTGAGTGGCTCCTTTTATCTTGGGCCTGGGGAGTACTTTTGGTGTTAGGGCATATCCCGACAGAAGTCAATCCAAAATTCCCAAAAGCAGGGTGCGTAACTCCCTGTAGTGGCATCTGGTAGCACCCATGGACCCCAGCAGGGTTGCCTCACGACACTACAAATCCCATGATGGCTTGCAGTTTTGGGAACGGGTCCTGCAGCCCAGGGATGCTGCCATCTAGTGGTTTGGGGAGACATATATTTCTGAGACTGAGCCTCCTTCCATTGTTCAGTCATATTGACCTCCCACTTGGTTAAGGGAGTGGTACTAGTCCTGGCTGGGATGCCCATCCATACGCGTGTTCCTTCACACATTACACATGCTTGCTCTTATGATCTAGATGGCCAGAGTTATGTTAAAGTTTAATGTACCATCAGGTTAGGTGCATTGGTGATCCTAAATTGTCCCTAGTGTGTGCTTGGTGTGTGTGCCCTGCGGTGGGATGGCACCCTGTGTTGGCTGGGTTTGGCTCCAGCAGACCCCCGTGACCCTGTAGTTAGGATATAGCGGGTTGGATAATGGATGGATGAGTAAACTGCTCAAAAAAAATTAAAGGAACACTTTTAAAACACATTAGATCTCAATGGGAAAAAATCATGCTGGATATCTATACTGATATGGACTGGGTAATGTGTTGGGAATGAAAGGATGCCACATTGTTTGATGGAAATGAAAATTATCAACTTACAGAGGGCTGAATTCAAAGATGCCCTGAAAATCAAAGTGAAAAAATTATGCGGCAGGCTAATCCATTTTGCAGAAATTTCATTGCAGCAACTCCAAAAGTACTCTAGTTTGTATGGCCCCCATGTGCTTATATGTATGCCTGACACCATCGAGGCATGCTCCTAATGAGACGACCGATGGTGTTTGGGGGGGATCTCCTCCCAGATCTGGATCAGGCCATCACTGCGCTCCTGGACAGTCTGAGGTGCAACCTGGCAACGTCGGATGGACCAAAACATAATGTCCCAGAGGTGCTCTATTGGATTTAGGTCAGGCGAGCGTGGGGGCCAGCCAATGGTAGCAAATCCTTCATCCCCCAGGAACTGCCTGCATACTCTCACCACATAAGGCCAGGCATTGTCGTGCACCAGGAGGAACCCAACACCCACTGCACCAGCATAGGTTCTGACAATGGGTCCAAGGACTTCATCCCAATACCTAATGGCTGTCATGGTGCCACTGTCTAGTCTGTAGAGGTCTGTGTGTCCCTTCATGGATAGGCCTCCTCAGACCATCACTGACCCACTGCCAAAGCGGTCATGCTGAATGATGTTACAGGCAGCATAACGTTTTCTGCGGCTTCGCCAGACCCTTTCATTATTGTCACATGTGCGGAGGGTGAACCTGCTGTCATCTGAGAAAAGCACAGGGCATCAGTGGTGGACCTGCCAATTCTGGTATTCTATGGCAAATGCCAATCGAGCTCCACGGTGCTGGGAAGTGAGCACAGGGCCCACTAGAGGACGTCAGGCCCTCAGGCTACCCTCATGAAGTCTGTTTCTGATTGTTTGGTCAGAGACATTCACACCAGTGGCCTGCTGGAGGTCATTTTGTAGGGCTCTGGCAGTGCTCATCCTGTTCCTCCTTGCCCACAGGAACAGATACCGGTCCTGCTGATGGGTAATGGATCTTCTATGGCTCTGTCCAGCTCTTCTAGAGTAACCGCCCGTCTCCTGGAATCTCCTCCATGTCCCTGAGACTGTGCTGGGAGACACAGCAAACCTTCTGGCAATGGCACATATTGATGTGTCATTTTGGAGAAGTTGGGCTACCTGTGCAACCTCTGTAGGGTCCATGTATCACCTCATGCTACCAGTAGTGACACTGACCATAGCCAAATGCAAAACTAGTGAAAAAACAGTCAGAAAAGATGAGGAGGGAAAAATGTCAGTGGCCTCCACCTGTTAAACCATTCCTGTTTTGGGGGTCGTCTCATTGTTGCCCCTCCAGTGCACCTGTTGTTAATTTAATTAACACCAAAGCAGCTGAAACTGATTAACAACGCCCTCTTGCTACTTAACTGACCAGATCAATATCCCAGAAGTTTCATTGACTTGATGCTATACTCTGATTATAAAGTGTTCCTTTAATTTTTTTGAGCAGTGTATATTGCACAATTATCATAAAGCTAAAGTTTTATAAAAGCTGCATGAATAAAAAATTACCACTTCTGGTTAGGGAAAATAGCCCAAAAGTTCATCGAAATCTACATTTTGTACCTGATACTTGTATGCAAAATTTGGTTGACCTAAGTGAAAGTGTACTCAAGTTAACGTGTTTGCATACACACACACACACACATGGACAGACAGACACACAGACATAATTCCAAAAATGGTATTTTCACACTTAGGGAGGTCTAAAGCATCGAGATTCATCAAAATCTCGACATTAAATTTTGGGACGATTACAATACTTTCCCTATACTTCGTATACAAGAAAGTAAAAAACAAATAAAAAAACTGATATGATTTCAAAGATTAGTAATTCTTATAAACACAATAATAGAAATGTAGTCGGCGCCAGCTTAATGAAACTATGAAAATGATGAAACTTTTATTCAATAGATCTGCACCATACAGTGGTGAATACAGCATGCACCATTATGGGTTGCATTACATGGCAGAAAATATAATATTGAATTCAAAATTTGAAAGTCTCCCAAATGGAGAAAGATTACTCCTTTTCATAAAACTTTGAAAAAAATGGGGGTCAGTACTACAGACATGTGGAGTGTTATTTTATGCTATTCCGAGGTTGCTGATCATGAGTACGATAATATTTTTACTATTTGATTCTTTACTGATGGATCTAGCATTCTAGGTTAAAGGATAAAAATGACAAATTCCAAACATAAGCATGTGAGGCATCATTTTAGATTATTTTAAGGTCATTTTTTATCCTTTACTAGGGATCTACCCTCTATCGACCCTAGCAGAGGGTGAAAAATGACAAATTTCTATTTCATTCAAGAATATGTACACTTTAAACACTTAAACTGAAGCACACCTTTTAATATTTTAAATATTTCAAGCAAATATTCTTGTTTGTTATGTACTTGTACTCATGATGTAAATCGTTACATTTTCAATGAATGCCCCAAATTAGGGAGGCTTATGCTAATTCAGACTTTTTTTATTACAAGTTTGCTCACAGCTTCTTTTCAAGTCCTTACAGGCGTTGCATTTTGCATTGTTTTGCCCTCCAATATTTTCAAGAACATTGTCCAGTAGTAAAATGCAGTTGCCAGTCTGCATACTTCAGTAGAATTACAAGATTCTTTCCTCCTGATTCCTTTCTTTTTCTATTTTCTGTCTTATTAGCGTACCTTTGTCACATGTTTTCCATATGTAGTTCAATTGTTCAGAGTTGTAGTCCTTCAAGGACAAACTGAAGGCCAGACAGCCCATATTTATAAACAATCGGTTTATTTAAAACAGCTTTCCAGAGTTTCTTTTTTGTAATACTCATTCACTCTTAATTCATTCATTATATTAATTAATTCATTGTAATTAAGAACACATACACACACAGTGTATTATTTATACTTAGACCCTCCCATGCTATGTGGCATATCAGGCAGCAAAGGTTCTCCAGTAGTTTTGATCTTGGGTCAAGTGCTTCAATGTCATCCCATGTGGTGTTCAGTGCCTTCAGATCTTGCTTGAAAGTTCTTCTCCATGTAATTCGTGGGTATCATAGTGGTTGTTTGACACCAGGAGGTCTCTATCTCATTGCCACCCTAGAGATCCGGTTGTCCTCCATGTGAAGGATGTGACCAGCCAGTCAGAGTCTTTGGCATGTAACGATGCTATGGAGTTTGCATGAACCACTCCATTGAAGCCCCTTTTTGTTGGTGATGTGGTCGAAAAATTGGATCCCTAGGATCCTTTTGCAGTACCTTTGTTGAAAGACTTGGAGCTTTTTGTTGATGTTTGCTAACACCTTCTAGGTCATGCTGGTAAATGAGGTTGTAGGGACCACGATGGAGGCAAACAAATGGTGCTTGGTCTCCAGCAATATGGACGGTGAGGACTAGATCTTGTTCATCATCCGAAAAATGGCTGCCACCTTCCTGATGTGCTATTTGACATCTGCCCAAGTACATGAACCTCTCCACATCCCCTAGCTGCTGAGGTCTGACTAAGATTCCCTGAATTTAGGCGGTGGAGCTCACATGCTTGACCTTCGACTTCTCTGCGCTTATCCGAAGGCCGATTTTGCATACTTCTCCATCCAGGTCAGTCAATGCATGTTGCAATTTTGACTTGTCTTCCTCTAGAAGGGCGATGCTATCAGTGATATCATACAGTGTATATCTATAGAGTATGTATATTCAGGGTTGGCCACCTCTTATCCTGAAGAGTCACAGTGGCTACAAGTTTTCATTCTATTTTCTTAATTAGTGACTGGTTTTTGCTACTAATTAACTTCATTTAATTTGTTTGCTATTTAAGACTCATACCTTTTAAATCAGGGCTGAGCAACATCGGTCCTGGAGGGCTGAAGCGGCTTCAAGTTTTTTCCAACCCAATTGCTTCAGGAGAAATCATTCATTGCTGATGAAGTATTTATTGCTCAAGTGACATTTTTCTGCTTCATTATAGTTGTCTCACTTGTTAAGATTTTGAACTCTTAATTGCTTATTTAAGTGTGTATTCATTGTTTTAACTGCTCATTAGCAATAAGATGCAAATGACAAAGGATCCAGCAGTTTTACATCTAGCTTGTCTCCATTTCCTTCTGTGAGTATTCATTATTTACAACAGGGGTGTGCAAAGTCATTCCTGGAGGGCCGCAGTGGCCGTGGGTTTTTGTTTCAACCCAGTTGTTTAATTAGAAAACAATCCTTGCCAATAATTACATTTCATGGCTTGTTAGTGCTTTAACTCTGCTATGTCAAGTCATTCTCATATCCTAGATTTTTTTTTCCATTCTAAAGATATCATCCAAATATTTTGAAGTATAAAACGGATGGGTAATTCTCAATCCTTCACTCTTTTCTCTTCTCTTTCCTTCCAAGTATTTAATTAAACCAAATAGTGCCTGATAAATACACACAGGTGTAAAGGGTAACAAGCTAAATGGATAACTGCTGGTTTCTTTTGTCATTTGCATCTTATTGATAATAAGGAGCAATTAAACACCAAGAATGCAGCTGTTTAAGACTTAAATAAGCAAAAAGGGTTCAAAATCTTAACGAGGGAGATAACTAAAATGAAGCAGAAGTGTTTCTAGAGCAATACGTGCTTCTTATTAAGCAATTGGGTTGGAACAAAAACCTGCAGCCACTGCGGCCCTCCAGGAATGACTTTGCACACCCGATTTACAATTTGGTTTAATTAAGTACTCAGAAGGAAACTGAAGAGAGAGTGAAGAATTGAAAATTACTCATCCATTTTAGGCTTCAAATCATTTGGATGATACATGTATCATTGAAAGGAAGAAAAAATCTGATTTAAGAATGAACTGACATGGTAGAGTCAAACAACTAATAGGCCATGAAATTAAATCAGATCTGTTACTGGCAAGGACTGGCTTCTAATTAAGCAACTGGGTTGGAACAAAAACATGCAGGCGCTGCACCCCCCCGGTACATATGATGTTGCAGCTTGCCAACATAAATTGGTACTATGAACTTTGTTTTTGTTCTAGACTACCAGTAGTTAATGTGCCAAGTCTTGCCCAGCAAACAACTCCAAAGCTGTGTATACACTACACAAAGCAAATGAGCTTTATTTTCCATACTGCCATTCTGTAGTAAACCAAATCCCAAGACACTATAACATGCATTTATAAAAAAAAGGTGAGCTTACACCAGCAAAACCAAACTTATAATGTTATCAGACAAAACGGATAGTCTTCCCCTGTGCAACATATTTTTCTGAATCTTATTTGACATCTCACTCGTTGGCACACTGCCTCCCACAGAAGCAGCCCTTCAGATTGGGGAACAGGTGGTAGTTGCATGGGTCTGGAGAACACTGCGTGTTATCTTTTTGAATCCCTAATTTTGGAAACCGGTGGCACAGTGGTAGCGCTGCTGCCTCGCAGTAAATAGACCCGGGTTCGCTTCTCGGGTCCTCCCTGCGTGGAGTTTGCATGTTCTCCCCGTGTCTGCGTGAGCTTCCTCCGGGAACTCCAGTTTCCTCCCACAGTCCAAAGACATGCAGGTTAGGTGGATTGGCCAATTCTAAATTGGCCCTGGTGTGTGCTTGGTATGTGGGTGTGTTTGTGTGAGTGTCCTGCGGTGGGTTGGCGCCCTGCCTGGGATTGGCTCCTGCCTTGTGACCCTGTGTTCGGATTCAGCGGGTTGGACAATGGATGGATGGATGGATTTTGGAAACAATGGACATCGTCATGAAGATGAGGGATAGCAAACAGTTGCACTTCTGCTACTCATTGTTGACATCCACAAATAGCAAAGCAATTTAGCGTAATACTGACTAGTTATGTGAGGCTTTTGAGACATAAAATCAACTAGGGGGCTCTGCCCCCTGCTCGCTTCGCTCACCAACCCCTGGTGTTGGGAAATTACAAAGAGCGTGATGTATGTATGAGATATAGCATAGTGTGAAGGTGTAGATGTCGCATATAGGAAGCAAACAATAAAGTGTTTGGAACAGTGTAAAGGTTTATTGGAAAATTTCTTCGTACACAACATTAGTAGCAAAGATGGTGTCTTGTCCTTGAATGAGTATTCCTTGGCATGGAGCATTTATGACCTTAACTTTAACGTCAGATGAACGTCAAACTCGTGAGAAGGCCACATAAAGTTGTCCATGTCCAAAAACGGGCTCAGAGAGGTAGATGCCAACCTTGTCCATGGTTTGTCCTTGTGATTTGTTGATGGTCATGGCAAAGGCAGGTTTAATGGGGAACTGTCGCCGTTTAAGTGTAAATTGTAATTCCAGGTCAGAACTTGTAAGGTCAATTCTAGGAATTAGAACAGTATTGTTAGCATGTGATCCTGTAAGAACTGTTGCTTGAATAACATTGTGCGTCATGGTGTTGACGACTAAACGTGTACGATTGCATAAACCCTGTGTAGTGTTAAGGTTTCCTAATAGCATGATTATTGTTCCGTTCTTAAGGCTAAGATTGTGTTGTGGAAATCCGGCTGGGTTAATAGTGTTCAAATATTCTAAGGGGAAATTAAGATGGTCATTGTCGTCATCAGAGTCAGAAAGAGCTGTGCCTCTCCAGGAAGTAATGAAATGACCTGGTTATTAATGTGATCAATATTAATATTTTTTGGACAAAATATAGTCCGTTGTGTTAAAAGGGGTATTTGGTCTAATGAGATTGCTGTTCCAAATATCTCCGTAACTAAGTCGTCGCAGATAAAGGGTTGAGGAATTGTAATAATATCTGGGTGAAGTCCATCTGTATTGGTGAGTGTACCATCTCCCAGTTGTAATAACCAATTGTTATATTCGGGATGTGGACACCGCATGTTTTGTACCAAGTGTATCTTTTGAAAGCAATGCCAATTGTCCGCGTAACATTTTTTGTTCCGCGGTTTTAGAAGCACGTTGTAGGCGCCGACGTGAATTTTTTTTTTTGATGTGGGTTCGTGTTTGTGATCCCGTTACTCGAGCCGTCTAGTTTTGTACCAGTGATCGTGAATTGATGACTTGTTTGATCGTTAGGAATATGGATAAGTAATAAGGAGGAGCACACTCACTGTTAATATGCGGACTGTTCGTTTCTTCGTATTATCACCAATCAGGTCTCGCGCCTGTATATGTATTGTAGTTCGGTCTCTTGTTGTTTATGTATGACGTCGTCGCGTATTTTAAGGTGGACTGAACAATAGCTGAGCGCATGGCATGTGGAGCAATAGCTAAGCACTGCCTAAAATCTCCTCCTAATAAAAGTACCTTTCCTCCAAAGGGAATATTATTATTCATCAACGTTTGTAGAAGTTTATCAATGGTGTTGAGTAAGTGACTGGATGCCACTGTACATTCATCTATAATTAATAGTGTGGCAAGACGGATGTGACGTGCATTGTTACTGTTCATTTTCATAGTGGATACCGATGTTTCTGTGATTGGGACCGGTATTTTGAATAAGGAGTGACATGTGTTTTTGGAGCCGAGACATTTTTTCTTCCACGGTTTCAGAAGCGCGTTGTAGGTGCCGATGTGATTTGTGCATATTTGCGTTCTTGATTTGTTTCAGGGTGCACTGTTCCAATGCGATGTAATATTTGTCCACATACGCGAAAACAGTATGGGCCATTGCCTTTTGGTGGCCTGATATTTACTCCGGTAGATGCAAAAGCAAATGAACTATTGTAGGATCTAATGCAGTTCATAAAGTTTTTACTTTCAGGTACTTCGTTAGTTAGAAGCTTCTGTAGATATGCAGGATATGAATGTAAAGGAGGCAGTCTAATTTGACCCTTTTGACAACAACGTGTAAATTCATTACTTGTATTACCAGTTGTTTCTTCAGGGAAGTTAAGTGAATGACAATGATTGCAAATGACATTCATTAATCCCAATGAATTTTCATGAATAGTGGACTTATTATTGAACGCGTTGTCAGCTAACTGGCGCAATCATTTAGCAGGTGTCGGTCGTTGATGTCCTTGACGTGTATCTTTTGCTTGTGCCGTTTGAGAGGCGCGTCGTTGTATGTGCAGGATTTGGGACGTGCTATTCTGGAGCTGTAATCGATTTGCCTGTGCTGTTTTATGAGAAGCCCGTTGCAGTTTACAGCGTTCATTGTTTGTATTGAGCCTTGCCCGTTTTTGTATGTCGGTTAGTCGAGCTTTCTCTTTTTGGAGCCTTGCCTGCTTGTTTTCCGGCATTTCAGATGAGCGTTGTAGACGTCTGCGTTTATTTATTTTGTGCCTTCGCTGCCGTTTTTGTATCTGTGAGACTCGAGGTGTTTCGTTTTGAACCCTTACCTGTTTCGATGCAGGACTTTGAGACGCGCGCTGCATGCGTCTACGTTCATTGTGTCTGTCCATCTGCGCTCGTTTCGGTAACTGTGTTATTTGAGCTTTGCGTTTTTGGAGCCGAGACATTTTTTCTTCCGGGGTTTCAGAAGCGCGTTGTAGGCGCCAACGTGTATTGTTTTTTTTCATGCGGGTTCGTGTGTTTGGTCCCGTCACTTGAGCCGTATCGTTTTGTACCCGTGATTGTGAATTCATGACTTGTTTGTTCTTCAGCGTTAGAAATGTGGATCAGTAATAAGGAGGATCGCACTCACTGTTAATATGGAGCCTTTTCTGTGGTTGAACGGTTAATAGTGCATCAGTGTAATGAGATCGACCTATGCTGCATAATTTGAACGTGTTCAGATAACGTATGTTTAATACGGACGGTTCGTTTAGTAATGGGGCTTTGTGTCTCATTTCTTATTTATGTTAGTGTGGTCGTGGGTCTGAATCCTCCTTTTTGTGTATGTTTTGTGTGCTATGTCCGTAGTCTGTCCCGTTTCGTGTCCAATGGGTTTGTGTGGCGCTCGCGTCTGACTTCTTTTTTTTTGTGTGCTAGGGGCGCGTTGCCTCATTTCTTATTTCAGTTACTGGAGGGGGGCTTTGTGTGTCGTGGGTCTCAATCCTCTTCTTTGTGTGCGTACCGTTTCGTGTGCTATGAGGCGCTTGCGTCTGACTCCTTTCTTTTTGGTGTTCTAGGGGCGCGTCGCCTCATTTCTTATTTCAGTTACTGGAGGGGGGCTTTGTGTGTCGTGGGTCTCAATCCTCTTCTTTGTGTGTGTTCCGTTTTGTGTGTCATGGGCTTCGTGCGGCGCTGTGTGCGGCACCGGCGTGTGACTCCTTTTTAGTGTGTGCTATGGGCGCGGCGCCTCATTTCTTATTTTACGTTGCTTTCCATCCGGTTTCCATTGCTTGGAGGGGGTTCTTATTTTACGTTGCTTTCCATCTGGTTTCCGTTGCTTGGAGGGGGGGGTTTGTGGGGACGCCTGCGCATTATGTCTTTTGCGTCCACGGCCCATGGCCGGATGTCCCTGCGTCCATCCGGTTTACCATTCTCGTTTAGTAATATGGATATAGAAATACACTCTCAACTTTATAAAGAACACTGCACTGGCTTGAATTTTTTTGGTGTTGGATAATCACTGTGTTTCCATTGTTTTGATTGCTGTTTATTGAACAATTCTTGAAATTTCCCAAGCCCAAATTTATCAGCTCGGTGTTCTCCTTTTTAAAGAACTTATTCAGCTAAAAGGACTGTCCTCATCAAAATCATAATTTCAGGTGCCACCCTTCTGAGCATCCGACTGTGCACAGATCTGACTTGTGCATAGTTGTTCATGAAGAATGGATTCAGCTACCATGTAACTAATCCCTATAATATGCCACCTCATGCACCGTCACTCTGTGAAGTTCCATTGCTATTCATTCCATGGTACCAACATTTCTTCTGTCTTTAATGTTGAAGGCTGGCCAGATCTTGAGTCAATAATAAGAGATGTCCTGCCAGGACAGACAGCCTACCTGTTAAGTGAAGCATACTGTACGAAGTACATTATGGTACATGTTGGAAAGCCAAGAATAAACCTCTACTGCTCTGTGGTATTAGAATTACAGTGATAGCGCAATACTTGATTGTTGCAGCTTTCAGCATCCATGTTGACTTTGTTCTGAAAGAAGAAAAATATACTATAAACCACAAATGCTAAAAACTTGTCATTCACATATTTAATACACAGAACTTATCTTTGACAACTTACAAAAAATAGCACTTTCAGTTTCAGGAAGAAAACCATTTGATCAAGCTCTTGTGTTTCTAATGTACAGTATATCAGTATATACAGCACATTTGTGTGTACATATGTATTGTATACAAGCACACACACATTTGTCTTTTTTTTTTCCATAGTAGCACAGTAGACAGATTAAGCGGCAGATCATTTTATTAATAGGGGAAAGTATCAAAATTTATATCCAGTGTTAATATATGCTAAACCCAGCCACAAGTCTTATGCTTATAATTGGTTTAAATGAACACATTGTATAATGTACACAAAATAAAGTGCTTCAGGTGAGGTCATGTGTTTTTGCCCCGTAAGTCTACTTGCATCCACTACAACTTTTCGGAGAGAATAAAACAAAAAAAAAAAAGAGCAGCACTAGATGCGATATAAAAAAGTAGTTATGTTGAACTTTTGCTTCTTTTTAAAGGCATCTTTGCATAGGGAAATATTTGCATGCATACTGGCACTATTATTACAGTACTCTGTAATGTATCATTTATGAGGAGTATTGAGATGACTGTGAACAGAGTGGTGCTGTTGTCCTTGTGTGAAAAAAAGATGCAAGTCCACTTCAAGCATCTCATGTTGCTTTGCAAGACCAGTGTGACATCACAGAGCTGTAGGAATCATGCACAGAACTTTCACTCATGCTTTCTGTAAGATTGTTGCTGACGTGGTCGTAGCACAAGCACACATGACCAAAAAAAATTGTCGTACTGTGCTTGACAGTGCTACACAATATTTTCCCTGCCTCTAACCACACTCATTTCATCAAGAGGAAACCAAATTCTTCAACTCACATCGTTTCAACCCCAAACCAGGCTCTTCGATTGCTTTAAGTTTTTCATTGAACTTAAAAAGGTAAAAATGAATCCCAGAGCTAAAAAGGTTGAGAAACATGTCTGGATTTCCATCCCACACGTTTTAAAAAATAAAAAAAAAAGCTGCAGTATTTTAATTTGAGAGGCACATTAGCTGACCATAATGTGAATATTACAAGTACTGTCACTGGATCTGTAACACTGATCCCTTTTGTGAGCAGGATCGCATGGCTAATTATGCATGGAAATTAGCCATGTGCCCAGGTACAATTCCAAAACAAGCCTTTAAGGAGACTCCTCCCTTCCTTATCAGCAAACACAGGAGACACTGTGAAAGAACTGTTTACAAGACATTTCTTTCTTCTTGGTGAAAGCAACTGCACAGATAAATTGGAAACAAAACAAACATTTTAGCTCATCTAGGGCCAATTCAAACAATGGAACTAGCCGGTCCTAGCCACCGCTTTATGGTATGGCCAAAGTGTGCCCCAAGAATGGAATTCTTTCAGAGCAATGTTTTGTTTTATTTATCTAATACTAGTTTACAGCAGTCTCTTGCACTTTGTTTATGGTATTCCATCTGTCTGCAACTTTTATTGTTTGAGACATGGAGGTGCATTAGTTAGCATTGCTGCTTTACAGCTCAAATTACATATATGACCACCATAATCACTCCAGTTTAGCTGGCATATTTTCCCTAGCCCTCATAGACACATAAAAGACTACTGCACCATTATAATCCATTCAATACTAATTTAGTTTCTGCTTACTTGTTGACTTCAATGCATCATGCAGAGTTTGGCAAAGTTTGCAAGAATTTCTGTCATTTCACTGAACTCAAGGCAAAGCGGATTCTGCGGGTTTGCTCATCACTAGTTTTGAACTATTCTACCCAAGGTGGTAGGTACTATGATGAAGAAATTTTCCATGAGACTCGTTTGGTGATATTAAAGTCAAATATAGCAAGATCAGAAGCAAGCTGCTCATGCAAGTCAACCAGAAAATCTAAAGCAGTTTACATAATTTCAAAAATAATACCTCAAAACAGATGAAAGATATCACGCAAAAAATGTTGGATTGGTATTGTAGTTGCAAGGATGTGGCACCAGTTACTGTATTAAAGGGTTTATTTGGGTTTTGCTTATTTGGTTTTTCACTCAGTGACCTCTGAACTTCCATTAACATGTTTCAGTTAATAATTAAATAATATGTGTATTTTGTATGTATTCCTGTTATTTCAATATTGACTGATGTTCAGAAAGCAAGCTTGATTTATTATAATTAAATTTTACATTATTTATTAGATTATTATTATTATTTGTCTAAGGCATGAAAAATCAAGGGTTCCTTTAAAAGCAGGTTTTGTGATCATAAAACATGGACTAAATCTGTTTTCACACAGGGATATCTTATTATTTGAGCATACTGCATACCTTAAATTTCAAAAATTTCAAACCCCATAGTAGGAATGGATATAGAAATTTCCTTTCTAAGTAATAAACAATAAAACAGAGAGGGAAGAGAAGAAAGATTATCAATTTTATCAACATTACATATCATAAACTAGACTTTTAAGGTTTGTTGTTGTTTCTGCTCACCACACGACAGTCTCCTCTGTGCCTACACATGTAGGGAAGAAGTAGCTTTCCTACTTTGAATATACAACAATCAGTTTTATGGTGTTATTATTGTTGCTTGAACTGAGTACAGTGAAATTCTTACTTGCAAGCGCTAATCAACATGCAACACATTGCTGCTCTCTGGTACCATGATCAGTGAGAATGCTAGGTTAACTGATCACTATAAATTGTCCTGGTATGAGGAATTGAGAGTGTGCCCTGTGATGTGATATGTTACATTCAGAAATGGGTTCTGGAATTGGTTTTGGTTCCACTGTAACAAAGCAGGTATGAAAAATGTATTGATGGAAGAAAGTTGCTCTGTGTTGCAACTTCCACTTAAACAGAACAGTAAAAAATGACAAGCATTGTTGCATCTAAAATAAACATTCTTGCACAATTACTCCATGTGACAGTTACATGTAATCAGTGCAAACTCTTCTTTTCAATTAAATATCTATGATTACAGTTTTTAGGAAATATGCAATTTACATAAACTCTAATAAAAATAACCTTATTTTTTATTAGTATTAAACACTTACAGTACATAAAAATTGGGCCACCATGCACCACTGGAAGTATGAATGTTTCAGTCTACTTAAAAGTTTACACAGGAATACAAGTACTACAACCTACACAATATAGTGTTCTCCCTCTTTAAAAAAAATACATTGAATAATAAAAATTATATACTTTTTTTTTTTAATTCCCGTCTGTTTAAACACCACCATTAAAAGTGTGTAACCAGTTTAAAAAAAGATCATTAACATCTTGTCTACTTACAATTAACAGACTAATTGTCTGACCACATTAGCAAAAAACTGCATAATAAATGTAACATATTTATTCAACCTGATCCCTTACAAGAATGTCTTCTTAAAAATAAGTCCTTTTTTTTTTTATAAACTGGTATACTGTTAATTAGCACATAATGTCAAGTGTAGAGAACATCAAGTTGTCTTTCTTGGGAGTTAAGAACTGCCACTCTCCTGAAATAGTTCACCATTTTGCAAATGGAGCATAATCTGCAAAACAAAGGAGAGCTCAGAGATACCATGTCAATGGAACATGTTATATTGTCAATTTAAATTCAGAAAGAAAAATGTAGCTGTCACTGATTTACTTGACTTTTGAGAGTGTAGCATTATTAAGTTAAGGCAGATTGTATCCAAATAACTATGATGAGATTTAAAATTTGAGGAATGATACTTTATATTTATTTGGCAGAAAAAAGGACACACCTACCTTGTAGTCATGTATACAATAAATATAAATCAAAATGTGTGACAGCCTCCATTTCATGTAAAAGGTTAACTGATGGTCTCTTAAGTTTGTTTATATTTGGTGTTAAATAATTTAAATCTCCTGAAAATAAACACCTCACTTATTAGTTCCAAAAGTACTTAATATCATTTGAGATCAAGTGCAGCTATTTAATTTCAGTTTTGTTGTTCTAAGACCTACAAATCTTTTAAAACTAAAATTCTTTAAATTACATTTTTTTTTTTTGTTTTTGGTCACTTTGTTAGGCTTTTTTGCTTCTACAACATCATACTGCAGGAAATACCCCAAAATATATAGAATTGTACTGTGTACCTGACACTTTCAAAATAACACTTTCTAATGGTCAGCTCTAACAAAAAAAAATTAAATGGACTGTAACCACTAAATTATTTCAGTCAACCAGCAGTTTGGTCACCTTATTTCACTTTATGCATACTCCTTTTTTTGCAAACAATCCTGTATTTTTTCAGTCCAATGTATAATTCGTCCTGTATGGTATCAAAGGGATCAAGTAAAAAAAACAGTTTTATGGTACATGTCTTTTCAACTGTATGAATGTGAGAAAACATAGCAGTGCAAGTTTTTTGTTTTGTTGGATTTTACCTTATGACACATTACTATTCTGTTCAAACACTCAAATTTATAACATACACCACTATTATCTGAGGCTAACACTGGGCCATCTTAAATAGTTTTCTTCTGACAGTGAAACAGCAAATACCTGTTTTTTGATATCTGTGTGCAATTCTAATAATGTACTATAACGGCATTCTTTGTAGTGCTTTGTGAAGCTTAGATAGTGCAGTCTATTCTTTGGTACTTCCTGGTTCTTACAAATAGGCATTTAGCAGGTTTTTGTTGTTGACATTCAAGAAACTTAGGTTGAAGGAAATCGAATGCGAAACAATCCTTGCTGAAGTTGGAGTCGGAAAAGTTTGCAATTGGCAATTCGGAGAGTTGCACACCCAGTTCTCCGTAAATCTGAGGGAAGCAAGGGTTTAGTTCGATGCCAGGTGCCAGTACTCCTCTTGAACTCCCTCACATAATCATAGCTGGTGCCTAAAACAAAAACAAATAAAAGTTCTCTTGAAATACGTATATTAAACAACAGATACTATTTAATTCCCTGGCATACTTTTGGACTTTATAGAGAGATAAACTGGATTACTCTAACCATTTGTTTGGTTTAATTCAATGCCATTCCAGCTATGCCCTTTAATCAAACTATAACACATTTTAGTTTAGTACAGAGCAGAATCAAAAAAAAGTATCTGAAACCTAACTTTAATTTAAAGTCTACTTTCAATATATAACTGTTTATTTGATAATACTGTGGTCTTTTGATATTAATATTCTATGAGGTGCAGACAAACATAAATCAAATTCTGCCTACTGTAGTGTAAAAATGGACTGTTGGAATATACATTCAGAATTGTTTAATAAATAGAAATTGTGTCTTTCACAAATAAGAAATGCAACAATGTAGTATAGAAAGAAGCATTGTCTTGCTGGTGAACTGTAGAAAGATCACATTTTGCAAAAAGAAAAAATGTCTAGTATTAGTCATGGGGTGATGGATATTGTGCATCACAAGCAGCTGGTATTTAGTGGAAAGCTTCACAAAACCTATGCCTATGATCTCATATGACCTCTTCCTGTTTTTGAGTTTTTGCCTCTTAATTTTTGCATTTGTGGATCTGATAGGATGAGAATAGTGGGCTACAAAAAGAAGGTCTTTAAAAGAACTTCGTGCCACTAGCACACTTTCACTACCATAGAAGTTATTAAGAATTTTCTCTTGTTTCAGAAAAGTTTCAAAAATTGAACATAAAAGTTAAAGCTTTTTTCTCCACACCACACATTAATAATCTTAACTGCTCCATTCAATTTGTCCTCTGTATCTCCTCTAAAATCAGCATTGATTTACCATGTTCTACTAAGTACTGTATGAGAAACTAGTTGACAGAATCAGCAATTCTGGATTATGTCATATAAACTTCCTGTAACTTGACAGAAATAATTCAAAATCAGATATGAAAAGCAATTCATTACACTCTGGCCCAGTTCAAAATAAGGAATACCTCAACTCAAAAAAATAACAAAAGTGAAATGAACACCATTTATATAAACATAATAGTAAAGTGGTCCATGGAATAAATAATTGAAGAATTCCACAAGACATAGGCATAAAGAATGAGGAATACTACAAGTAATTAACAGATTCAGGTTGGTAACCTGGTACAACTGTTGCAGTATTTACAAAGCACGATTGAAGGCATGTCTGCCAATCACTACTTATTTTAACTCTTTCAGGGCGGATGTCGACTTTTGTCAACCCCAGGGGTTGAGAGTGGTAATCAACTTGTAAACGATGACTAAACCTGCCCCTTATATTTTAGTTTGACTCACTTTGCTAGAATGAAAGTTAGTTTTGTTGGTTTGACCCGAGATTCCCTGCGCTCGATGAGTAGTGAAGAGCAAACAACATGAAAAATGGAATTGACATCTGGTGAGAGATTCAAGCAAATGCACAAAGCAAAATACTCCATTGACGACATTTACCTTTGTTTTTGGACTCTGACTTGTCGAACTCCGATTTTGATGCATGTGATCTGGAGATTTGGCTCAAAAATGAAAGTGAGGTACTGGCATCAGCTGATCAAGGTGCTGAACACGTTTGTGTCGGTGACATGCTTACGACCATGTTCACCTGGGAGGACCGCCACTTACAATGACAAGCGATAAAAACCCAATTGCGTTGCGCTGCGCCTGGAAGCCAGTGTGGTGAACATTCCTGCCGGCTGTCATGCCGCCCGTGAGTGGCTTAAACCACAAGAGATGGCAAACTGGCAACCACAGCACCCCATAACAGATGTTTAATGTTGATCTTTGTGTGAAACCATCGCGTTGTGTGCTTTTCAGAAAACTGCGTTTTTTGGAAAAAATATTCAGCCCTCAAAGAGTTAAACTGTAAGAGATGTAATTAATGTGTAAGACAAAGATGAAACTAGTAACATTGAGCTCATGAACAATACACTGCACGTCAATGAGGATGAAAAACTTAATGATACTGTGTAATAGCAAAATGGGTAAACATCAATATTAAAACCTTCATGTTTAGCAATTCAGTTGCCTGTAGAGCTACATATGGTGTTCACTGTACAAGATTATATAGTGTCTTTAATTCACCTCCTTTAATCTTGTCAATGTTTTATAACATTGAATCACAATGGATTTAATTAGGCTTTTTCACAAGTCTTCAGAAAAACGGTCTTATTTGGCAAAATGAAAAAAAAACTTCTACAAATTGATTTTAATTTATTATGATTATTAAAGAACAAATAATTGACTACCCAAGTATTCACCCCTTTCAAGTCAGTATTTAGTAGAGTCACCTTTGGTACCAATTACAGCCTTGAAGGTCTCTATCAGCTTTTTACATCTGGATACTTACATTTTCCTCTATTCTTCTTTGCAAAACTACTCAAGCTCTTTCAGTCTGTATGGGAACTGTGAGTGAACAGCAATTTTCAAGTCTGACTCTGACTTGGTATCCATAGACCATTACTGTAGAATTGTATTCCTATATAGATTTGACTTTATTTTGGGTTCTTGTCTTGCTGGAAAAATAACTCTAAGTCACATGTTTCATACACACTGTAGCAGATTTTTCTGCAAGACTCCTCTGTATTTAGCCATATTCATTTTTCCATCCAACCCCACTATCCTTCTAGTGCCTGCTGCAAAGAAGCATCCCCACAGCATTATACTGCCAGCACCATGATTTACAGTGAGGATGGTGCCTTTTTGAGTAGTGTATTGTTTCGCCAAAACCAGCATTTAGAATTATAATCAAAACCTCAATTTTATTCTCATCAGACCACAGAGCCTTGTACATAATTTCAGAGTCTCTCACACACTTCTTTGCATACTCTAGCTGAAATGTGGTATGAACATTTTTCTCTTTCTCAATGACAATCTCCCACCTCAGCCACAGAAACCTGTAACTCCTTCAGAGTTAAGGTTAGGATTAGGGAATCCATTCCTGGATGGGTTTATCCATTCCCGGGAATTCGGGAATCCCGCATTTCATTCCCGGAAATCTCACATGTGAACGGTTTTAGAATGAGCAACACTTATTTTTAATAAAACTACTGCAATATGTTGACACAAATAAAAGACTAACCTTATCTACAAGCAGTTCATGCTGTCATATAAGTACATGTATCCTTAGTTGCAGTAATAAGAAGGGAATCCATTCATTGTAGAAAGCACAACGTCGTCACAGGTGGTGCAGTGGTAGTGCTGCTGCCTTGCAATAAGGAGACTGTAGAAGATTGTGGGTTCGCTTTCCGGTTCCTCCCTGTGTGGATAGCGCTTTGAGTACTGAGAAAAGCTCTATATAAATGTAATGAATTATTATTATTTTTATTAACGTGTCCAGCGTGTGGTCGTCCAGGCAAGAGCGCACCTTTGTTCAGAAGTACGCCAGCCACTGAGAAAGCACGTTCTGCCTCCACTGAAGTAGACGGCACAATCATCAGATACTGATACACTTGTTGTAAACAACGCCCGTGCTTGCCATTGCTCTGAAACACTGCCATTTCAGTTTTTACTGATGCATCCAGTTTCTTGTCATCATTCCGTGATGGCAAGTTTCTTGGCACAGATAATGCGGATGCAACAGACTGACGCATTGCAATTTCAAGTTGCTGTTCAAAGCTGTTGTCTGATGAAGTGCAAGCTGCAGCAATGGCGCCACCTTAATTATTTTCAACTATAACTCTGTTATTTCTTGATCGATTTTTACACTTTTACACGCTATATATGCAAGCTTGGCTGTTCCAGTATCCCGGGAATGAAAAATGTCCGGGAATCCCGGGCTCGATTCCCTAGTTAGGATAGATGGCTCTTGACAGATTTAGAGCTGTACCTTATTCTTTCTATTTAGCGATTTGGAAATGTTCTTGTATTCATCCACAATAACATTTACACAGTGTTGTTTGGAGTGTTCCATTGTCTTCAGGCTCTAGTTTTTGCCTGGACACTGACTGACGCACCACAAGTCGGACCTTCCAGATACAGGTGCAGTTATACTACAATCACTTAAGACACTTTGACTGCACACAGGTGATCGCATATAGCAGCTGCACCAGCAATGATTTAGGTGTGTCATAGTAAATGAAGTGAATATATAGGTAATCAGCTATTTTATGTTTAATAATTGTGATAAATTTAAATTAATCTGTAGAGATTTCATTCCTTATTCTAATGGTCAGAGTCAAAGGAGTCTAATTAAATCCACTGCGATTCAACAATTAAATGTGAAGAAGTCCATTGGTAGGAGGTGAATACTTTATTTTGAGTTTTGCTATACACTTTCATAATAGGTACTTAGCAAATGTTGCTTTGTAATTTAAAATGATATAATGTTTTGAAATAACCAGGTACAGAATTTTCTATATTTTAGGAAGCAACAGGAGTATACATTTTCCCCTAGTGTTTAGTTTAAGTTTTGTCACTTATACATGAAAAGATACCCAATTTTCAAAGTACAATAAGAATTTCTTTGCAGCCTAAAGCTTAATTCTGCATACAAAGATGTCACTGACTGATACAAAGAGGATTACTGTTATCAGTGTTATCAACACTATCAGTTTACACCTCAAATGTTTATTTTGTTTTCATAGGGTACCATCTTTTTTGTTTATTGTATATACTGTATGCTTCCTCTGCATTCACAATAGCAATTACCCACTGAGTGGCCTGGCACAGAATGCAAAGGGAGGAAAGATGACTTGCAATGCCGTAAACTGAAAAAAAAGTTTATTGAATACACCAACACATAATTCAATTTCAACGCTCATCAAAAGCTCTTGAAACCAATATTTGGAATTTACCTGTGTCTAAATCTCCAACTACATAGATACTGGCTCCAATTGGCACAGCACCATATACAAATGACGATGAACTAGGAATACACAGGTTCTGGTCATCCAAAAGTAACCACCTTAAAATTAAAACAAACAAAAAATAAGGTTATTATTTAAAAATATAAACAGAACTAGAAACAATGTGAATTATATCTGTAAGTAAGAACTGGTCAAGGATAATGGTAACTATCGAATAACAACTTAAAGCTAATGTTTCAGGTGTCAATGTATCTTTTAACTTTTTCAATCACTCCCATCAAAATTACAGTAGATACTGTATGCAATGTGTATAAGATTTTCTTTGAGTTTAAGTACTGTACATAAACAAACATACTGAAGAAGAAAATAGGAGGATACATCAATGCAGCTGCTGGACAATAATCCAGATTTAGGAATGTCAGGAGCTAAAACCTGGCCCAAATACAATTGGGTAAATGGCATGAACTAAGTGTACATTGAATGCCAGTCTATCACATTCCACTCACACGTACACCCTACACTCAACATACTTCGGGAATATTTAGAGACACCACTCAATTCACTGTAATGTAGCTGTTTTTTAAAATGTGGGAGAAAGAAAAATTCTCAAACAAGGTTGAAATGTGAAATCATCTGCTCAGTTTTAATCTGCACTAATATATATTAAAAACAGATCACTATGGACAGGGATACATAAAGGAGTAAGTGACTATGTAGTACCACTCTCATCTTCTGAAGCTAATAATCTACTATAGGTTCATGTGGAGGCAGAACCTTTCACAGCAGTAGTGGGAACAAAATAGTATACCTCTCTGTTTATAATCTCACAAATACATACACTCATTCACACTGGACCTGTATACTTTTAGAACAGGCAATTAATCTAACATGAACAAATTTAGTGTTTTGTTTGGTAACCTGAGCACCTACAAAATAAAAACTATGTGGATACGGAAAGATCTGTATGGCTGCTAAACAAAAACAGTCTTGAATCGGGTACTAAACTCAGGCTCTTACAGCCAGTAAACAGCAGTGTAAATGATTGTGCCACTGTTCCACCCTTTAATATAAATAACATGGGAAAGTTAGAAAAAGTTGATCAGATAAGGCTTATGACCTCTCTATTTTGTACTGCAGCAGATGACGTGGTATACAAAATAATAAGAGTTATTATATTTAGATATGAGGCAAATTGCTCCTTTATCTTTAATTAATATCAAGGCTTGTTCCTCATCCTCTAAAGCACTGTATACAGTAAATATACACACATTTCTCTTGTATATGTTCAACAGTGATTTTGTAGACTACAAATCTTCCAGGCAGGGGGCTAATTTGAACAGCATACTGTTTCTGGGATGATATGAAACATATTAAACCTAATAATATAAATGCAAATAATGTGGAGAGGTGCAGCTGCCTCACAGGTACAGAGCTTTTTGTTCAAATACAGGCTTGGTCACTGCCTGTGTGGAGGTTACATATCTCATTAGTATCAGCATAGGCTTTTTGCAAATAGTGCACTTTTCCTTTATATCCTAAACAAATGCAAATTAAATTGTTTAGTGATTCTACCCTTGTTCACTATGTGTAAGTATAAACGGTCTAGAGTTGGTTTGTCTTATCCACAGTACTATTGTAATAAGGTCTGGCCTTCTGTGACCCTTAAGCTGATGTCACATTACATGCCTTCTAGTGAGAGGGATGTCATATTGCACTGCTAGAAATCACAGCCTTTGTCACTTTAGATGACTGTGTAACAACTTTCCAGCAAGTATCTTGAGCTCACCTCTTTTTCTAACAGCCAGTAGCTTCTTGCCTGACAAAGCCAGTTCCCAGGAAAAGAATTTACAATTACAGCAAGTTCATTCACAGTCTCTGCTTTTTTTTCCCCTTTTTCTATATTATTATGATATGTAAAACATACAACATCAGGCAAAAGTATCTCTCTTCTGTTTGTGAATTCAAAAACAGCTGTGTTCCTTATTTCTCGTAGTTGCATCATATGGGTGAGTGCTTATTGACTGTCAGCTCTCATGCACAAAAAGCCTGTCCCTAAACTTAAAATATGTGAAATATGTATTTGATTTTTTTTTAAACAAAAAGATCAAAAGTCAAAGATCGATTGGACTGTTGCTAGAGATGTCAGACTATACGACTGCTGCTCACAAAAATGTACCACAACTGCACACAACCTGCTAAGATTATGTAAGTAAAGTCAGAAACTGAAAATATCTGGAAAAGTCATGTAAAGCGACATGAATGTAACCTATAAAAATCTTTGGTTTTAAGTTTACGTTTGGTGGTATTACTTTATATTTCTAACAGTTATAATCCATGAAATCTTCTAAAACTGGTAAATGTTTTCTGCCAGTTATTGTACTGTTGAGATAAACCATAACTGACACTAAATTGTTAGTAGCACATTAGTGCAAATTTTGTATAAAACATACGTAAAGCACTAGATGACAAGAACATTGAGGATCTCTCACTATGAAATAGACAGAGTAACATTATATATTATATACTCAAATTAACATTGTTTGTTTTGTAATATTTCTATTTTACAATTTATTAAAGTTATTGATTAGTTGTTATAGCCCTATGTTATGTACATTTGGCAAATATTAACTCTTAAAAAGTTCTAGACAGATTGAGTTTTGTTTTGACTTAGTAAAATTAATACACACAAAGTAATATGTACTTTGAAAGAAAAGTTTCAATTTCAGAAAACATCTTTGTCATTTCTGATGCGTGTGAATAACAGTCAAACTTGTATGTATATGGAACGGTAAATATACTCTGTAAATTTCAGGATTTTCTAGATTTTTTTGTGGGAATTTTTAGATTTATTTGAATGGGCATCACCATCTTAATACCCAAAACTAGATAAGTGGGTTTGATAGATAATTATGTAGCTTTGTACTTTTTACAATGTGGCAGATTGATTTGAGGATTCTCTAGTTTGACAGTGTATACTCAAAAAATATCCTGTTGGAATCAGAATGTACAGTAACAGAATTGCTTCTCGTAATAGCGTCAAATAGTGGGATTACTAAAAGGAGATTGATTTAAAATGTAGGCACATGATTATGCCACATTTATTTACTATTTTAGCTGTTAGGCTGTTTTGTGTTGAATGTTTCATTTTTAGATTAATAATTTCTTCCGAAAGCCTCCTTCCAAGTGGGTTTGTAGTGTCACTCACTGTTGTTTACAATAAAAACCTCCACCCACAACTGTCATTAAGAACTGAAACCTATGGCCCTTCCATCAAAAATAGATAATGGCAAATGTGCGCAATAAATTTAATCATTTCTAATTTCATTTTGCTGTTATATACATATCTATAAAATTATGGAGATCTGTTCTGTGACAACAGGTGTTTCCCCTTCTTATTTCTGTAAGCTCAGAATTAAGAGGGCAACTTCAAAACCAATAGAAATCTTTGAAAAGAACACTGCAAATGTATCCTGGCTCAAAAGCCTAAATATTAAGAGAATAATCTCTGAATAGCCCAAGTTATATTGTGTTTAAACTACATCTCTGTATCCCACTATGTGTAAATACACATTTCAGTATACATAATATAAAATAAAAATAAAATTTCCTATGCTATACCAAGTAATCCATTAGTCCCCATTTGCAAATTGAAAGGCCCAATTAAGCACATTGAGATCATTCATTTGGAAGGAATAACTTAGAAAGACACAGGTACAGTAAATGTCAAACCTATAAAGCTGCCCAAAATATTAAAAGCGGTATAAATTACTAACTTTACTTAAGATAGTGGTTATGTCTATACTATACTTTCATTTTATACACAGTAAATGCAAAATAAATCACTAACTGCAAAATTTCTCACTATTTTTACAAGTCTGGATTTTAATTGTGAGGTGCCATGTTGTCTGGTAATAACATGTCTGAGATTATGGTGTGTATCATGGTATACTGTGGCACGGCTATCCTGAGGTAATGTGTGCAATGATATTTTTTTGGTCCTAATCTGCCACTACACAATGCTGTCAATCACTTGTCAATCAAATTTGAACAGCTTTGAGTTTTCTTCTGGAAAAATTAGGCTAGTGGGTGCTATGCCATAGCATGTAATTTGCCTTGAGTTACAAACATAAAATAAAAAGCACAGTGCTTTTGCAAATGTTGAAGGGTTGGAACTAAGCCAAATAAGTAGAAACAATATGTCATTGACACAAACATTGTACAAGTTCAGCCCTAATCCGAAATTTTGGAATATTTGCATCTTTGTAAAACACCCAACCTCAATTCCTCCAAACCATGTACTTGAAAGTGCTGGGGTTTCAGTGAGAGCACAATAGACACTGAGCAAAAGACTGTGAGAAAATGAAAAGTTAAAATAGCTGTTATCCATTCAGGTTCTCAGTAGCACAAGTGAAGCTTAATGATCAGTGTGTACACTGTAATCAGCATGGTGAAAGAAGAGACAGAATGATACACATGTAGATTACTGTAGCTATTTGGCTCCATGCATCTAAGAAGTGACTCTGTCTGCTACAATATCTTTCTGTCATTTTGACTATTGCACCACTACATAACATAGCAACAGCAAATAGATAAGCATTGTGGTCTATGTATATTCTGTGGGTTAAGGCACTGCAGCTATATTCTTACATGGGATGTTTGCATTTCCAGTTACATAGTAATGTTAACTCCCTTTAGTTATGTGTTTAAACAAGTAGTCAGAAGGTGTGTGATGTGCAAGTTTGTCGGTTATAATTCTGTTGTTGTTAGTCACATTTACTTCTTTGGGAATTTTGAGTACTGTACTTAAATTTTCATCTCCAATGGCACTTTATCAGCTCTCTTAACATCAGTCCTTTTCACCTCCTTTTGACAGGGTGTGACACACTGTTTACTTCGAATGCATATCTTACTCAAATTTTCACTATCACAGCTGCCAGTTCTTTCCACCAGATATCAACTATTACACTATCGTCATAACTGAACAACAGCAGTTTCAGTTTTGGATTTTGGAATTTCAGAATAGGGATGATCAACCTATATTACCAAATTTTTTAAGATAATACAAGGTAACACTAATCATTTTCTTTGAAATTATAATGAAATAAAAAGAACAATTTGGTTAGCATGCAGCCTGAATACTTAGGCAATGAACACTAAATTTGCATTTGGTATGATAGAACTCCCCCAGAATATCACACAGAATTGCAATATCAATTTTTAAAGGGTTCTGCATTTTTAATAACTCAAGAACAGTTATAAACAGTTTTCACATTTGAACACATTTACTGAAATAACATTAGACATACAATATATATGAAAATGCTGTAAAATTTAACAACAGATGCATTAACTAGGTTTTTCTGACCTTTTAAACTCATCATGATAAAATTCTGATTTACAGGTCAACATTTCTCCTGCTTGAGCATCTTCAGTTTCCCGACTACGAACCCCACCAAAAACATAAAGCTCCTGTCCAACACCACAGGCAACAGCTCCAAACCTGAAAAAGAACCATGTTGTTATATACTGCAGAGCAAAATCATATAGTAAAATCAAGTTGTATGGTGGTTTAGTATAATACCATTCTTTTAAAAAAGTACCAATTATTCATTAATAAAATCAAAATGAGTAATTTACAATATATTTTTCTTTTTCCATTACTCATTCATAAATATTTATATGTACTTCAAAATTCTGTCTAGTTTTTTTTTATTATAATGTCCTATGTTTGTTTTAGGATAGGCCATTACAGGAGATCAGGTAGCCCAAAAGCATACAAAATAAATTTGAGTTGGTAAGGGTAGTTTTCATGTTCTTCACTTTTTTTTAAGCTTTCTCCCACAGTCCAAAGATGCTATCTCAAGTCACATGGAGAATGTGAATATTAGAATATTAGAACAATTGTGATGACAGCAGGCAATTCAGCTCAACAAGCCTGCCCATCATTTTCACTTAGATTACATTTTTTTTTTTGCATGGAGAAGACACATGAACATGGAAGAACTTTGTACGTACCATTTGTATCAAATCTGCCCTTATCAAGTTCCCAACTGTGTCCATGTGTTCTTATTTTAAAATAAATTCTGCAGCAAAAGAATCATAATTATAAAAGTTTCAATTATGTTACCTCTTAACCGACATTAGTTCAAACTGAAAAAAATCCTTTTAACATCCTATTAACCTTCTTGATCATTTTTGTACGCAGTCTTGATGTTGAAGTGATGAGTGAACTATAATTCCTAGGTCCTTCTCATAAAGGGTACTTTCAAGTTTCAAACCTCCCACTGTGTATGCAAATCTCAATTTCTACATCCATGTGTATTACCTCAATATACCCAGCTGTGTATTTCATTATGTTGATTTTTACTTGCATTAATTAAACTTGCCACTAATCTGCACAACCCCTCTGCAAACATTTACAGTAGCTTCGCTTTTATACAGTTTGATACTTAACAAGCTTATTGACTATATTCTAGTCTAGATCATTTATGTGACCACTGAGAGATACCATTTTTAGTATCAATGAACTCTAAAAAAAGTTTCCCTCAACATAACCCTTTGATTCCTATGCTTGAACCAATTTTCTACCCACCTATACAACAGACCTTGAATACCCACTTCTTCCAGTTTGGTCATTGACTTTTCATGTGGTACCTTATGAAAAGCTTTCTGAAAATCTAGATAAATATCATATGCACCACTCTTATTGTATGCATTTGTGCTTCATCGTAGACTTCCAGCATAGTAGTGAAACACTATATTACCCATCTAAATCCATGTGAACTATTTTCTAATACAGCTGTTCTAGACATGTGCTGCTGGATCTTTCCCTTAATAATTCCTTCCATTAATTTATTTATCCTATGATGCACGTTAAGCTTACTGGCCTACACTTACAAGGGATTAGTCCTATCATCCTTTTTTTATACAGCGGTATTTTTGCTAGCCTCCAGTCATATATACAGTCACCCTCTCTCAGCCTGCATAATAATTTACTCTACTTTCAACAAAAAAGATAACAGTGGTATGTCTTTCATTTCCTAGGAACATCTGAGTACTGGGGTGTTTTCTAAACAAAGATTTTTAGTGAAGCAGTATTTAGTAGTATGAAATTAAATCAAATGTGAAAAACTGGCAAAAATTTGGGTACCCTTGTAATTTTGCTGATTTGAATGCATGTAACTGCTCATTACTGATTACTTGCAACACCAAATTGGTTGGATTAGCTTGTTAAGCCTTGAACTTCATAGACAGGTGTGTCCAATCATGAGAAAAGGTATTTAACGTGGTCAATTGCAAGTTGTGCTTCCCTTTGACTCTCCTCTGAAGAGTGACAGCATGGGATCATCAAAGCAACTCTCAAAAGACCTGAAAACAAAGATTGTTCAGTATCATGGTTTAGGGGAAGGCTACAAAAAGCTATCTCAAAGGTTTAAATTATCAGTTTCAACTGTAAGGAGTGTAATCAGGAAATGGAAGGCCACAGGCACAGTTGCTGTTAAACCCAGGGCTGGCAGGCCAAGAAAAATACAGGAGCGGCATATGTGCAGGATTGTGAGAATGGTTACAGACAACCCACAGATCACCTCCAAAGACCTGCAAGAACATCTTGCTGCAGATGGTGTATCTGTACATCGTTCTACAATTCAGCGCAATTTGCACAAAGAACATCTGTATGGCAGAGTGATGAGAAAGAAACTCTAAACTCACGCTACAAACAGAGTTGCTTGTTGTATGCAAATGCTCATTTAGACAAGCCAGATTCATTTTGGAACAAAGTGCTTTGGACTGATGAGACAAAAATTGAGTTATTTGGTCATAACAAAAAGCACTTTGCATGGTGGAAAAAGAACACCACATTCCAAGAAAAACACCTGCTACCTACTGTCAAATTTGGTGGAGGTTCCATCATGCTGTGGGACCATGTGGCTAGTTGAGGGACTGGGGCCCTTGTTAAAGTTGAGGGTCAGATGAATTCAACCCAATATCAACAAATTCTTCAGGATAATGTTCAAGCATCAGTCACAAAGTTGAAGTTACGCAGGGGTTGGATATTCCAACAAGACAATGACCCAAAACACAGTTTTGAAATCAACAAAGGCATTCATGCAGTGGGAGAAGTACATTGTTCTGGAATGAACGTCACAGTCCCCTGAATTGAATATCAGCGGAAATCTATGGGATGATTTGAAGCAGGCTGTCCATGCTCGGCAGCCATCAAATTTAACTGAAATGGAGAGATTTTGTATGGAAGAATGGTCAAAAATACCTCCATCCAGAATCCAGACACTCATCAAAGGCTATAGGGGGCATCTAGAGGTTGTTATATTTGTAAAAGGAGGCTCAACTAAGTATTGATGTAATATCTCTGTAATATGTACCTGTCTAATTTTGTTATGATGCATATTGCATATTTTCTGTTAATCCAATAAATTTAATGTCACTGCTGAAATACTACTGTTTCCATAAGGCATGTCATATATTATAAGGAAATTGCTACTTTGAAAGCTCAGCCAGTGATAAACAAAATCATATATACACACACATATACATACACCCATACTCATTAAGGCCTTGTGTACTATGCTGGATGGGTTCTTTCATAACAGGTGGTTATTTAAAGAATATGTATACCAGAAACTACAGACTCCTCAAACCACATCCTAATAATACATACATACATACATTATATATATATATATATATATATATATATATATATATATATATATATATATATACATATATATATATATATACACATACATACATATATATATATATACACATACATACATATATATATATATACACATACATACATATATATATATATACACATACATACATATATATATATACACATACATACACATACATACATATATATATATATATATATATATATATATATATATATATATATATATATATATATATATATATATATATATATATATATAATGGATGTTACACATGAAAAAAAAGAACACTATAAATACTACACTAAGACGTGATGAACAATAATGAATGTTGTTAATGAAAATGTGACTACTTTCTCTGTGTTACGCAGAGAGACTGAACAGTGCAAAACATGCTTCCTCACCATGCAGCACAATTTCTGATAAAAGCTTCTGCTAACCTAAGCAGGCAGTTCTTGTCTTCAACAGAACAATATCAACTCTTTAAAAGATTATGATTAGACTTCCAGCCTCTTATAAGAAATAATATTTTAGACATTCTCTCTAGTACTTTAGATTGCACCTTTGTGTTATGCCCAAGAAGATTCTTTTTTGTGGGTTTGTTTTTTTCAGGTCTCGCTGGGTTCTTCTGGAGGCCAGTTGCTGGAGTACCCAGAGACTGATTATGAAGATGACCCCAAGTTCTGTACAGCACCACTTTCAATTCTGCTGTGTTGCTGTGTAATGTCTGCTTCCTGTGCACCGATAACTGCTTGCATTTACTGATGACCCTCTTTCAGTTTTGAAATAAAGAGCTGGAGTTCAAACTGTTATTTTTAGTCAGTTAAGCACCCCAGAAAAGCCGCTGTATGAACTGTGCAAATGTCTTCTGCCACCCAATTAAATTATTTTTATAGCCAGTTTTCTAGGTGGTTATTTTTGTTACCCATTAAAAATACTAGAATAAATACAAATAAGTCAAAGTCAAAGTTTGAAACATTTATACTAAGATGAATTTCTTGTGTTTCCAGTCTTATTGGTTACCTTGTAAAATAATTGGAACAACATGGGTTTGGTTCCAAAAAACATTATCTGCATCTGATGAAGAGTATTTAAAGGTCACTTCCATGAGAGACTGATGGAAATCCTGTGAAGTGCTTAGTATCTGGTAAAGTTAAATTAACATGAAAGTACATAGTTCAACCACATGAAGATGTCTCAAAACAAATGGCACGCAGCTAAGAAACATTTTTGCAGAAAGTCAAAAAATTAGAAGAGAGTAAGTGAAAGGCCACAAAGCTGGCAGGTCTCGTTTTCATACAGGACAAGATCATGATTTACAAGAAATACATTTAGAGATGGAGTGACCCCTGGTGGCAGAAATATATCATGGAATAAAGGGACCAAAGTTTAAATTTTTGCTCACAAAAATGCCAGTATATGCAAAGCACAGGTGGTGAAAAATGCATTGATGCCTGTTTGAAGCCTTCTGTGGAGCACAGCAGTGGCTCTGTCAAGGTCGGGAGATGTATTTAAACAATGGTTTACCATATCTGGCTAAAATCAATAGAATGATAACTGCTGAGATATTTTTATGTGTGTTTGTATATACATGTAGGTGTGTATATTTTCTGTAAACACCCACAGACAGTATGTACACATGATAAATGAACTGTTCATACATAGCATTGAGATTCACCCTGTACTTTGCACAGCTTTAACTGTATGACCCAGCCCTGCAAACCTGTCACTCATAATGCTCTGCTCCAACTTGACTTTGATCCCCTCTCAAAGTAAATTATGGAATAGTACTCACAATATGAGTTTGATTCAGCAAGTGGCAACAACCCCCTGGCAGCCTTTTTATAACTTTTAACATCAAAGTATTTAAATAACCCAAATGAGAGGTTATTGTTTATTATTTAATCTTAATTACGCATTTGAATCAGCATTTCTACACTTTGTTAATTTTGCAAACATGACTGTTCTACTATAATTGGACCTATTAATGAACAAACCAGGTTTTTGTATGAATAGGCTTACAGGTTTCAGGTTTCAGATGGGATATCACTAAAATTAACTTCTACAGTATGGGCAAGGATAAAGAACTAAGAGATAATGGAAAGTATTCCAACTATAGTTCCTTAAAACAAAAAAAAAAAATAATGTTAATTAAAATGAAAGGTTGGGGAGAAACAGATATAGGCTAAAAAGACGGATATGTGTTAGTGCATGCACAACACTTTTGAAGCATCTGTTATCCAACCTGCTATATCCTAACACAGGGTCACGGGGGTCTGCTGGAGCCAATCCCTGCCAACACAGGGCACAAGGCAGGAACAAATCCCGGGCAGGGCGCCAGCTCAATGCAGAGCGCACACACACACACACACCAAGCACACACTAAGGACAATTGAGAATCGCCAATGCACCTAACCTGCATGTCTTTGGACTATGAGAAGAAACCCATGCAGACACTGGGAGAACATGCAAACTCCACGCAGGGAGGACCTGGGAAGCGACTTTTGAAGCATGGGAAGATTTTAATTCTTTCTGTTCCGAAAAAGAAAAAGGGAACTCAATGGAGAAATCCATGAGACAAAGAAATAAAAACTGTCAAGTGAGATCTCCAAACATTTCATACATTTCACAATGTACTTGGCTTCTGTCACTGTATTTCTGTTCATCTTTATTTCACAATCTTACATTTGTTATCACAACATACAGATCTTAGCAAAAAGATTAATATACTGTATTTTCAAAAATGTAAAAACTGCATTGTATATTAAGAGAACTTTAGGATTACACATTTAATTCATGGAAAATGTTAAAATATAAATACAACTGAATTACATTTATAGTTACTGCATATCCAAATAATTCAATGAAAATACTATATATCCATACGTCCATTTTATGTATTCATTTATTTAATTCAGAGACACAGGGGCCAGAGCCTATCCTGGCATCACTACAAGCAAGACAAGAACCAGTTACTCTTCAAGTTTACTTACATTTGACTAATTTAGAGACAACTACAAACCTGCACGACTTTGAAATGTGCGTGAAAATGTGTTTGGGGTGATGGGAGGAGGGCTGGAGGAACCCACATAGGCAGCAAATGGGCTTCAGAAGCCACCATGTTTAAAAAAAATAAATAGGATAAAAATGATTTTAAAAGCATGATTACACAAAGAGAAGTACAAGTTAGCACACTGAAGTAACAAAACATACTCTGTTCATCTGCAAAGCTTACCTTCTTTCTTTTAATGGGCAAATAGCTGTCCACTGCTGTGTCTTTGGGTCATAACACTCAACAGACTCATACAATTTTCCATAGCAGCCACCACCCATAGCATATATCCTTTTGTTCATTGTTGCATAGCATCCAATCTGTTTGAAATGTGACAGGTTAATGTCGTTATCAGAACTATTCACTTAACAGGATTACGAAATTTACTTTTTCATAAGTGGCAGTAAAACCAAAAAAAGTCTCTAGTATCTATATTTAACTTGCCAGTCAGCATACAGTGCTGACTGCCCTAATATAATGACAAAATTCTACTAAATAGAAGTGTAATGATTATCCCTACATCAGTTCAAGTTTGCAGTATCTTCGCTAATTTATGCAAAGAACACAACGTAAGCATCCAAGTAATGCACGGTGTCAGTTTTTAGGTGAGATAGCAGATACGGAGATATTTAATAGCGTGCCAGGAACAAAGGAATAGACAGAGCTATGTTTTCTGTTCTTCTGTGGTGGCACATTTTTTGTAACCCAAAAAAATCCCAAGACACGATTCTACTCACCAGAAAAGCATTAAATCTATACACGTGCTAAACTGTGTACAAAACGGTGATCACAGAGCTGTTTTTATGTTGGCTTCTCCAGGACCTCAGACAGGTCTTGACCACTTTAGCAGCGTTTCTCTCTCAGGTCAGGACAAAGGGGCACTACAGTGTTTTTTTCATGGCACACCAGTTGAAAAACGTTTGTGTAGAGTAAAATTACAAAGTCATTGATGGTGATGAACAATTGAGGATAGTCTTTATAGAGTTTTAACACAAAGTTTTAAAGTATGCTCATTTAAGAGATGATTGTTTCCATTAAATCAGTCTTCAGCAACACACTCAAAATCAACAGGTGTTTCAAACATTTAATTTTTACTTTGATTCTACATTACATTTGTAATTCAGTGTGTATTTACTTCTTGATTTATGTATTAATTTCAAAATTACGTTTTAATGTTAGATATGATTAATTACATATACTGATGCAATGAATTAGTTCAAATTTTTTTTAATCGAGTCCCAGCCCTACTTGAAATTAAGGCAAACTTACATTCCATAGAATAAAACATCACAGCAGTAACAGAGGAATGGTAATTTATTACTAATATATGATAATGTTTCTAACTATTAAGAGGCCACTGAAACTGATCTGATCACACAGTCACCAAAAAGGCTGTAAAGAAGTTTTTGATGAAGAAGTGATATTACTGAATATGTATGGTTAAAGTTAAAGGAAGGAGTGGAAGAAAAGGCTATCATAGAAGAAGGATTGGGCCTACCAGGGCCAAAAGAAATTAAATACAGCACTGAAAACAGAGAGAAATGAGCCAGTGCAGGGAGCATGGCATCATTATGGGGATCGTAAACAACCCGTGGAAAGAAACAGATTAACACACCATGGAGTTAAGCGGCAGGTTAAATGACTGATCTTTTACCAGCTCTATATTTGAAGTGAAAACACATAAGCCTTGGAGGAGGGCAGAATACCTACTGGTATGAAAGAAAATGGCTAAATAAGATATGACGACTAATAATGGCAAGATGTGCATTTTTTTATATTTGTGTCTATTGGCATTTAAGATGTATTTTATGAAATGTAGTGCCAATGTACTATAAGAATGAGAAACTGATCACATTTTACTCACACTTTCAGTTAGTTTGAAAACTTAAATCTGGGAAGAAAAATATTTTAATGAAAGTTTCAGCAACCATAGAAACAAATAAAAAAAATGTAATCTTAACCACAGCCCTGGCATTAATATAAACCCACATTTCAAAAAGACTGAATTAACCCTTTTAAAGTATGAAGTTCAGAAATAATTAAAAAAACAGCTAAAAAGAGTAAACATTGTGGACACAAAAGAAGCTTCCTATTGTATGACTGTTTCTGTCACTACTACATTTATAATCAGCTTAAGTGGTTCTGACAGAAAAGAATTAGTGATGTGTGAACCCTGCTGAATTTGCTTCACCTTGAGTTTCGTGAAATGATTGAAATGTTCGGAAACTTTGCCAAATTCAGGGAAATGGGGAAGGAGAAAGTGAAGTGGTTTTCAATGGACTACAATTATTTAATTAGGGATGCTGTGATCGGGTTTTCTAAGGCCAATACTATCACCGATTTCATACTACTTGCTTGGCTGATTCAGGTTTTTTTTTCTTTATCCCTTTAAAATTTTATTTTACACTAATTCCCTGCATAACCAGACAAACAGAAGTTCTATGTCTTAAAGTGTATTTTTATAATTAATCTATAGACCACAGGTGTTAACTGTTCATTTTTTATTAACAAAATTAAATTCTGTACGGTTATTGTTAAGTGACCAGAAAATACTAAAATAAATAATATTTCCTTATAATACACACTTTAACTAATAAAATATGTACAAAAATATTTATCCATAATACATATGGCGTAAAAGAAAATAAAATGCTTCTATAATTATAAGTTGTCATGTCTGAAACAGGGCTTAATTGAAAAAGTAATTTTCACCATTTCTTTAACAACAAATATACATATACAGTGGGGGAAATAATTATTTGATCCCCTGCTGAATTTGCAAGTTTGCTCACTTAAAAAGAATTTAACAGTCTCTAATTTTACGGTAGTTTCATTTTAATGGAGATAGACAGAATATCTACCAAAAATTCAGAAAACACACTTTACATCAAAGTTATAAATTGATTTGCATGTCACTGAGAGAAATAAGTATTTGATACCCAAGTGAAACATAACTTAGTACTTTGTGGAAAAACCCTTGCTGGCAAGCACAGCAGTAAGACGTTTCTTGCAGTGACATTTTCATAACGAAAATGAGGACTAGAATTAAAAGTATTGTTTTTTGTTTTACAAGAACGAGAACCTGAAATTAAGGCAAACTAAAACTAAATAAAAATAAAAATTAGTGATATGTGAATGAACTAAAACGAGAACGAAAATTGAGTAAAAAACTAAAAAAAACAGCAATAGTATTTTCGTTCAATGCGGTTCAGTCGTGCAGAGGGGTTGTTTATAGGTCGCCCTGAATGTTAGCTTACGTTGCGCTGTTCACTATGTGGTGATCTTGTACCTTAGGCTTATTATAGTCATGTGGCACAACTTCTGTAAATGACCGTTTTTTGTTTGTTGAGCACATTTGGCTCCTTGGGTTGAAGCAGTAAGCACATGTGGTTGACAATGGCAAGGTTTGCACAGATGTTTGCGGGTAGAAAGCGAGAAAGTAACGTGTAGAAATACTTAAATTGCAGTGCAGGAGATAATAAAAGCAAATGTAGCGTGTGAGAAGAAGAAAAGAGTCTCGGAGTTTCACTGCAGGACCAGCTGGATCAGTACTTAGCGGAAGTCAAGCACTTCTCTGGCACCATGACTGCACTTTAATACAGGGACGTGCGGTCAGGGGAGGCAGGCAGAGTCTCACCTGTCATCATGAAAAGTAAAAAAACTCTGTGCTATAAATTTGCTTTCTGTTTTATTCCAATAATTTTTAATATTTTTGTAGTCAAAATTGCTGAATTTGCACATTTCCTGTTCAAATACAGGGGATAAACGCGAGGCAGCAACGAGACGAGCCTCATTTCACCTCGGACTGCGCTCTCCCTCACACACTCAGTTGATGCATGCAATTAGTGCGCTCCTATTTCTGTCTCTCTGTATGTCGCTAATATAAGGTTTGCACACGCTTTTATTTTACATCCTGACTTTCCACAGTCTGGCTAATATCTTTACTGAATGTGTGTGACATATTTAGTCTTGGTGATTGGACATAAAACCGCAGAGAAAAGGTACAAGGTGAGGCAGACAGTACCGTGTCGCACTGAAGGTGGGGCAGATGTGAACCCAACAGGTGCTCGTAGCTACTGTTCTTCTACGCAGAGCCTCTAGGCACCAATAAGTTAGCGATATCAGAAAGCCAAGTGCACTGCAGCGGTCCGATTATTTTTATCTTTTGTTCAGACTGACTGCCAAAATGGAAGATTAAGACATTTCAAAACTAAAGGAAAATAAGGAGGACTTTTATAAGAAAGTGACGGAGATTTTCGTGGAGAAGAATAGGCACATGGACTTCATTTACAAATAAAGATAAGACTATAAACCATTTTCAATTTTATAAAAAATTGGAAAAAACTAAGAAAAAAAATCCAATATTTAAAAACTAAATTTTGACCTAAAGTAAAATATTCTTTTGCTTTTCTTCTTATCCTTTTGTTGAACAGTCTGTATTAAAATTGATTAAAGCATCAGAATTAAAAGCTTTTAAAAACAAATAAACATTTCAATTAAGGACAAAAATGAAATCTGTTTTTTGTACACCACTTTACACTTTCATTTGTATTGAATGAGTATGAATTGTGGAATTGCAATGGCAAATTTAGAACACTTGGAGGGTACAGAGCAAATGTGCTCTCTCTCGCTGCTATAAATGTAACATTCTTTCTTAGACAAATATCTGCCTTACCTATGTGTGTGTAAAGAATGCTGATGAGATATGCAACATAACCGGTAGTCAATGTGCATGCTGCCACATGAATAGTGAATAAGCTTCTCTTTTGGGTTCATATATTTGTAAATCTGACTCTGAAGGAGTCAGTGCCTCGCCAGCCATGAAACTCACCACATGTCACTGCTTCAGTACTGGCAACAGAAATTGTCAACATACAGTCTGCTGGTGCCAGTGGCTGAGGACCTTGTCTGTGCACCTGCAGTAAAGGAGGTCGTCAAGGGAATATTTTCACCGTGTGGCTATCTGCACAATGGACGTCGTCGTAGCATGAACAAATCTCTCGAAATGTGTGCTTGTTTAAAGCTTAACAGCAATGTGCTTGCACAGACTGGTTTCTTGGGTTGAAACATTTGACCTTGCTGACTATACTTATTAGGCCACTTAATCTGTTTGATCATTGATAGTCAAACTGTGTTTAATGGCATTATAAACTGTGAGTGTATTTTGCCGACTGAAACATAACTTGCATTGAAATATGTGTGGGACAGCATTTGCGGTCTTGCAACAGAAAAAAAAAACCTAAAATTGTACTAATATTATTTAAAAAGGCCAGAACTAAATAGAATAAAAACTAAAATTTTAAACACAGAACTAAATAAAAATTGTTGACTCCACTGAAAACTAGAACAAAATAAAAATAAAAATGAACTTTATAAAATAAAAACTAAAACTACAATTAATATAAGAACTGAAATATCACTGGTTGTAGTTGGTCACCAGGTTTGCATTCATCTCAGGAGGGATTATGGCCCATTCCTCTAAACTCTCTAAATCGTTTAGGTTTCTTGGCTACCACTTGGCAACTTCAAGCTTCAGCTCTCTCTACAGATTTTCTATATGACTGAGGTCTGAAGACTGGCTAGGCCAGTCCATGACCATAATGTGCTTCTTCTTTAGCCCCTCCTTTGTTGCCTTGGAGGTATGTTTTGGGTCATTGTCATGCTGGAAGACCCATCTTCAGTGTTCCGGCTGAGGGAAGGAAGTTCTCGCCCAAGATTTTACGGTACAGGGCACTCTCCATTGGCCCCTCAATGCGGTGAAGTCATCCTGTATCATTAGCAGAAAAACAGCCCCAAAGCTCAATGTTTACACCTTCGTTGTTCTTTGGGTCATACTCAGCATTTCTCTTCATCCAAACATGGCAGGTCGAGCTGATGCCAACGAGCTCGATTTTGGTTTCATCTGACCACAGCACTTTCCCCCAAGACTTCTCTGAATAATTTATATGTTCACTGGCAAACTTAAGACAGGCCTGTACATGTGCCTTCTTGAGCAGGGGGACCTTGCAGGTGCTGCAAGATTTAAATCCATTACAGTGTAGCGTGTTACCAATGGTGTTTTTGGTGACTGTGGTCCCAACTGCCTTCAGATCATTAACAAGCTCCTCCCATGTAGTTTTGGGCTGATTTCTCACCTTTTTCATCATCACCCTCACCCCATGAGAGAAGGTCTTACATGGAGCTCCAGACCAAGTGCAATTGATGGTCATTTTATATTTCTTCTTTCCGAATAATCGCACCTACAACCTAGAATTCTTGCTGGGTTGTAGGGAATCAAATACTTATTTCATTCAATGACATGCAAATCAATTTATAACTTTTATGTGATATGTTCTTTCTGCATTTTTGGTTGATATTCTGTCTCTTTCCATTAAAATGAAACTACCATAAAAATTAGAGATTGTTCATTTCTTTCCAAGTGAGCAAACTTACAAATTCAGCAGGGGCTCAAATAATTATTTCCCCCACAGTATATACTCACAAACAATCAAAATAATTGATCTTGGTAATTAAATGCTACTTAAATGTAAATATACATGCACTTATATATGTTTTAATCATTTTAAATCATTAATTGCACTAAAGCTTTTTGCTCTTGAAATATACATTTACTATATTTATACAGGTGTGTTTTGAGGTGCAATTATACAATATGGATTACCATTTTAATTATGTAGTACTTGTTTCCTAACAAAACCTTTGCTGTATGACACACAGCAACAATAATACCATCCAGCCATCCATTTTCCAACCCGCTGAATCCAAACACAGGGTCACGGGGGTCTGCTGGAGCCAATCCCAGCCAACACAGGGCACAAGGCAGGAACCAATCCCGGGCAGGCAATAATACACACAATACAAATCTTTAAATAAATGCCTATTGCTTACTACGCAGCATTTTCAAATTTGTCTTTATTTTTTTCTTTTTCCAATTAAAAGTGTAGGCTGCTGTATTTTAAACAAGCATGCTGTCCAAACTCAAGCAGTGCCTGTTTTAATTTAAAGGACAAAATAAAAGTCTTAATTCCATAGAGCAGCTTTTTTGCCATTTGTCTAGTTGCACAGGATGACTTCTCTAATTACTTTTTTTTCAATTTATTACTCCACTTTCTTTGATGTAAAGGCTAATATACCAATCACCTCTCTTTCAGTGATAAAACAAGATTCCACTTACTGCTCTTTGTTTACTTTGCAGGAAGTTTGCTGCAAAAGGAGGAAAAAAAGGCTCAACTACAGTAATATCTGGCGTAAAGGAACAGCACAACTAAATGACTGTAAAGCTTAGAAAAGCAAGGCCCAAAAATATTAGTTTTTGTGATCAAACCTTTTACCGATCACTGATCAAGTCTTTTTTTTTTTTTTTTTTTATATAAAGAGAAAATCTGCCGATTTTGATCAGCGTCCGATTGATCACAGCATTAATAAGTGTCCCTGATGGCTAGGGCAATGTCTGTGAACTATGCTAGATCAATTATTGTGGTCAAAAATGTGAGCTCAACTATTATGTACCAGTGCTAACCACTGCACCACCATGCTGCCATTTGATATTAAAACAGTAAAATTTCTTGCAGACAGAAAACATGAATTTAATACGTCTTGTCCCCCACAGATGTGACAGAGGGTACTCCCCTCTCTCAAACTGAAAAATATAGTTTGTTTTTTATTACCCCTAACGCTTTTGCTTGTTCACTGCCACTATTACCAAATGGAGTAACACCAAAGCATGTGAATTCTTTACTCCTTTCAGTCCACATCAACAGCACAGAACTGTGGGTGATATTATTAAAGGGCAGGCTGATGTATTACGTTCAGATCACATAAAAATCCAAACAAAATGACATCACCTTGAAGACATGTATACACAAACACATTTCCAGTTACATTCTATATGTGCATTTTGCGTTTAAATGTATTTGCCAGTTTTATGCAAACTTTCAGCCCACTACTGTGATCAATGTTACATGCTTAGGGAGCTGTCCCATCTAACATTGGCTGCTGAAGTTCTATGATATCATGATGGTCTTTCAAAGCATCATGAGGCACTGAGGAAAAAAAAAGATTATCTAAGCCGGCTGCACAGCAAATCTCCAGGAAAATATCCAAAGAACAAGGTTACCAGTGAACATAGCATATTTGCTGCCAAAAACACTTTGGCCAATTTCACCAATCAACACTAACATGAATAAAATCAAAAAATGTATTAGCTTACAATGATACTTTTTGCACTTTAGAATTTGTGTCCCGTTAAGTAATATCAATATTTAAATATAATGTTTTCAGAACTTGGTTTAATTTCATGCAAAACTTGTCAGGTCCTTTACCCTCACAAAATGTCTAGTATACATTTTTTCACCAGTGCAATTTAGATTTTACCTCAATTAATATTTGTACTTACTTTTCGAATCATGGTCAAGTTCCCTTCAGTGCTCCAGGTTTTTGTGTGAATGTTATATACTTCCATCGATATCAATTCCCTCCCTTCATTTTCACCTCCAAGAACATATATCAATCCATCAATTTCCACAATTCCAAAGTTATGCCGAGCCTAGCACCCAGAAAAGACAGAATAACCAGGTAATATATGTAGATTCAGAATTTAAAAACGAATGTCATTGCTTAAAATATTTTACACATAATATCACGTAACATTGTAACATAACATTTTCAAAACATCTTAACCTTTCTTGGCTGCCACTTGGCAACTTCAAGCTTCAGCTCTCTCTACAGATTTTCTATATGACTGAGGTCTGGAGACTGGCTAGGCCAGTCCATGACCATAATGTGCTTCTTGTAGGAAGAGGTAATCCTGGCAGCACTAGGTGCGACATAGTAACCATCACTGGACAAGGTGCCAATGCTCTGCAGTTCCGTTTCATTCACATAATCAAACTAACACCAAGACCCCTAGACTCATATGGAATCAGCAATTAACCTAGCAGACATGTCTGGGAATGTGGGAAGAAAACTCACACAGGCTATTACTGGGTACAGGATTCAAACCCAAGACGCTGGTTACTTGAGTCAGCAGAGCTAGTGACTGCACCACTATGTAGCATGGTTATTTTACCCATATTTAAAAAGTGTATCACTACTTTTAAAATAATCTGTCTATCCATCCCATTATTCTTGGGCACTGGTAAGAAATGCAAGACAGATGCCAGAATTGTATGTCAAAATACATTTTAAATTTGAGACAAAACTGTGAATCATAAGTTACAGTTATAACCTTTCATTTAAATCAAATGAAGTTTCTCCAATGTTGCCTTTAATTAGTTGTGTTACTGAATTAAAGGAGTGGATGAATGAGAACTACTTGTCTTTAAACACGGATAAAACAGAGATGTTAATTGTTGGAGGGAATGACGCTGATCATAACAATATTTTGTCATCATTTAACTCAGTTGGAATCCCCATTAATTATACTGAATCAGCCCGCAATCTAGGAGTTATCTTTGACTCTAGCATGTCATTTAAAGCGCACATTCCAAAGTTGTCCAAATCATGTTTCTTCCATCTTAAAAATGTTAGGAAATTAAGGCGCTTTCTAAATAAACAGGATTCTGAGAAAATAATTCATGCATTTATCTCTAGTAGGATTGACTACTGCAATGCGGTGTTCGCTGGATGTTCAAACTGTTCTTTATACAGCCTCCAGTTAATCCAAAATGCGGCTGCAAGAATTATTACAAGAACAATAAAATACGAACACATAACTCCAGTTCTTAAATCCTTACACTGGCTCCTGGTTAAGTGTAGGGCAGATTTCAAAATCCTCCTTTTAACATATAAAGCATTAAATGGCCAAGGTCCGGCTTACTTGTCGGAACTTATCATGACTTACAAACCTGAGCGCACATTAAGATCTCAAGATGCCGGTCTGCTTATGATTCCAAGGATTGATAAAATAACAATGGGAGGTCAAACGTTTAGTTACAGGGCCCCTAAACTGTGGAATGGTCTGCCTGCTACTATAAGAGATGCCCCTTCGGTCTCAGCTTTTAAATCCTGGCTGAAGACTCATTACTTCAGTTTAGCATATCCTGACTAGAGCTGCTGATTAACTGTACAGACTGCATCTCTGTTGTTAGCCATTAGCACTAAAACATAAATAACATGATAGTTATAATTGGATACTAACACTCACCTATTCTGTTTCTCTTCTCGGTACTCAAATGTGGCACTTGGTACCACGGCCAACCTGTCAAGTTGTTTTGCCTGCCCAAGGTAAAGTCATCCCTGATGGAGGATCGCAGGAATCATGGGAAGGAGGGGTTCTTTCATCGGATTGGCTGGCCCAGCGCTGTTTCGGCCATGGAATGGCCAAATGGGGGAGGCAGCTTGATGGATGAGGTCTCCAGGACTCAAGATATACCCAAATCTTCTTATGTGATATCATTTACTGTTAAATTCTGCTCCGTACTTCTAAAATTTTTCCTTTTATACTGTATTGAGGATTTGTTCTGTGTATTGTATTGTATTGTATTGACCCCCTTCTTTTGACACCCAATGCATGCCCAACCTACCTGGAAAGGGGTCTCTCTTTGAACTGCCTTTCCCAAGGTTTTTTTGGGAGTTTTTCCCTGACTTCGTACAGAGTCAAGGCTGGGGGGCTGTCAAGAGGCAGGGCCTGTTAAAGCCAATTGTGGCACTTCTTATGTGATTTTGGGCTATACAAAAATAAATTGTATTGTATAATTTTTAATTTTCTGCTCACTTTTTTCATAATAGGCCAAAAAAAAAAAAGGAAGAGACAAGTATACAGCGTTGCTTATTATAATAATTATCCTTTGGCAACAATGTGGCTCAGTGTTTGGTACAAGGTATAGGATTCCTCAAAGAAATTTGGTTTAATAAGCAGCCCGGTCACTGCTTCTTTTTAGTTTGGGCCAATTAAAACTACTCTACCTGGACAAAGAGAGAATACACAGTTGTTCTTCTTTTCCAAAAATGTTTGTGTATCATTAACAGGAGCAACAAAGCAAATTTGGTATAAGTGAGTATGAGTGTATGCAGGTAGGCTTTGTAATGGTTCTAAAGAGTACGGGGTGCTAATGTACTGGTAATGTGAATCTCTACTTTAGACAAAATGATTAAGAGAAAGGAGAAAAGTTTCACTTTCATTATTCCACTCACTCAGCTGTCTGCGATCAAAAATAATATTTCATCCACAATATTATTAGCTTACTGGCTTCATTTTTTAATATCAGAATTTAATTAAATAAGCTAACACAACAGGACTTTTTAGCCCAGAATGCTGAGGGAATACTATCATACAACTATACTGTGACATTATTCATTAGTGCGTGACATTTTTGGTGAAACAATTTTTAAATTAATTTAACAAAGAAGAAGTGAAACTATTACAAGTGGTTTTAAAACTACTACCACTAAAACAAACAGATAAAAAACAGAAATTAAAGGGCTGCTAAAAATGCCTCAAGCATTAAAAACCTTCCACATATACTGCACATATAGGAATCGAGATGAAATGAGAACTCTTTTGACAAACTAAATAATATCAACAGAGTAAATAATAACAAAGAAGAATTGTGTTCTAGTAAAAGCTATCTGCATAGAGGAATAGTATGCAAACAATTTTAAACTACTATTAATATTTCTGTGCAATTGGCAGTTGTGAAAAAACACACTCCAAAATTCACTGTTAGGATTCCAACAGTTTTCTAGACACATTTCTCAATTGTCAAATTAAGGCTTTTCACATTAAGACTTTGAACTGGAAGTGCTAACTTGATTTACTGTCTCCCTACAATAAAGAGTAAACTAATGGAACATGTCCATTCCTGGAATGGGCAAAGTTAATGTGCCTTTCGGTCATGACTGTGTAATTAAACTGAACACAGAATGGCACTCCGGAATGTAATAAAGAGTTCAGAATTTCTAAAACTTGGCAATATACAGTATACTTCTAAAGTCATAATATTTAACAAGCTCTGAAAATGTATATGACACTTAAACATTATACATACGTTCTACTTACTGCTAAAAGTGTTACTGTTTTTAAAATTAAAGCAGACCAGAACACAGAACGAAGAAGAAAGGATTTTAAAAAACTGACCACTACAGTTATCATTCATAAAACAACTGAATGTCTCTTATCATTATTAATTCTGCAATATTTTAACATCTATTTTTCCAAAAATCTATACAGAGAAAATAAAAAAATGAAAAAGTGAAATTCTGAGACCCCATATGACTTTAAACCAAGGATCGGCGTTTCCCTTGCCCAGGAGAGGGTACCCGGGGCCCCACCCTGGAGCCAGGCCCGGGTGAGGGGTTCACTGGCGAGTGCCTGGACCTACGACTACGGGGCCCAGCCGGGCTCAGCCCGAAGGAGCAACGTGGTTCCGCTCTCTTGTGGGCCCACCACCTGCAAGAGAGGCCATAGGGGTCGGGAGCAATGTGATATGGGTGGTGGCCGAAAGCAGGAACTCAGGCGTTCCAACCCTCAGTTGCCGAAACTGGATCTTGGGACATACTGGCTAGATATAGTCAGGCTCACCTCTACACACGGTCTGGGCTCTGGAACCATTCCTCTCGAGAGAGGCTGGACTTTGTTCCACTCTGGAGTTACTGTGGGTGAAAGGCCACGGGCAGGGGTGGGCTTGCTTATGGCCCCCCGGTTCGAGGCCTGTACGCTGAAGTTCTCCCCGTTGGACAAGAGGGTTGCTTCCCTGCGCCTTCAAGTTGAGGGAAGGACTCTGACTGTTGTTTGCGCTTATGCGCCGAACGACAGTTCGGAGTATCCGGCCTTCTTGGAGTACCTGGAGAAAGCACTGCGAGGTGCAGCTCCTGGGGGCTCTATCGTCCTGTTGGGAGACTTAAACGCTCACGTCGGCAACGACAATGAAACTTGGAGAGGTGTGATTGGGAGGAACGGCCTCCCCGATCTAAACTCGAGTGGTGTTCAGTTGTTGGACTTCTGTGCTGGCCATGAGTTGTCCATAACAAACACCATGTTCGAGCATAAGGGTGTCCACAAGTGCACTTGGCACCAGGATACCTGAGGTTGTCGATTTACCAGTCGATCTACGTTCCTACCCTCACCTATGGCCACGAGCTTTGGGTAGTGACCGAAAGAGCAAGATCGCGGATACAAGCGGCTGAAATGAGTTTTCTCCGCAGGGTGGCTAGACTTTCCCTTAGAGATAGGGTGAGGAGTTCAGTTATCCGGGACAGACTCGGAGTAGAGTCGCTACTCCTACACATTGACAGGAGTCAGTTGAGGTGGTTCGGGCATCTGGTCAGGATGCCCCCTGGACGCCTCCCTGGGGGGTGTTCTGGGCATGTCCCACTGGGAGAAGGCCACGGGGCAGACCCAGGACACATTGGAGAGATTTTATCTTCCGGCTGGCCTGGGAACGCCTCGGGGTCCTCCCAGAGGAGCTGGAGGTGGCCGGGGAGAGGGACATCTGGGCTTCCCTGCTTAGGCTGCTGCCCCCGCGACCCGACCTCGGATAAGCAGTGGATAATGGATGGATGGTTGGAAATGTACATAAAAAGCACCTGGGGAAAAATATTTCAATTACTACAGTAAAACATCTGAACCTTTGTTAACTAATATGGCCTGCATCTTTACAAAGCAATACAACTACTTAACACAACGCAACCTTAATAAATAGATGTTTAATAAAACTTCTACATGGAATTTAAAAAAAAAATCTTACTTTGTTCTGAGTTACTTGATGAGCTATCTGAAAGTCTGATCCTTGAAAACTACACATTTCCTGAAGCTGTTGATTGCTAGATATCAAGAATAATACTAACCTCTATCATTGCTGGAACAGGACTCCATGTATTGGTATCAGGGTCATACTTTTCTCCTGATTTAAGAGAGCATTTATTTTCATCCACTCCTCCAAATACAAACAGAAATCCCTCTAATCAGAAAGAAAATGCAAATGTTACTTGATGTGTTTCCTGCAACTCTTTCAGTTGTCAAGCAAGAGGTTATTTCTGCTGATCCAACTTGAAATGCCAACCTTACGATCTTGCTGAGAAGATTCAACAGCTTTATGGATGCTGTACAATCCTGCAAACGTATGAACACTATATGTTGCTGTGTTTACAAGTTCACAACATAATTGTTAAAAAGAAACTTACCAAAGCTGGTCCCTTTTTAAAACACTGCAGACTAAATTGAAGCATTCACCATATTCTACAGGGTTTAAACCAAATGGACACTATATGTTTATGACCCATATTTAACATTATCTGCAACTTCTACAACTGTTTTCAAGACAACAGAGAAAATCATCACACTGCAGAGATTGGAAAGGCCTAAACGGTCACTAAAAATAGCTACTATGTTCTCCTTATTCTCTCCTTAGTGTTTTTAACATTTAATGACACATATGAAAATGTCAAAAGGAACTATCAAGTGCAAGAACAATGAATAGTTCAATGAATAGTTTAATATGACAATTAGCTCTTGTTTAAATGTTTTGTTCTTTTTGTTTATGTTTTTACTTCAGTATAGTGCACTCAAATATAAACAGTATAATTTTTACAATTTAAGCTCCCAAATCCAATAGCTTTCACAAATCACAACAGTTATGGCATACTATATGAATTATTTAGACAGATGTTTCCATGATTTGTTATTTGGAGGAACGTTTCTGACAAAATTAATTAAATAAATAAATGTGCAAATTAATAAATGTATTGTGAAGACGGTGAATAAATAAGAAAATGACGTGCATATATATATCAGGGTGACGCATATTCACCAGCTTTACAGTGTTAAGTCCAAATAACTCCTGAGACAGTATTCTGCTGCCATCTAACAGATAAAATAACATTATTCTGCAAAAAATCATCAATATTTCAATGTGTTCTGCCACGCTATGGTAACTTATCAATATTCATAAGTGGGGCTGCACTTTCAACTAAAACACAATGGCTTTAAAATGAGAAACTGTAAAGCAAGTTTTATAACAAACTGAAAATTAGTTTATTGTATGTTGATATGGATAGTGAAACTGATTCATACGGCACTGTATTACCGAACCCCCACTATTTATCCTGGGAATTCAGTCATCTGAAATTTCACCATGGTGCACGTGGGTGCGTGTCAAAAAGACAAAATGACTGCAAGTAGAAGACCAAGAAAGATGTTAGCACCTAAGCATTGTGCAAAATACAGCAACTGTTGTTTGTGTCAGGGGGATTGAGGAAGTCAATAACCTAATTCTGTGGTAGCTTACAATAAACCAAGGGGCATGTTGATTGTTTGGTTCAGGCACTCACATTCTAACATCTCATGTACAAGGAACACAAAACATATAAATAAAAAAAAAAGTCCACAAAGAAACTGGCTTCTACTGTAATTACAATGTTGGGCTGTGTATTGGAGAGTGTTCCAAAGCATCACACGAAGGATGCACACTAAATCTGCATCACTATAGCAGAAATAAGAGAAAAGAGAAAAAAGAAAAACAAGGCTTTTTCAATATAACTTCGGAATGCCCCTAACTTAACTGATAATCTTTTATGAAAGAAAGAAAGATCTTACATCAGTTTTATCTTGAAAGATAAATAAATTAAAATCATGTATTCCTTAATACTGTTATACCATATTTGTGCTTTCTGGAATTCTTGCTTCCACGCTTTTTAAAAAAGAAAATAGCTTGCTTTATAGCAGTGGGATATATAGTAGAGTATACATTTAAAACTAATTTATCTTGAAATCTATGATATGCATCATTTCTAAGCAAACACTTAGCTAAATTCAAAACACATAATAATGGATTCTGCAACGATGACCAAGTTATATTAGCCAACCTTGTTAAAATATTCTTTGCTCCACTATTACTGCAATTTTCTGTTTTCATCAAAAAGTACAAAGTCTTAGTTTTCAGTTGCACTGCTGAAATTACAAATTGTATGTTTGGGAGCTCAGTTGTGAATTCAGATAATGCTGAGCTGTTGTCAAACTGCTGCATAGACCATTCAATAATTATTTTAATGGGAAGCAGTAAGACACAAATTGGACATATGACCTATGTAATTCTATTTCCTTGTGATTCTTGCAAAATGGCAAAAATGTCTTTCTGCCAGCTTATTCAGATCTCTCCTCACAATGGATTGTGGGGATATGTAGACAGAAAGCAGCCGCACAGAGCACATTTTTTGAGTAAATGTGGCACAAGCCTGACAAATAACAGTTGTGGCAAACTGTAAATGTCTTCATAAATGAACCCACATTATTCAGTGCATGTAAATTTCTGGTTAAGAGTTCTGCGGAAAAGTGTGTTTGTTTTTAAATTTCCTGCTTAATCTATGCAAAATCATTACTATTAACATTTAGTTGAATTACAAGTGTATGCTGCACTGCACAAAATCCAATGTGACCAGAAAAATATCATAGGCTTTAACCTATTGTATAGCATGTTGTGACGCAAATAAGCTGGATCTACTGAAATATACTCTATGGCTATATTCATACTACAGTCAAAAGTGATTCAATTCTGTTTTTGTGACCTATCTGATTTCTTTTTTGACTTTTCAAATTAATTTTGCAGGCAATCCAGGCCCGATATGAGTGTGTACTGTTATCAATCTATTCTAAACGTACTTTGCACATGTATAATTAATAAAAGCACTTTAAATACTTTTCAGAGTGCCTGTGAATTTGTCAGCTTGTGATGGTAAGGGGGAGAAATGTAAGACAAAAAACCTGTAGCCGTAGCTTGAGTGAAATTATCTCTTTTGCTGTATAAAAACCTGGAGGCACAAAGAGAAATAAGGGCTCAGATTTATAAAACTTGACTACACACAAAAAAGAGGCTCAAAATGTACCTACACAATTTTCCACACAAAAGTCGTGATTTATAAAAATAAAAAATAAAAAAAAAAAAGCTTTAAAGGAAAACTTGCATATGTTTATTTGTACACAACATATTGAAGAAATTGGGAATTGATGACACTCTTAGTCAAGTAAGGTAATGTAGCCATACCAGTTAAAACGACAACTCACATGTATAATAATTCATATCACTGAGCCATTACTGCAATGTGTGTTGACATGACATACACATCAAACGTCACAAGTGATGAATACAATATATAAACTATTGTAGTTTCCTAATAAGAGGGCCAATGCTGCGTATTTGAAATGAAGAACTTTTTTTGTTTTTTCTTGAGTTTATATAGCCTACCTGTTGTAGGACAAAGTGGGCACTGCCCATTCTGCTAGACTTAAGCGGCACACAATGGCTTGTAAGAAAACATATTTACCAGGGATGCAAGCATCACGCTGCATCTTCCCCCATTTGCATCCAAACTTAGTGACTGAACTCCAGCTCGTATCAGGATCTGCCTGTACATCTGATAGTAGAAGTGAAAATCAGAGTTGAACAGACATCTTTCCAGAGGTCCCTCTGCAGATTTCCTGAGCTAAAAAGCACGACATGGACTCAAGCCAGAACAAAGACCTATAAATCAGTGAACTCTGAAGAAGTCACCTATAAGGAGACACTGATTTTGTAACTAGAAGCAACTTTAATCCAATCAGTAGAAGTTATACATTTCCTTAAAATTCCATGCACTATACTGAGGATTGTGGGACACACTCTGGCTCTCTCAGAGGGACCCCGAGGGAACTCCCACAGGAGCTTAGTTCTCACTTTCCAGACATGACTAAAAACCTCTGGATTTATATTCCTACCCAGAAATGGTTTCTGTCTCAGATTTTCTCTCACAGATTGTGGATATAGACTTATTTGCTTTAGATTTACCTTTTAGGAAACTCCTTTCTTGCTCTTTTCCAGCATTTCCTCATAGTTCCATTTTTTTTGTAATAAATTTTCTATTTATAAGGATTCTGTGTTGCCCTTTCATCTACAAGTCAGGTGTTTACATCAAGTCCCTTCTCTTGTAGGGCATTTTGTATATTTTGTAGCCTTTTTGGACTTCCAAAGCCAGTTCCCATTTCTGGGGCCTGCTAAGCCGAAAGCCAGCTGTTAATAGTTTTAAGTAAGATGCAATTAGTGAGCCTCTTCTGAGCTGGCATGTAAAGTTCCTGGTCTGCTTTATGGCTATATTTTGGTGGCCTCAAACCCATCTGCCATGTTTAGAACTCCATATCACAACAATTTTTAGCTGTTCAAACATCTCTAAAAAGATCATGTGCCAAATATGAGTGAAATAAACCAGAATTGAGCTGCAGTGTGAAAGTAATTTATTTAATTACTAAACAAGCTTTATCTGTTACAGAGATGGAAGCCTTAGTTGCCATTCAGAAATTAAACATGGGTGGGATCAATAGTCGCTAAAAGTGTACTACATGAAACTAACTACATGAAAGATGTGCATGTTTTATTTTTTGTCAAAACCATGTTTTGGAAGCATGGATATGGATGAAAAAAAAAACAGACACATATGACTTTGCCTCTCTTACACAGGCAATATAAATCTTTAAATAATAATAATTCTTTGCATTTATATAGCGCTTAGCAATTGCAGGGTAAGGGCCTCGCTCAAGGGCCCAACAGAGCAGAGTCCCTTTTGGCATTTTACGGGATGAGATCCAAGTGTATTGCTATTTAATATATGTTGGACAAGTAGAAAAGTGAGCACTCTTCCAAGTATGTTTAAAGTGCCTGTCCTTTCATGCTGAAGTGGTTGCTACACAGTGCACATGAACTTTTCTGCTGCTCCTCAAATGTTTTTAAACCCCAGACCCTCAATGAATATTATTATAGAATGATCAGAACTTTCAGGTGCTTGCACAATAGAAAGGTTACATTCGCACAAACAAAAATATTTGGCACATCTTAATAAATCACTTAAATCATGTCTGGCTGGGTTGCCTGATGTGCATGTCCACCGGTACTTGAGAAGTATTTACAATAAAGTGTTTTATTCATATATTATGAAGTTTCTTACATTTATCAGATTGAAATGGTAATGCTGAAGAAGTTAAATGTGTTTAAAATGTTTAACACACTTTCATATCAAGTTTTTTTTTTTTTTTTTTACAGGTATTAGTTAAATATTCTGTCATGCTCTGCTTAAACTAAACTAAAAATAAATAACCTTCTGTCCCCCTTGAATTACCCTTTCTGTCCTGTCTGCTACATGTGATTTAGACTTCAAAAGCACTGTCCTACTCACCTTTTGTATTTGCTTCACTCACTCTCAGGTTTGTCCTATCTCATTTCCTTCAGTCAACTGATTTCCCTTCCACTCCTCCCAAGTCTAACGTGACAGGAAACCTTAACCAAGTACACATCTAGTAACCTTGGACTAGCGAGTCAGAGTGGATATAGACAGAAGAGTGTGCTTTGCAAAAATATAAATCTCCTTACTGATCATAAAAATGCCCAATCAAAGCTTTTTTTTTTATATAAAGTTTTTAATAGGATAAATGAATAAATAAATAATAAACTAATTCAATAAATCAGTAATTACAATCACGCAATTCATACAATGATTAGTTTAAAAATGTACAAAAATCTGTTTCCAAAATATTTAAAAAGGAGAAAAAAAACACACTGCAATATTTCACAGCTTCATCTACTGCACAATTGCCAAATAAGCTCTATTTTCTTTTCACAGCTAATGTAAATCTTATGTAAATAAATCCCTCTTCCCCATAGTTTATTTAGGGATTCAATTCTGCATCCTACAACTTGCCTTATACTGGATTATTGCAGCTACTTCAACTCTTAAAAATAAAGGTACCAGAGTGGTTCCTCAGGGTTATATCATAGGGGAACCATTTTTGATTCCCAAAAGACCCATCCACATGGAGGTTCCAGAAATGACCTTTATTTAGATCTGTAACAGGCTCTGTACAGTAAATAATCAGATTTATGAAATACCAGTGGGTCGTGATTTTAAAAGGACTCCTGCTGCAAACAACAACACAGGCCAAGTCCACATTTTCTTAATCTATTAGTGTCCTGCTAGGTAGCCTACCATACCTTAAAGATTTCATTTTTTTTTCTTTCTACATATTAGGACTTTTTTCAAAGCACAAAGAACCAACTTCATATTCATAGAACCATTCCCAGAATGAAAAGGTGCTTTATCAAGTAATGGAGCTAAAAGGAATCACACAACCCAGTAAAGAACCATAAAATGCCACTGAAGAACCACTACAAGCAATCACCCATGATCAAGGAAACCATAAATGTGTTCAAGAGGAAGAGCTAGCTCTTAGGATGTACCAAGTTCACTGTTGGGAATCGCACTGTGGAAGTTGTGTTTCTGTTACTGTGCCACCTCAAAGCTCAACAACAATTTAAAAACCACAAAAAAAATCATTGATAACACAAATAATAACTGTTTTCAAGAACTGTTTAGAATACACATCCACAAACAGGCTCAGCTGTGAGAGACCCAAGATAAAAGTTGACAGAGATGAATGCAACACTCAGCTGAAGTGGTCTTGATGGTTTAGCGGTTTTCTTCTGCAGATGTTATAAGAGTGTGCAGAAGTTAGGAGTGTGGAAGCATACAGAGGACAGCAATTTAAAAGTCCTAGGGTTAACAGCAGATAAGCAACTGTGGTGGTCTAGCATGTCTAGTGTCCAGTGATAGTAGGGTCTCAAAATTCCAGGATGTGGTAAAACTTTTTGTAGGATGATATTGTTCTGACACATTAAACCAATCAGTGTTTAATTAGATGTTTTACTTGTCTTTTCCTAGAGGTTTCTATAAAAAAATGTAGCCTTTGTCCCAACAGAGCCCAAGAAATGCTTGCTCATGGATTTATACAGAACAAGAATGAAAACAAAGCGAGCACTGTAAAATAGTGATCATAATAATGAGAATCAGAAATAAATATATTTATAAGAAGGCTATTTCTATGAATGCAAAGTAAATGAGCACGGTGAACCTAAAGAATTAACCAAAGTTATCCATTGACTAAGTAGGAAAATTGTTGTTGCAAAAGATTCACAAATAACGAATTTACATTGTCATTTGTGTGTACACCATCCAGTGGACAGCATAAGGTTACCAAATGAAACTCTTACAGGCACTAAAGGCTTGTGTCACCAGCCATTAATTATTGGTGTTTTTGGATTTAGAAAAAGCACAAAATATAAGGAGGGCAGTGTGCTGTTTTAATTGCATGTATGTAAATAAATGTTAATAAACTATGTTTGCTTTACCCATTTACTCCAGAGAGTCGTAGGCTTACCAAAGAACAAGTTTACCAGTGCAGGTAATGATCAATTATAGCCTGGAGTAAAATTTAGTGATAGCCCTCTTGGTTGTAATAATCCAAGTCAATTTTTTGAGGCAGTGATGGGTATTTGTGACCCATAGATTACAACATTGAATTGAGGAAATCCCCATTTCCTTTTAAAGCCAGCCACAATTTCATGGAATTGCTTCCCTTGAAGGAGACAGCTATACGTCTCCTGCAGAGCTACTTGCAGAGCACCAAGTGCACACACGTACTGATGGTTTTCTTATTCTAAAAATACTGGATAAGATATTAAACAGCACCAGAGGGAAGATACCCTAATGTACAGACATGTTTTTTGAAAATCACATGTCTTGTCTTAGCAGAGGCTGCAATCATTGATAAACATAGATAAACATGAAATAATGTATACAGACACAGGGCAGCCAGTCACACCCGTTGATCAATCCAAGCTGGATTTATCCCACTATTCTCGACACTGGTCACACATCCAGACTGACTAAAGCACACTTGCGGCTTTGACAAAAGCTGAAACAAATGCAGCATTATAGAACACCCCCTAGCTCTATTATCTTCTCTTAATAACATACTGCAGGTGTCTTCTTCTGTGTGCCTTCATCATCAGTAGAAATGAACGAAATGTACAATACCACTGATCATATTGAACCACACAAAGGAGGTTGTTGTCAGGTTGCTAATTTGCATTTTGTAACAAAAATGTAATATGATTTGTATCTGTATGCAAAAGTCGCATTGAAAGTTTCTAGTTAAATGCATACTGAATACATAATCAGAATTAAACTTCCTAGTGTAGACAACATATCTATATATAATGTGTCTAATAAACATTCATTGGTGGTGTAAGTAATAACCATTAATTGCCGATATATCGCCTATCACCACAAAGCTTGCCAGCATTGATATGTTTTTTTTTTTTTCTTAGCACAAAAGACAGAACAGGCTACAGCGAGGACAGTGTTTACTTCCTTGAACCTCATTTTGTTAATTTACTTTCAAACAGTGTATCTTTTCATATCCTGTGTTCTCCACAATGATGGAATCAAGCAATCAGTAATCTCTCACAAATCTTATGTTGCACAGCCTTACACCCTAACAGGAAACAAGATTCAGCAATTGCATTCATTACATTTGCAAAGCTCGCTGACTAGAATCTAAGTAGAGCCCTGTGATTTCACACCAGCCTAATGCAATATCTTCATCCTATGTGTTAATGTGCTTGAGTTCACAAAAACTCTGAAAGCTGCATCTAAATGTTAGGAAAATAATTTGAATGTATAAAAATCTGAAGTTGAACAAAACAAACTGCATCAACTTCTTTAATATTCCAGAATGTTTCTAATGCTTTATCAGACAATGATTCTTGCAATTATTTTTGGAAGTAATAATGAACTTCCTGAAAATGTATACAACTTATAAAAATTTAGAACTGTGTAAGACTAATATATCATAAAATGTTTCCTTATTACTCGTACTTAAAATATTTTGGTATACATTTACTTCTTGAAAGCTTTTTGAGCAGCACTTAGGACATATCATTACACTTTGATATTGACTTAATACACCAGTATCTTAAGAACCATCACCTTATGAACATAAAACTTCAAGGCAGGATAACTTACCTGCAGTCAAAACTCCATGACCACATCTGGACTCTGACATGGGCTGCAACTCTATCCAAAGTTGTCTGTTGGGATCATACAATGGGCACATGCAACGCATAGCTGCAGATGGCTTTCGAGTGCTAAAACATAAAAAAATATGTTTGTAAGAGGGTATGTATTAGTGTGTGATTTCTAAAAAGAAACTATATAGGTATTTATATATTTTCCAAGTGGCAAATTAGCATTGTTACTTGTAGGCTGCATATGCTAAAACCAAGAATCTCTAGCAATGTTATATCCTTTACTGAAATTTTACAAATCACAACACTAATTACAACACTAAAAGGCACTTAATTCTTCCCATCCACATTACATTTAGCAAATAAACACACTTCCTTAAAGTGTTATTTCAGTCATGGAAATGTTTATTTGCCAGGGTGGCTGTGGGACATAAAAGGAACTTTCAATTTTAGAAATATTACTACCTTTATCTACTGAATTTTTTACCCCACACGATCCAAATTTAGAGTAATTAGGAAGCGTTCATATCAAACATTTATAAAATGTTCTCAAATCCACTTAATCCAATTCAGTATAAACTCTTGGAATTCATATACATAATCCGTATGTTGAAGCAGAACAATCTTATGGCATGTGGTCTGCTATAAATTTTATCTTATCTAGTTGGCAAATGAAGTAACAAAGTATAATTCTGCTTCTGAATTAGTCCATCTTTTCAAAGTGGCTTTTGTTTTTTTCTAAGTTACTTTAAACTACACCTTAGATGGGACTGTGAAAAGTGATTCAAGTTCTTGATGTGCCAACTAGCAACAATTCAAAAGTTTAAAAAAATTAAAGTTCACTTTCAGGATTTGAAATTTATACTTAATAGTTCAAAGCAACTACTTGGACATGACAACAAACAAGGAGTAAACGTTATATAACATAGCAACATACCTGCGATCCTCACCTCCCACAGTAATAATGCATTCAGAGTAGCCACGAGGTTTAAAAGCTGCAAGCAGAGCCTCCCCTTGTTGTTGTGGGCTTAGTGGAATGTTGTTACACTCACGAACAATATCCCTTACTAGAGGATCGCGTATCATCTGTTCACGTAAATAATTAGTGTCTAACCCGTGTACCCAAACTTCAGACATTACATCTTTCATATGTATCTAAATTTGGGGGAAAAAAAGGAAAGAAATATCAATACTTTATTTACTGCAAGGCAGGTGATCATGCGCAACAGCTAAAAAACCTTTTTGTATTTTTTAACTATAAAGTTAAAGGAATATGTTTTTGTACAAGGTATTTGGCAAGAGCAGGATAACATTTCTTACATGTATTTCAACACAATCAATTAAATATATCACACAAGCAATCATAAGCACAGTTAGAGCGGACAGAGATGCAAGTACCTACGGGAAGCACAAAGGAGGAGGACTCGCTCTCTATGTTAATACACGGTGGTGTAACTCTGGACATGTTAACGTCAAAGTCTCCACTTGCTGCAGGGACATCGAACTGTTGGCCGTAAGTTTGCGTCCCTATTACTTGCCCAGAGAGTTTGGACACGTCATTGTTATTGTTTACATCCCTCCTCGGGCGGACGTGGAGACAGCGAGTGACATCATCCATTCTGCTGTTGCTAAGTTACAAATGCAGCACCCTGAGGTGCTTGTGCTAATCGCTGGAGACTTTAACCATGTGACGCTGGATAAAACATTACCTGCCTTCTCCCAGTATGTGGACTGTAACACCCGGGGAAATAAGACTATTGATTTATTGTATGCAAACGTTAAAGACGCATACAGCGCCACCCCGCTACCTGCGCTTAGGAAAGCAGATCATAACCTGGTTCAGCTTCAGCCTCACTATAGTGAGGGTCCTACCTACAACTACACGCTCATTCAGCAAGTGGTCCCCTGAGGCAGAGAAGGCTCAGAGAATTCTTTGGAACTACAGACTGGGATATCCTGCAGGGATCACATAGTGAGAACATTGAGGAGGTTGTTGACTGCACTACTGACTACATCAACTTCTGTATGGACATTGTAGTTCCAGTAAGAACTGTACGCTGCTATGCTAACAACAAGCCATGGATTACAAGTGACATCAAGGGCCTTTTGAACCAGAAGAAAAGGGCATTTAAAGGCGGTGATCAGCATGAGCTCAAGCGCGTGCAGAAGGAACTTGCAGTCCAGCTCAGGGCGGCGAAGGAGCACCAGCAAAGTAGCGGGTCCAGATGGAGTATCGCCACGACTGCTGAAGGTCTGTGCATCAGAGCTGGGGGGTCCTCTACAGCGCATCTTCAAGCTGAGCCTGGAACAGGGGAGAGTCCCGAGGCTTTGGAAAACATCTTGCATCACCCCAGTCCCAAAGGTATCACGTCCTAGTGAGCTGAATGACTTCCGGCCTGTTGCTCTGACGTCACATGTGATGAAGACCATGGAGAGGCTGCTGCTTCACCACCTGAGGCCACAGGTTCAACACGCCCTCGACCCTCTGCAGTTTGCATATCAGGAGAAGGTGGGAGCGGAGGATGCCATCATCTATATGCTACACCGATCCCTCTCCCACTTGGACAGAGACAGTGGTGCTGTAAGAATTATGTTTCTCGACTTCTTTAGCGCCTTCAACACAATCCAACCTTTGCTCCTTATGGACAAGCCGACAGAGATGGGAGTAGATTCATACCTGGTGGCATGGATCGTGGACTATCTTAAAGACAGACCTCAGTATGTGCGTCTCGGGAACTGCACATCTGACATTGTGGTCAGCAACACAGGAGCACCACAGGGGACTGTACTTTCTCCGGTCCTGTTCAGCCTATATACATCGGACTTCCAATACAACTCGGAGTCCTGCCACGTGCAAATGTTCCCTGACGACACTGCTATCGTGGGCTGCATCAGGAGTGGGCAGGAGGAGGAGTATAGGGACCTAATCAAGGACTTTGTTAAATGGTGCGACTCAAACCACCTACAACTGAACACCAGCAAAACCAAGGAGCTGGTGGCGGATTTTAGGAGGCCCAGACCCCTCATGGACCCCATGATCATCAGTGGTGACTGTGTGCAGATGGTGCAGACCTATAAATACCTGGGAGTGCAGCTGGATGATAAATTAGACTGGACTACCAATACTGATGCACTGTGTAAGAAAGGACAGAGCCGGTTATACTTCCTTAGAAGGCTGGCGTCCTTCAACATCTGCAATAAGATGCTGCAGAAGTTCTATCAGACGGTTGTGGCGAGCGCCCTCTTCTACGCGGTGGTGTGCTGGGGAGGCAGCATTAAGAAGAAGGACGCCTCACGCCTGGACAAACTGGTGAGGAAGGCAGGCTCTATTGTTGCATTGGAGCTGGACAGCTTGAAATCTGTGGTAGAGCAACGGGCTCTTAGCAGGCTCCGATCAATTATGGAGAATCCACTGCATCCACTAAACAGTGTCATCTCCAGACAGAAGAGCAGCTTCAACGACAGACTGCTGTCACTGTCCTGCTCCACTGACAGACTGAGAAGCAATCTCAAACTAATTAAAATAACAGGAGTTTAGCAGAGACACCAGAAGCCAAGAGCCCACCAGACTTATTTTAGAATATTAATGAACTCTTGCCAAATTCTAAACAAGCTCAGCATAGTTCCACACAAAGAAATTACATTTTTTTCCTAATTTTAGATAATATGAAATACAATTTAGGCATTGAGTTATGGAGAGTGCTGTAGGCTCATTCCAAATGAGCAGAATTAGTGGACGAGTGAACAATATAGTGTAAGCAATAATGGTTAGTCACCATATTGTCTGAGCTTGTCTGAAATACCTCTAAACACTGCTGTATGATGATTTGTAATGATAATAAATCCTACACCATCTGACAGATAAGAAAAATCTTTTCCCAAAAGGGTTTTAATTTTGGACAGTCTTAAAACATATACCCAAGTGAGACCAGAACGATCTGGCTCAGTTCACAATATACCAGAGTTCAATTCCTGGTATATTTTGGCAATTTCAGTTTCAAGAGGTGTGTTCCACGTATTACGTACTAGGCCGAATTAAAGTGTGCCTTGCACAAATTTATGAAGAACAGATGTTTTGAATTACAGAATCCCACTACTTGTCTGAGATACTGACAGCAGAGATGTCTATTTCCCAACACTGTTGAACATTGTATAGCAGCAAGCACAGTAACAATAACTGATAATGCCTGGAAAAACTGCCAATACTCTTCTCATTACTAGTTATAATATTTTTAAGTGTGAGTGTTGGTGGAGAATTAGGGAAGATAGGAAATTCTTTTTTAAAAAATTCCATATTTGTTAATAGAAAAAATGTGTATTGAAGGAATTCGATATTTCCAACAAAGCTGAACAAAAGGTGCAAACACATTATCAATACAACAATCTCTAAAGGCTGAGATACTTGGCGCCTTTAAAGACCTAAATACTGTGTAAATGAGTTGGGCTCAAATGCAAAGTCATCCTGTAATGGAGCAGCAAACAACAATATCTTTTCCTTAATGTGTTTTCTGCGTTGGTTCCATAGTTTGAGTTAATGAAGTACAATGTGATTACTAGTAAACTGGTGAAAATTATTAAAGATAGGAGCTCAGAGAAGAGCGTAAAAAGTTTAAGGGCTGGTTTATACTTCAAGCTTAGAACAAGCATGCACACGCATCATGGCTGCCACGCATTTCCTGCGTTAATCTGAGGTGTCCTCTAAGCACATCCTCTAAGTTTGGGGGGGGGCTACATAGTGTGTTCAAGCTGAAATAAGATGTCAAACTGTTTACTATGAACATGTGACAGCAAGGCGCTTTGCAGATCCTACAGGATCATTGTGCATGCTTTGATGTTTCATGAATGGTTCCATGCAATGAAGCAAATCATCAAACATAAATGCTGACATACAAATGTATTCATGATGCTTTTCTTCATTGCCTATTTCTGTCACAGGCAATAACAGCATTGCACATTCTTCATCATAATGAAGCTCTTGCATACCATATAGTGTCATTTTTTTTTTTTGCACCTTCACAACAGCATCAGAATGTACAGAAGCCTATTTAAGCCACAGAAAAAAAATAGGGACACTGTGATGAAAAAAATGGTCTATTTCATGATTAAAGAGGAAATCTCAACTTCAATCTCATAGTTTATTTTTGTTATTAAAGTAGAATGTTGTAAATGTAATCTTAAAACTGAGCCAGCTCTTAACTGCTACATGCTTCTGGCATCCCAACACAGCAGCAGGCAGCGATTGCCACCTAGGACGCATTAAATTTATGATATTCCAACTCTCTGCACATTTGGAATCCTTACATTTATACTTGATATATAACTTTAATGATGAAATGTGTTAAAGTACTGTATTATGTTACATTTTAAAGATAAATCATTACCTTCTTTTAAATACTTATTACTGTTAATAATTACACATGTGGGGGTGGCATGTTGGTGGAACAGTAGTGCTGCTGCCTCGCAAGGAGTCAAGTCCCTGGTGTTCCCTGCCTGGAGTTTGCATGTTTTTGCTGGTGGTTTTCCACAGTGTGCTTCAGTTTTCTTCAAAGGACATGCAGGTTTGGGGATTTGGTGATGCTAAAATGACAGTACTGTATGTGTATGCTTATATTCACCTTGCGATGAGGTAATGCCCCGTCCAGTGACTGTATCTGCCTCGCGCCTGATGCTTGCTGGAATTGGCACGTCCCTGGATTGATGGATGTAATCATTAAACATCCATCCTTTTCAGAGATATTGTGGCAAGGTGTCCTGGGAATTTAATGGATGTTTCAGACAATTCACAACACAGCAAAGCCGAACGTTGTTTTCTCTCCAGCCTAAGACTTACATTCATTGTCACTGAAAACAGGACACTAAAAATAAATCAGCAAAATGGAAATAAATGGAGTCTGACAAATGAAAAATTGAGCAATTACAAAGTACATAAAATTGAATACCATGCCGCTATGTAAGTAATTACAGTATAATTTTTTGGAAACTGATAGCTCCTAGCATCACATTGCATTCATTCCAGTTCAAGAATGCAGAGTGAACCCTTGACTGTGTATATAAGAACAGGTTTTAATAAATTAACTTTAAAAATGTTATTTTTAGTGCTTAAAATTAGACTTGTAGAACCTTCTATGTTAAACAAATGATATAGTTTTTCTTAATGCATTTTTTTTTAGACAAAGAATATTTGTTCCTCATGTTGATCACAGAATATACTGTTGTAGGTAAAGGAAGGATTCTTGCCCGGCCAAGAGGCCATAATGGACGGAACATGGGAATGGGCTCACCAGGAACAGTTCAGTCCCCCAAACAACAGGTGGCAGTGTTTCTCAAGGCTGTATCAGTTTAAGACACCCAAAGGGTTGCATGGGACTTGGAGTCTGGAAATCCAGCCCAGTGGGTATCTTTGGGGACTGCCAGAAGAGGACTGCCCTGGTTTCCACATAACCCAGAAATACTATGGACGACCTGGACAGGAGACTGGAAGCAATTCCTGGATCTAGTTTAAAAGGTAGCCCGCTGCCTCATTTAAATGAAGCCAAAGTCGGGAGGTAGTTGGCAACACTTTTTTGGAGGAGGAAAGATGATTTGTAAATGGTCAATTTTGCTGTTAATTGTGTGAGAAAGGCACAGTGTCAAATAAAAATAATTTATTTGAATATAGAATTGTGTTAGGTATTGCTGTGTCTGTGGTTTGGAGCTCAGTGGTGCCCCAATAGACAGTACAAAAGACTTTCACAGGGCACATTCACGCACACTCGCACTCATTAATATGGCACAAATATAGATTTGCTAATTGACCTGGCCTTAATGTACCTGAAGACAAAAGCCAACAGAAACATGCAAGGATTTGATTAAACACACTGGAGCAGTATAAATTCCTGTACGTTTGATTGTAGCATGTTCCAAGTGTGAAATTTTTATTCTTTCAGTTCTTCTAGTTTATTTAGGTGCTTATGATCATGTATGTATTTATTATTTATTAGGTATTTATTTGTGTGTATTTCTATTATATCTTTTTGAATGTTTCTGAAGTGTTCCATGTATAGCAATGGTGACATTTAAGTTAAATGTATTACTGTTACTATTAGAATGTGTGTGTAACAGCTAATTTAATGAATAGCAGTGAATATGTCAAATAGCACAATTCTGTAAACACCACCCTAATATAAACATGTATATTTTACAATAACTATGTTAGAAATAATATTTAAATATCTCTGTATATTGTCAGTTATTAACAGCACTGAAATATGATTTGTTTTGAAGACTACCATTCCCTACTATTTAAATCAGCTTGCTTAAACCTGAGAAAAATTACGGGGGACTGGAACCTATCCCAGCAAGTACAGGGCACAAGGCAGAAACAACCCCTTAGATGGGTTGCTAGCCCTCACAGGGTTAACACATATGTGGACCAATTTAGCATCGCCGATCCATGTAACCTACATGTGTTTGGACTGTGAGAGGAAACTGGAATACCTGGAGAAAACCCACGCGGGGTGCAACAGGACCGTGAACCCCGGTCTCTTTACTGTGAGGCAGCATCTCTATCATTGTGCCATGGTACCCACTGAATAAGCTAAAATAATTAGCGTGCAAAATTTATGGCAAACAGAAACAAAAATAGAAATAATGGAAATAAAACCTCAATGCACAATACAAGGAAACAAATTTACTTTCATTCTTCATTTCTCTAAACCTGGCATTCCTTTATAAGCTGAAATTCCTGGAGCAGCAGCAATGTGCACAGAAATATTCACTGATGTTAGAAAATGCTTCCAATCAAATATAACAACCTTGGTGATGCAAACTGCACATGATAATCAGCACAGAAAGCATTATTATTTATCTTATTGGTAATATGTTTACAGAAGGAATTTTTTGTGCTAAAATTTCCTTCACTCCCTTAACTTTAAGGCCACAGTAACATATATACAAGAGTTTGCTCAGATATACTAATAACATTACATTGTAAATTTCCCCTTGGGATTAATAAAGTATCTATCTATCTATCTATCTATCTATCTATCTATCTATCTATCTATCTATCTATCTATCTATCTATCTATCTATCTATCTATCTATCTATCTACCTACTCCGACATATTCTGAGACCACACTATATTTGTATTTAACTTTTTTTGTGTTCTGTTGCAGAATACTCATTAACATTACCCGAATGACAACAAATTGGAGGGTGGCAAATGCAGCTTGGAAGTGTTACTTTTACAATTATCTGTCCATTATTTCCTAATGTGCTTATACAGATCAGGGTAAGAGGCAACCAGTTCAAAAGGCAGTAGTAACGCTAGTAATATTACAGTAATGCCAGTGCAATGAGAGCAGGTACTTTCCTGTTGGAGCATCACATTTACTCTTTTTACAATTTACAATTTCCATTTGTGATGATGGGAAGCATGGTGGCATATTGGTAGCACTACTGCCTCACAGTAAGGAAACCAGGGTTCACATAACAGGTCCTCTCTGCATGGAGTTTACATGTTCTCCCAGTGTCCGTGTGAGTTTTCCTCCCACAGTTCAAAGACATGCAGGTTAGGTGCATTGGCGATACTAAATTGGCCATAGTGTGTGGCTGTATGTGTGTGTGTCCTGTCCAAGGTTTCTTCCTGCCTTGTGTCTTATGCTAGCTGGATTACGCACCAGCACCCCAACCCCCAATGACCCCCCCCCAATGACCCTGTTCAGGACTAAGTGGGTTAGAAAATGCCATTACACTTGTGATGATTCTACTTAATGAAAATATCATTATTAGTATTAGTTGATAAACAAAACCTCTCATATTTGCAACATACTGTATAAACAAAACACTATCATACCTTCCTGGCCTCTAAGTCGTGAGAAAGCCACCTAGTAACAGCTTCAAAGATATTCTTCTCATTGCCCACATTAAGTTTTTCCAAGGCAATGATTTCTTTGAGCCTTTCTGGATTTAGCTCCATGAATTCTTCTGTCTGACTAACATCTCTGAAGTGCGTCTCCAGGAATTCAGTTGCCAGAAAATAAACATGATGTAAGCAGTAATGCAGGGCAAAATGACGGATTCCAATGCAGTTTTCAGCAACAATGCAACCCTCCAGAAACTCACAGCATAGGGTCTTTAGATCAGTGAGGAGGAGTAGATCTGCTGCCTGAACAATGTCCTGTATAGTTTCTTCACTCAGTTTTATCTGTATTTTAAAATTATGAAGAACAAAATAAAAAACAAACATATAAAGATGAAAAAGTAACATTAGTCAACTGTTACATCTAAACTAAAAAGGATATTTATATATTATATAAATAATACAAACAAAATATAGCAAATCATCAAAGTCTGTTCATTCAGTTTTCATTCATTTTCTGAATATATTTACTCCAATGTTGAGTTAGGGAGCCTGAAAATGTTCCCCAGCACAATTCTGAACAAAGGTAGCAGCTAAGTCTGGATGACACATAACTGTTCACAAGGGGTTACATTAAAGATGCCAGTTAAATGAACCAGCACATTTTCAGGATACAACAGGAAACTGGAGTATTCATAGAAAAACCATGCTAAAAACATGTAAACTGCACTCAGAAAGTGCCCAGATAGGAATTGTGAGGCAGCAGTCCTAAACTACCGCACAATTGTGCCACCCTTTGTAGCTTGATGTTCAATAAAAGAAGTGAATTTTTTTTTAATAAACACAGTATAAGACATACCTCTCCACTGAATATGTAATCCAGAATTTCATTCATTACAGCAACAGAAATCCCTTGCAGTTCAATTTTATACACAGAGCCATCTTCTTTTGGAGGGTTATAATTTAATTTGGTCCTGCAAACAAATACATAAAAAAAGACTGTTACCTCAACTATTTATTCTTAAAGACTTTCATAGATGTACAGTAACTAGTAAAGTGGAATTTTTACTGCATTTAGGTACCAAATGAACAATGTGAGTACCGTCTAGGGTCTCCAACCTACACCCCACCCCAATGCCAAAGATATATTGTCAATGACAATTGCTACTATCCAATAAAGGTATACATGCACAATGTGATTAACTTCGGGTTTTGTCATGCTTCAAACAATTTAGACAGATTTGACTTGAACTCTTACTGTACATTTTTAATAATAAATGGAAAATAACGAAAGAAACGCAGTTCAAATGTGAGGCTTTTTTTATAAATGTGTTTTTATCTAGAATATTCTTGCATTTTTAAATGTAGATGAAGGGGTGGGGGTCCAAATGTGAAAAATAAAAAAACCTTACCAAATATGTCCACTTGGAAGTAACATAGGTTGCAATTTAAGAAAATTTGCCTCCCATGTTTCTAAAGCATGCTAGTGTCATGGTGGAGGTCCGCGGATGTAGTACATTTTATCAGAAATTCTTGGTACTATTTTCTTGAAGTATACATACTGTACGCTTGTCTGCTTACACCCACCACCGTGAGTGGAGCTCTGACATTTTGGAAAATATAGAAATTCTAAGTCTATTTAAAGACCAGTGCCTAAACATAGTGCACATAATCTGTGAAATTTCTATTTCCTTCCTACACCTATTCCAGAATTAAAGCAATTGCAACACAGTATTCTAGCTAGTATGGGCCTAATAAGAATGAAATGGTGAAACCAATGCCTGAAGCTAGTGGTCTGTAAAAGGCAGGGATCATAGACTTAATTGTATTTTCTTAATTAACTAGTTGTCCATTTTCCTCTCCCACATTGTGTGCTGGTATGTTTGGACACTCTGTACTATTTTTGAGCAGGCTAGTCATGTCAGCAGCTACACCACATTCAGCAGAAGGTGGTTCTCCCCAAGTATCAGGCAAAATTCTCTTCTGTGTGAATAGGCACATGCCGAAATACAGCAATGAACAACCCAACAATACCATAAATAACCCAATTACTCTTATTTATGTCCGGCAATAGTTCTTTTAGCGATATGAAGCGGTCATTTTGAGACACTCATACTTGTGAGTAGCATTCGGACAAAAGTAAGAGGCCACAGTATTTCTTCAGACAGAACTGATAAATTGTCTTCTTAATGCACCTGTCAGTTGCTGCTATTATTACTTGCAAGAGTGCCTACATAAAAATAAATTGTTCAATGCATGGGCTAGCTTATGGGTGGGCAATATTGGTCCTGGATAGCTGCAGTGGCTGCAAGTTTTTGTTCTAATCAGCTTCTGTTTCTAATCAGACACCTGGGCTAATTACGTGAACTGTTATTTCCCAGATTCTGTATTTTGGGTATAATACTGAAATTAGAAAACTTAGTTAAAAAAAAAAAAAATGTAAAAATCATGCTGCTGTGCTTTTCTAAATGTAGAATAAGATAGAAAAAACAACATCTATTTAAATTAGATCAATGTTATCAGTATTTTTTAGTAGATGTTCCAAATAAATTCACCTGCATGTTGCATAGAACCGTTTTCACCGTTTTCCCTGGATTTTTGATGGAGTATTGGAGCACACCCACGTCACTCATGTGGTAACCTACTGATTAAGTCATCTAGTTAAAAACAACAACGATGTATTTTACTTATATGTAGCCTTTCCCATGCACAAACTATTTAACATAAAGAATTTAAAATAAACAAATGGATGTATGTGCATATTTTCAAATGTGCCCATCACCAATAACAATGGAAATAAAAAAGTGCTTGTTGTGCAGTCATTTCCACTTCAAAACAAAGTGTGAAGAAACAGTTACTGGAAAGTTTAACTTATAATTAACTAATGCTGTTTGGTTGCAAAAGTAAAGAATAGTGGGTATGTACTTTAGTCTTCCCTTCAAGAGATCCGAGATGAGGTCAAAAAGAACCCAAAAGCCTAATTTTTTGTCCTGTTTCAGCAGGACAACTGACACTAAATTGTGTTAATAAGGCCATTATTAATCAAAAATATTTTTTACTTTTAGGCTTTTTTATTTAAATATCTCTCTATTATAAAAGAAAATCCTGTGGGAGGGAATGACTAGGAGACAATATGTGATCTTCACGTTAAGATCATGGAAGACAAATAAAAGACCCACGAGACGAAAGAGAATGGCCATGGAGCATCTCGCGGGGATATAGAACATGATATTCTTGCAAGACACACCCTACCTACAAGCTAGCAACAGAGCACGGCCAGCAAAAAAAATCAGTAGTGTAAAGGTACGCAGCACACACAGATACAGAGGTCTCAGTGCATATAAAGCATATAAAGGACAATACATTATAAATGAAACATCGACGACTAAAAGATTGCATTAGCGCAAACAAAAGGAAATTAATCATCAGGACCAGGTGTAATTAAAAAAACAGCATGACACAGCGAGGTCAGAAATAAAAGGCAAAGAGAAGAAAACAAAGTCTTTTCGCATTCGCATCATTCAATGCACAAAACATAGATTTACACAATAATGGAACATACGCTATGAGAATCTGTGGTCCCGCAACAGTTAAAGCAACGACAAGTTTAATTTCAAAGAAAACACAATTCAGTCAGGTGTATATTTATAATGACAGAGAAGCGATCACAACGTGAGCAGCAGAGACACGAAGTGACAAAAAGGACATTGGCTGTACAGGCTTTAAAATGATCGAAGGGCAGCGCGACAGCAGCTGATCCCCCCCCCCCCCCCCCCCCCCCCACCCTCACAACATGAGCAGCATTATACGTCCTGCAAGAAAGAGATTTAACCACGCCCGGGGCAGGAAATAAAGGACAATTATTGTTTTTACAACGTCACTCGATACAAGGCAGTGAGCCATCATATAAAACAAGTCCACAGACATCTAACCTAGCAGTTGTTGGATTGCTTTTGGCAGACAAGCATCATGTGTTCCCAGATCTTAAAACAACAACATGCGACAAGCAGAACAGGCAGCTCGCAAGCAGCAAAAAGACAGCAGATGATCCGACGGCATATCCTTAGAGTGGGTTCAGCTAACCCCCCCCCCCCCTTCACAACGTGAGCAGCATTATACACCTGGCGAGAAAGAGATGTAACCACGTGCGGGGCCGGAAATAAAGGACAAGTGTTTTTACAAAAGTTTTTAAAGTAAAAGTGAAAATAATGCATATGTAATAACTCCCATGAAAATAACAATCTCTTTAAATTGTGTATCCAGTAAACCAAACACGGGGGTGGGCGAACAAAGCGAGCAGGGGGCAGAGCCCCCTAGTTATTGATAAATATTGACAGCGGTGTTATCTTTTTTGTCTTCTTGTTGGAATTATCTTAGTTTTGTTTTTTTCATATTCTGATATTTGCAAATTCTACATATCACACTATTCAATAAATATTCAAATATACCTCACATTCATTTACCAGTTTGAATTAATATCGGGACAAAATTGGACATTCAGTTAACTGATTAATTGAAAAAGTTGTCAAAAAATTGTTTCATAAATAATCTTCTGTGGCAGCCCTAGTGAAAAGCAAAAGCACTCTTTCCTATAAAAACTGTCCCATTTTTGTTTTTCCTTCTGCCCATTATTGAAAACAAAACATCTGTAAACAAAAAAACTGGAAGACAAACAATTATACTTTCACTTTAAAAAGGAAAAAATGATACTAGGACCCACACCCAATGGATAGCCTGGGATATGAGGTTCATAGGATGACAGTAAAGAGCATAGAATAATAAAAATTGGGAGTGTGCTCCCCTCAACTTTCTCGTATACTTTGATAGAGGAAAAGGTCATCAGCACCACTTCCAGTTGTGCAATATTGCTGAAATATCATATCTCTTTGTTTCTCAATATAACTCATTGATAACATCAATACGCAATCATTTATCTCTATTTATAATCAAACTTTATACTAAGATATTTTCACACTTAGGAAGATCAAAAACGGTGGTGGAATTTTTTCCTGATTACATATGCATTACCTAAATTACATGCAAAGTAAAATGATTTATAGTCACCTAAAAACATAGAAAAAGTGTTAGTATTATATAGTATTTGTTGCAATCAACTGCTACAGGTAAAACTGCATTTAGCTATAGAGTTTCATGGCATGTTCAAGGTTTACACATTACTGTTAAACAGATGATGTATCAATTAAAAAAATAATAGTTACTGAAAGAATATGCATTATATTGATACAGTTTTTAATATCATGTACACATATATACTTCCATGATACAAAAAATTTGAATGGTTGTTTAAATAAAATACTACTTCTGGTTGAATAATTTTTCTCAAATTTAATATCTGTTTGCTTTTTATCATTATAAATATCTATACAAAATTTGAATCATCTATCTGTAATTATACCCATAGTTTACTTGAAAATTTCCGGTTGGTGGAAGAGGCCCAAAAGTTGATAGGGTTCCTTATTTTTGATATAAGGCAGGTGTACAAAATCACATTGATCTGGGTCAATGCATTTTCAAGTTATCGTTTTTACACACAGACAGACATAATTTCAGAAATGGTATAATCTCAAGGTCAAATTTTTTCACGATTCCTAAAATTTCTCTATACATGGTATTTTCTTACTCAGGAAGGTCTAAAAAAATCAAGATTCATCAAAATCTCGAGGTTGAATTTTTTTCACGATTCCTATACTTTTTCTATACTATGTATAAGAGAAAGTAAAAAAGGGTGCATTTTTGAAAGAAAGGGAGGGATGAACTCCCCAACCAGAGAAAAGTACAAACCAACACAGCAAAATATAAATTTGGCTGCCCCTCTGAGACTTCATACTCAGGTGCTGATCTATATTGGTCTTGTATGGTGGTTTATTCAGTTGCACACTAAACTAACACACAAACCACTCCCTTTCTCACAACCTGTACAGTATATCTCTCCAGATTTTGGACTCTACACTCTTGATCCTAATGCCAGTCAAGCAGCTGGCACCACCTCTAACTTGAAGTCTATACTGCTTGAGCTTCTGACAAGGAAGCAGCTTTAAATCCTTACCTCAGAATCAGTACTGGTTTAGCCCCAAAATTGCTTCCAGGGAACTATATATTTGCACTAATGACAAGGAGGTTAAAGTTCCACATGGGGTCGCTTGCTGAACCTATATCCCTCAGCATTCTGTTGGCTCACTAGAATCAAGAGCTTTCTAGGACTGTCAATCAGCCAAAAGTTAAGATTTAAATATTCATAACACAAACAAGTAAATATTCAAATGCAAGTGAAAATGTGTGGGTGATGTACACTATGTTTGTACTTTACATATTATTTTATTACTAATATTTTTACTTATTTGTTTGTGGTGCTTATCCAAAGCATGAAGTTGTTATGAATCATGCACTACTGCTTAAAAGATGCACATAAAAACACTAGTCTTCATACTAAATCAACATATGAACACTTGAAAATACTGTATAGTCATTCATAAAAACATGATTCTCTATGAGTATAAAGTGACGTGTTTCAGACAAAATAGAACCAGACACTCTTCATGATGCCTGTAATGCACATATGAAAACCAGGCAAATTTATTCATGATTGCCTATACACTTTAAATGCAGCCATTATTTTATTTTCTCAAGGCTATGCAGCTTTTTTTTGGTTCCGGAGTCCAGAAGACATTAGGTCACGGCCCATCTCCCTTTTATATAAATTGAGGCAATATGACTCAATTTGATTTTCACAAACGTAGTAATTGAAATAACTAAATGTTGTATTATAATGGTCCTTAGGTATTTTACTATTTAGCAGACATTTTTATTCAACGCAACATAAAACCTCCATAAAAATGAATGTGTCTATTTAAACAAGCAACTACATTAGGAGAGAATGCACAGTAAAATATTAAAACAATCCACAAGCCCTAGTGTGTGCTTGGTGTGTGGGTGTGTTTGTGTGTGTCCTGCGGTGGGTTGGCACCCTGCCCGGGATTGGTTCCTGCCTTGTGCCCTGTGTTGGCTGGGATTGGCTCCAGCAGACACCCGCGACCCTGTGTTCGGATTCAGCGGGTTGGAAAATGGATGGATGGACAAGCAGGATAGGGTATAATTAGTTTTAAAAGAGAAATACTCAGCTCATGGATTACAGATCAAGTGTGCAGACCCTTTTTGGTATGTTTGTAGCTTACATGTTGAGTGGTACAGGTGAGAGAGAGCCTGTTGTCAAGGAATACATTACTGGATTAAGATAAGCGGTGCTCTTTATCCTCACCTTAAAGATGAATCAAGAAAAATATACAAATATAAATTATTTTTAATACAAAGTTAGGTCTTTGGATGAATTATGTCACACTGATACTTTTTTTATTTTACACTGCCTGCAGTTCCCAAGTTAGGTTCTGCCACATAACGATTACAATCAGATCGCTGTAAACAAAGCCACTAAGCCAACTGGCAACATTTTTTAGACAACATTGGTGCAATGATATTTGTAACCTGGTTAAGGCTAGGTTTCTGGCTAATTCAGTATTTGTTTAGTGGTTTTTCTTGCATGTAGAATTAAAGCCATTCAACATGTCCCTAGATCATAGGGTCACGCATTAATTCTCTGCCAAATAAAACTTCACTTATTCTATCGATGGAGCTATCAAGATCTGCTTCTCAATTTACTGAAATTTAAAGTACTAAATTACAGTTTCTCTCACTGTTAAAAAGTGGACAAAAATAGCAGCTTTCTCACTAAAATCATTAAGACTGAAAATACTCTGTAATAAATGGAACACACATAAATATATATTTTCAGGTAACATGCACTGGTACAGCACGTTGCCGCACCCTCCACACAACAAAACAGCTCAGGATCCTGGTTGACAATCCCCCAGGCAGACACGTGGCCCAGTCCCACGCTCTGGAGACAACCATCTATCTGCCGCGGCCAGGTGTTACATGGGTTTCCCCTTGGCCTGGTCCAGCCACTCGGATCTTCAACAATGAGGATCCTGCGAGCTGGCCGTAGTCCCGTAACTGACGCTCCCTCACGATGCAGGTAATGTGCCTCATTCAGGACTCATTCGACACAAAGTCAAACCAGCGGTACCCAAAGATTCTCCAAAAAAACATAGTATCAAAGGAGTCTAGTCTTCATTTCAGGTCACAGGACAGCATCTATGTTCTACAAACATACAGGAAGCTCCAGGACTCTTAAGACTTGAACCTTCATCCTTTTGCATTGAAATCGGGAGTGCCACATACCCCTTTCCAGCAACCTCATGACCCTCCATGCTTTCCCAATCCACTACTGACTTCAAAGGAAGAGTCACCAGAGACATGAATGTCACTGCCGAGGAAAGTAAAACTCTTGACAAAGTCAACACTCTCTCCGCAGACAGAAACACTACTGACGGCTGTGCCCAAGACGGATCTTGGGTTTTATCCAGGACTCTCGCAAGCCCAGATATGAATATATTTTGCTAAAATGTAAATGACTTAAAATTCTCTCAAAGGAAATTCTGAGCCAAGAAATTTCATACTTCCTTCCAATATTTAAAGCACACTTAATGCCACATTTACCTTCTCATTTCAAACTAAGACTTCTTTCATTAAGAAATATGGTACCATGGCTTAGTTTCATTCTCTTGAAGTCCTGAATACAGAAGTCAAAATGTGCCACTTTGCACAAAGCAAGCAGACATGTTATTCAGACACATGAAATAATTTCAGGAGCAGCTTCATTCTTGAGACTTGATACAAGTTGTTTATTGACTAGGCACTAAGCTGTTAAGCTGCTGTTTATTAGCTTCTTCAGAGTTAACTTCTACTTCTATCCTTGCACCGCAGCGTCACATTTTGACGATTTATTTGATGCTCATACGTGACCATTACTGATAAAGGGTTAACGCATACAGAATAGATGTTTACAAAACTTATGATCCACACCTGTTCTCACAACTTTGATTACAGTTAATCGAAATACCAATATAAAAACAAAAGAGACAGCACTACTTCGAATGACAGTTTCATCAAATATATACAAATAGTGACATTTGATCTGACCACCCTAAGGCTCTCTGATGGCCAGGAGAATCGCATCCATAATCCCCACTTGCACACTTGCAGGTCATTACGCACACATGCAATGTTTATTGTCACTGTGGACGCTCATATAACTATACTTAGCTGGCACACAATGTCACCATTACCCAAATATGCATGGTCACAACCTTGAATGGCCCTTAACCTGTCCTATACTACCTTGTCTTGCCTGCAATTCTCAACATAAACAGAAACAGGTGAGTCTCTTATGGCTAGTTCTTTCAAATTATCATCTTGGTATATTTCTTAAGGCTGCATCACAATAGAATTGCTACTTATTAAATTACTAAAGGACAATACTCTATCACTGGCTCACTCATAGCACATACACAACAGGGTAAGACAGAGTATCCTAACCTGTACCTCTTTATAAAGTGTCAGGAAATTGGAGAACATGGGCAAAAGTGACACGACTGTACTTGAGAAGCAGAAGGACTAACTAAACACTCCACAATCATGATATTTGCAACTTTGTAACATTTGCTTGTAGACTGCAGTTTTAATAGTTGTAGTTCCACAATCCCGAATGAGTGTTTTCTCAAAAATACACTGGAACTCTCTTCTCAAACCTGTCTGTGGAGCTGTATTTGTTCCGATATTCAGATCTAGATAAAGATCCATGGATTTCTGTGACATTTTAACTGCTGTTCCTTCATTTACAAGTTTCAGCAGTCCTATTTATTTACTAAGATACAAAGAGCACCACAGTATTGTATTAATCTTTTTATAATTAGTCATTTTTAGCCTATACTCTTCTTCATAAATTTATATTGTAATTAAACTGGAAGTGCATAATTCCTTTTTTTGCAGCTTACTGTGAAAATCTGTCAGATATGATCCTTAGCTCATCCTAGAATCTGTCACTGCTATATTTTGATTACTATTCGTGGTTTTCATTTTTGTTGTACTAATTAGTTTACATGTGTGATGCTGTGCTGTAAACATACTAGATCTGTAAAACATGTGAAGGTACATGCTGTTAACAGTGCTAAATATTAAATATAGACTGAAAAGTAAATGAAAGGGAGACCAGCTGTGTTTATATAGGTTGGAGATGGTGGAACTGACAAAAAGACAGGAGTCACAGCTGGTGGTGAGATAATTAAAGATGTTAAGATTTTCATTGGGTGTAATGAGGATGGACAGAATAAAGAATGAAGTGCATTAGAGGGTCAGCTTAGGTTAGATGTTTTGGAGACAAAGCCAGATAGGTGAGATTGCAATGGTTTGGACATATACAGAGAAGAGATGCTGGGTATATTGGGAGAAGGATGCTGGGGTTGGAGCTGCCAGGCAAGAGGGAAAGAGGAAGGCCGAAGAGGAGGTTAACAGATGTGGTGAGAGAGGACATGTAGGTGGCAGGTGTGACAGAGCAACATGCAGAGGACAGGAAGATATGCAAACGGATGATTCATTATGGAATCCCCTAACGGGACCAGCTGAAAGAAGAAGAAGAATTATTGAAAGAGCTGAAGTGATTAAACAGTTTTTACTTGTCAGCAAATTTTTACATTTTGCTAATCACCTCCAGGTCTCTCATAATTTCTGCACTGGATAGCTGTATCTTTTTGGCCAAATGGATATGGTAAAGAATGTTTTTGAAAGAGTTCCAAATTGAATGTTACCACTTGAATATAATTGTAAACTGTGAAAGATGTTTGATTGTTTTACCTGCGCTAATTTTGGAATTGATTTACTCCAGATGTGCTATGCAATATTTTATTGATGATTTTACACTTTACTTCCACAATTAGCTTTTTTGTAATTTTGAGTTGTTAACTTATTCATCATTAACAAAACCTACAGCCAGACCTCTTTACAGTACATTTTTTTGTCTATCCCACTACACTGCAATCTGATCTACAAGTGAACTAGAAACAGTTTTTCTAAACACATCTCAGGTAGTCTAAAAGTATAATGTTGCATCTGATTCTGTCCCATTTACTCAAACATAAGATCCTTGGTTGTTGTTTAATGTCAAGACTTTTTCATTGAAGGAAATGGAAAATAAGTGTCATATTTCTTATTCTTCTTTAATATCAATGCTTTAAAATCCCCACTTTAAAGTTTCTTGTCACTGTCATCAAACATACTGTGTCCCGCATTTACTCTTAATCTTAAGAGACTGCTGCTTTTACACATAATCCCTAAAACAATGAGATGTAATTACAAATATTCAGGCAACCTTCATTAAAATATTGCTGCATCTTTAAAGGAGAAAAAGAGTATAAAGATTGTATGAAGTGCAAACCCTGACTTGTAACGGTCCTACTTTCCACGTGAATCCAAAGGTGCCAATTGCCTTTTAATTTTCAGAATGCCGGAACATAAACATTACCCTGCCACCTCCCATTGGACACTTCCAAAATAATAAAAAAGGTTACCCTTCAACCTGCCTTCCACCCATCTGCTCTTTTACTTAGCTCGCTATTCTCAACCTGCTGCAATCTAACTAACCGACCTATATTCCTCCTGATCCTTGGCAAAACAGCGAACCATAAAAGCAGTCACAAAAGGGAGCTTAAACCATTATAACCCACACGCACTGGCACCTTGCTTCGCTACAGTGTTTTTAATATTCTTTAGTGCTAGGCAGCGATTAAAATTTTTAATCATGCTTAATTGCAGACAATCACAACAATCACATTGTTATGTGCAAAATTCAATAGTGCAAATTCAATAACTCAAAAGTAGTGTATTGCGTGTACTTGGCAAACACTTTAAACAAATAAGGTGCTTTTTAACAGTAGTATTCCCTTTACATAGTAGCAGTTAAAATATTTTTTGTAAATCTCAAATTAATGTAATCAAATAAAATATAACACCAAAGCTATTTGCCACTGCCAGGTCATTTAACATTTCATCTAGTTTCGTTATAGAAAAGCAAATTACCCTCAGTGTCCAGAGCCATGATCACAATATTATAACAGGCACCTCCCGAGCAACAGCAAGTTAACATTTCTAAATCTGTTTTCTTTTTTATCTGAACAGATACCAGCAGAAACATTTTCTTTTATCAGGGAGTAGCATAAACAGTCTATGTTCAGTAGCAGCTCTTTGAGGGCTAATATTTTTTCCAAAAAAAATGTTTTTTGAAAAGCACACAAAGCAATAGTTTCACACATAAATCAACATTAAAAGTCTGTTGTTGCCTATTGTGCCTGCTGTCGGCACCTGTCTGCAGTTTGCGGCAGCAGCGGCTGTGCAGGGCCAGCAGTCACATTCCTGCTTGACGGCCAGCAGCAATGCACGGTGGGCTGGCTACCTTATTGTCTTTGTGAGACAGGTGCGCGGTGGTGGCAGTTACAGTAAGACGCAATATGGTTTATACCTCCTGTCATCGTAAGTGTCTGTCCTCCCAGGCATCAGCTACACGAACGTGTTCAGCACCACGATCAGCTGGGGACCGATCAGCTGATGCCGGTACCTTACTTTCGTTTTCAATCTACATTTCCAGATCAGTTGCATCAAAATCATAGTCTGACAAAACAGAGTCTGATTCAGTGATAATACGAAAAAAGTCATCCAAGGATTATTTTGCTTTGAGCATTCACTTGGGTATCTCTCCGCATGACATTTTAGAAGCAGTTTGCTCTTTCCTACTCATGCACACGCAGGGAATTGAGGTCAAATCAACAAAGCTAACTTTCCTTCTAGCAAAAGCGCATCGAAAAGCACTGTAACTAGAAAATCACTGATCTCCATGAATCGCTACAGAGACTGAGGCTTTCAAAATAATAATAATATTAACAAAAACTGCGTTAAGGCTTGATAAAATAATTGTCTGCGTTAATTAATTAATTAAACTTGCCCATCCCTAATATTCTTACCTTTTTTTTTTTTTTTTTTAAACACTTGTGGTGCAACTGCAAAGCATGAAGCACTTATGAAAATGTTGCATGGATCTCATTTGTAGCACTCAGCTGACGTCCTTCAATACAAAACTATTATGATGTATCTTGCTGCTAGAAGGACAAAAAGCAGGGTTGCAGTGCAGTCTCAAGAAAGCACTTCTTGTGATGGTATAGACAACCACCATAGGAAGAGCAAAATGACAGGTGTGAGGGATAGTGTTTTTCTGTCCAACAGATTGAGTGGTTTAAGACTTGTGCACCTAGCATTCAGTACTAGGATGAAAACAAGATGGTTGTGCAGCTGCTTAATATTTTGTTGGCTGTTATATTTAAATTACAGTTATGAGTACTGCTAGGATTTCTTTATACTGTTGGTGTTTGCTCCTACTGTGGCCGTTACCATAGTAATAAACTACAAATAAAAGCACATACAAATGTACATGTAACACCCAGAATCATTAATATAATTTTGAACATTTATTTTTATTTTGAAAAAGCAAGCATTATTTTTTGGAAAATTTGACAGCCATAATGACAATATGAATGAACTATGTGAAATCTGTGTCAAATCACTTACAGCATGCAAAGAATTATCACCATGGCATGCAAAGAAGAGTTTCAACCTAGGAGACAGTATGTTTTATACTTTACACTAAGCAATTAAGCTTTGCTGAAGCTCAGAGACAAAATATACTGTATGTTTAGCAGAAAGCAACTTTGGCTGCTTTATACAAACAAAAATGTCACTCTGTTAATATTTGATCTGTTATTTTTACTTCCTCCTTATACTTCCTAAAATGCATTTTCATCAACAAAAAGGAAAATAATGTTACTAACATTTTTTATTTTTCAAAAAAATTAGAGGAAGACTGGGTTCACTGACTTCAAGGTTTAGGGTTTTTATTAAGTTATAGTTACATAAGAAAACATGAAATTTGCCTTCTCAGTTGTATCAACATACAGAAATGAAACAAAAAACACATACAAGCAAGACAGGTTACATCTTACACAGAAATTCTAAAATATTTACATAATTTGAAAAACAAGTTATCTGTTAACTAGCAGTATGACAGTGTGTATTTACCTGAAATAGTAAATTGATACATATGAAACCGCTCCACTTCTGTATTATTTTTTATTATCTCCAATATTCTTTATTTAAAGGACATCTGGCACTGATAATAAATGAATTTATGGTGCGATTTGTGTGAGTTTTTAAAGTGACTATCCTCCCTGACTTAATTCGTGATTGTTGAAAATTTTACATATGGAAAAATTAATATAGGGTCTAACCTCCAGCTAAAATCATGTTGATTTGCAATAATTTGTCAAATATGCCTTGATTTCTGTTTAACTTCTGGTGTTCAAACAAATATAAGAAATGATAATACATTTTTTTTTGTTATTACTAGCATTTCACACTTGTAAGAGGGGGGTTTCAGATTCAGATTGTGATTAATGAAACTTTATCCTCTTCTTTGATATGTAGCATTGATTGAATTTATGAGTGGACTGTTTGTTTGTCCTCACAAATACCAATGTGTGCTTTATTGTTTTGTTACAGTAATAAATAAACTTAAAAATTTATGTCTTTTATATAAATCAGATGCTGCATGTCTTGGGGTGTTTCATTAATGGAGTGACCAAATGCACTAAATCACCACACTGTAATGTTTACAATGGTTCAAGCATGAGTACTTAGCAGTACTGGCCTGAAACAAATACTAAAGAGTAGTATCAGTATATCCTTACACATACTCGTATTTACCCCTTTAAAACTTTTATAATCCACTTTAAATAATAATAATGCAAAAAAGTAAATGCAATTAAAAAAATTTTATTACATTTTATATGACACTGTGCATTTAAAACCTCTAGGATATATTATATATATATATATATATATATATATATATATATATATACACACACACACACACACACTTGCTGCATTTATATTATACAAGCAGGCCACACCATTTCCAATTAATAAAAAAATAACACATCTTGATTGTGATAGTTGCTCATGGTTTCTCATTCAATCATCCCATGGTCATTATGGTCATACAATACTAATGAAACCAACACTTTGTATCTTCATTCTAAGAATATCTGATGTATTACTGTGAAGCATACATGTGCTTTTTGAACCTTCATATATTAAACTAAAATATACAAAATTATTTAATAAAAAAGTCAGTATATTTCAGGAAGTACCTAAATTAATTAATGCATTATGGTCTGAGAACAGGCCACAATAACTGAATCACAGGTTCCAGTAATGGTCCCTATTAGACGCAGCACATTGTGGGTCATAGAAACTGATTTCTGATAAATAAATCTTGAAAACTAGATAAGACCATATGTTTACTTATTTCTGAAAAATACAGTTTGAATATGATCGGAGGCCATGTGTTTACTTGTGTGACGCCCACTATTACTTATACTTTTGTTCTGAAGCATTACGTAAAATTTGTTTTACAAAGGAGAACATACTGTATAAACTAAAAAGCAGCTTTAGGAGAAGCAATCCTCTGTACTGTATAATTACATAAAATAATATACTGTACTTTGAGGATTACTTAATGTAAACAGTGAACAGAGATGCAGAAATAGCACTTTGTGAGTATTTAAGTTGTTTCTATAGTTAAAAAGCACATGTTAATATCTTAAGAAACTAAAACAAAAGTCACCCATAACCCTAACCTTTACCAAAGTGCCAGCAGAGACATGCATCTCAATAGATGCCCTGTGCCCAACAAAGTATAAATCCATACTTGATATTAGTGCTGGGCAGTATACCAGTTCATACTGAAAACCATTTTTTATTTCTGTTATAATATGGATTTTTCTTATACCGCACCACCAGTTTAAATTGCCTAAACGACATTCGGAATGTGGCGCTGCGGGAAACTGTTCAAGGGGGGACCTTTTTCACTGCTACAATGGTTATCACATACAACGGAGTACTGTACATGCGTCAGTGGAGGTGTTGCGTGGGGGCTCTTTTTCACTGCTACACCGCTAAATAGGCATGCAACGGAGTACATGCGGTAGTGTAGGTATTGCGTGGTGAAAATGGACAGAGAACATTCCGAAACTGAAGCTGACGATAAAGTTGAACATGATGACACAGAATAACTTTTGCCAAAAAAAAACTAGTCACATCCGTTGCCTGGAGATACTTTGATTTTAAAAGGTCGGATGTGGACCATTATGTTCAAATGTGTGAATACTGTTTCTATACTACTGGATAATACTGCAAGCCAAGTTGTACTTGTTTTATTTTTTTTCAATACAGTGTAATGTACCTAGGTACTGTATAAATGCTTTGTGTTAAGTGTTCCCCGAGCCTTGTTAAAAAGGTACGTGCTTCTTAAACTGACTTCCTCTTGTACTGAGGAGGCGCCAACAGCAATCGCCGCACAGAATACATTCACTTCATGATATTCCTGCTCTCTGAACATTTAGAATTCTAATATAAATACTTGATATAATTTTCATGATGAAATGCATTAAAGCATGTATTAATCATGTGGGGGCACAGCAGCGTGGAGGTTGCACTGCTGCCTCGCAGCAAGGGTGTCTCTGGTGTACCCTGCCTTGAATTTGCATGTTTTTCTGGTGGGTTTACTCGGCATGCTTCAATTTCCTTTCAAAGTCATGTAGGATGTGGGGTTTTTTAATGCTATATTGACCCTACTAGTGTATGTTTTGCTCGTATTCACCCTGCGATGTGCTGGCGATTCACTCAGGATTTGCTCCTGCCTCGCACAAAATGCTTGCTGGGATGGGCGCAACCCTGAATGGATGGCATAATTAAACATGTATAACAAAGATTTTTTTTAATTTCTGAACACTCTGTGGGCTAAGTTTATAACTAGTTTTAATTTCACAAAGATGTTTATCGTGTGGTGATTGGTTATGTGGAGAAAGAAAAAGGAAGGATAGGAACTGGGGTTTTGGTACGTCAGACAGACAGCATGCAAGCAATAAAGAAAGCCCACTCAGAAGAACATCCATTGAATTTTGTGTTTGCGTCTCCGACCACCAGATCACAAACCCAACACTTACACAATATTTAAGTTAAACCTGTTTTTTGGAGCCTCGTCACACCTCCCATAAAGTTCTCTACACTGAACATACACCTGGGGACCCCATACTGCAAGGGAGCAGCACTACCGCCTCACTACCATGCATGTTTAATACCTGCTTTAATGCATATCATCCTGAAAATGATATGAAGTATATATCTTAGCATTCTAAATTTTCAGAGAGCAGGAATATCATGAAGTGAATGAATTCTGTGCAGTGATCGCTACCGGCACCTCCTCTTAGCGCGGAGGAAGTCAGTTTAAGAAGCGTAGTGATTAATAACTGGGTCAGGGAACACTTAACACAAAGCATTTAATGTGCTACATTAACTTATGAGTGGGTCTGAGAAAATCTAGTAAATTAAACATTGATTTTAGGATGAAGTTTAGTTTACGACATTTTACTTTAATTATAAAATAAACTATGAGAATAAAGTGGAAACGTCGACTTTAATCTCGACATAAACAGCGAGAATAAAGTGGAAATGTCGAGAATAAAGTCAACATGTCGACTTTATTCTCAACATAAATTTTTTTTTCACTATATCCGTATTTTTTTTTTCTTCACCGTGGCCCTAATACGCTTCCATAGGGCTATACCACAAATAGCATTATAAATGCAAGTTGCAATTTTATCATTTATGTATATAGCTTAGCTTGAAGCAAGGTCCATATTAATGCAGTTTGCCTAAATGATGGTTCAGTTGGTAAAGATGTCATCACCAAGTTGCACTTGTTTTATTTTATTTTTATTTGGTGAATACTGTGTAAATGCACCTGGGCTTGAAGTCTTGAAGTAATAGTGCAACCATCAGTAATAATACTATTATTTATTTTATTGTTATTTTTTATTAGTTTAAATATTATGCAGTTTAATGATGGTAAAGTTGTTTAAAAAGTCACTTTAACGTGTCAGTGGACAGAGATTGTTAACATTAACAGAAAATGTAGTTGGTTTACAAAAATATTTACTACTTATTCATTTTCTAAGACATGTTCAGTGTAATACAACTTTTGACAAGCACCTCTGGATATTTTACTAAGTCTAAATGCCACTTTGGATGGTTGAAAATATGTTGTCAAAATTATAGTTTAAGTTGCTTGCAAAATTTGTTCAATAAAAAGGTTCTATATTTTGACTGCATCTGTCATGCAATGTGATTCCTTCTCTTCATTAGTGCCACCCCCTTGAAAACTTTATGAGGCCATGCAAACCTGTATTAATACTTGTGTGCACATTAAAATGTTTTTTTGTACATTGTACAATGCTCATGACAGTGGAATAGGTTATTCTTAGCCAGTTTACTACAGTAATTGCAGTGGAAAATGTGGTTAAAATCCACTCATGCATGGGAAAAAAATACAGTTGAATACTGTGAAACCGGTATAATTTTGAAGAATACTGTGATATAGAATTTTGGTCATACCACCCAGCACTACTGGATATATGTGACCAAGGCAGAAGGGTGTTCAAAAGTATCCCCAACTAGTCTGAAATGTGTAATTATTACATGAAATACCCTGCATGTTGCACAGACTAATGCACTCTGTTAAGAGTAGACTTACATTTATTGTCTGAAAATCTAATTGTTGAATTTTGCTTCCAGTTAGAAAAGGCAGTTAGGAAAGACATTAGGGAAGTCAGCATATTTTTAGTGAAATGTCTGAATTGCTTATAATGAAAGCAATGCATGTGATACATATTTGCAGTAATTTTGTTTCAGAAGACCCTCAAACATCAATATACAGATCTCTGAAAGCCTATAAAGTAAACTGATTAGATTATTTTTAAGTAGCACCTGCATTGATACCCCATTATCAGTGAATGTTGATCCAAGGAATTATCACTGTGTTTGTGGAATTTTTTTGACAGTGTTGCACAGAATAAAGCATCTAAGGAAATGACAGGCTCTTGTTTCCATTGCTAAGTATTCAGGTGTAGGTTAAATGTCATATATATCATTCTCAAGTGTTAAAATACAGGATTCCTTCTCCACAACAAAAATTATAATTTCACCTCATTGGTATGATTCTGTTTGAAAATTAAAAACACTGCAATTTTTTGTAAAAAAAAAAAAAAAAAAAAGGATTTACTGTATATGAACTCCAGAAGACTTGGATCAAATAAACAATAAGGCCAATGCACAATTGTAACTATTAGGCCGGGTTTGTACTTCACATGATGCATGCGCCTGCGGATGTTACTACTACGCAAGTATTGTTTTATACTTGCACTAGGGGGCTTCGCCCCCTGCTCGCTTCGCTCGCCAACCCCTGGTGTTGGGAATGACAAAGAGTGTGATGTATGAATGAGATATAGAATAGTGTGAAGGTGTAAATGATGCAAATAGAAAGCAAACAATAAAGTGTGTGGCACAGTGTAAAGGTTTATTGGAAAATTTCTTTGTACACGCCGTTTAAGTGTAAAAGGTAATTCCAGGTCAGAACTTGTAATGTCAATGAAGATGGTTATTGTTGTGATCAGAGTCAAGTTTGTCAGAGCTTAGAAAGAGTTGTGTCTCTCCAGGAAGTAATGGAATGACTTGGGTATTTATGTTTTCCACATTAATATTTTTTGGACATAATATAGTGCGTTGTGTTAAAAGGGGCATTTGGTCTAATGAGATTGCTGTTCCAAATCTGTCTGTAACTAAGTCGTCGCAGATAAAGGCTTGAGGAATTGTAATAATATCTGGGTGAAGTCTATCTGTATTGGTAAGTGTACCATCTCCCAGTTGTAATAAGCAATTGTTATGATCTGGTTCTGGACATCGTATGTTTTGTACTAACTGTATCTTTTGAAAGCAATGCCAATTGTCTGCATATTTTAAGGTGCACTGAACAATAGCTGAGCGCATGGCATGTGGAACAATAGCTAAGCACTGTCTAAAATCTCCTCCTAATAGAAGTACCTTTCCTCCCAAGGGAATATTATTATTCATAAACGTTTGTAGAAGTTTATGAATGGTGTTGAGTAAGTGACTGGATGCCATTGTACATTCATCAATAATTAACAGTTTTGCAAGACGGATGTCACGTGCAGTGCCACTGTTAATGTTCATAGTGGATACCGATTTGTAGGATCTAATGCAGTTCATAAAGATTTCACTTTCAGGTACATCGTTAGTTAGAAGCTTCTGTAGATATTCAGGATATGAATGTAAAGGAGGCAGTCTAATTAGACCCTTTTGACAACAACGTGTAAATGTATTACTTGTATTGCCAGTTGTTTCTTCAGGGAAGTGAAGTGAATGACAATGATTGCAAATGACATTCATTAATCCGAATGAATTTTCCTGAATAGTGGACTCATTATTGAACGCGTTGTCAGCTAAGTGGCGTAAGCGTTTAGCAGGTGTCTGTCGTTGATGTCCGTGACCTGTATGTTTTGCTTGTGCCGTTTGAGAGGCGCGTCGTTGTATGTCCAGTATTTGGGACGTGTTGTTTTGGAGCTGTAATCGATTTGCCTGTGCTGTGTGAGAAGCCCGTTGTAGTCTACTGCGTGCATTGTTTGTATTGAGCCTTGCTCGTTTTTGTATGTCGGTCAGTTGAGCTTTCTCTTTTTGGAGCCTTGCCTACTTGTTTTTCGGCATTCCAGATGCGCGGTGTAGACATCTGCGTTTATTTATTTTGTCTCTTCGCTGCCGTTAACGTATGTCTGAGACGGGAGGTGTTTCGTTTTGAATCTGTGCCTGTTGCGATGCAGCACTTTGATTGATAGATTGCGTCATCTGGATCTAGGATGTAGATTTGTGCATATTTGCGTTGTTGATTTGTTTCAGGGTGCACTGTTCCAATGCGATGTAATATTTGTCCACATATGCGAAAGCAGTATGGGCCATTGCCTTTTGGTGGCCTGATATTTACTCCGGTAGATGCAAAAGCAAATGAACTATTGTAGGATCTAATGCAGTTCATAAAGTTTTTACTTTCAGGTACATCGTTAGTTAGAAGCCTCTGTAGATATTCAGGATATGAATGTAAAGGAGGCAGTCTAATCTGACCCTTTTGACAACAACGTGTAAATTCATTACTTGTATTGCCAGTTGTTTCTTCAGGGAAGTGAAGTGAATGACAATGATTGCAAATGACATTCATTAATCCCAATGAATTTTCCTCAATAGTGGACTCATTATTGAACGCGTTGTCAGCTAAGTGGCGCAAGCGTTTAGCAGGTGTCTGGCGTTGATGTCCGCGACGGGCAGGTTTTGCTTGTGGCGTTTGAGAGGCGCGTTGTTGCATGTACAGTATTTGGGACGCGCTATTTTGGAAGTGTAATCGATTCGCCTGTGCTGTGCGAAAAGTCCGTTTCAGTCTACGTCGTGCATTGTTTGTATCGAGCCTTGTCCGTTTTTGTATGTCGGTCAGTTGAGCTTTCTGTTTTTGGAGCCTTGCTTGCTTGTTTTCCGGCAGTTCACATGCGCGTTGTAGATGTCTGCGTTCATTTATGCTGTCTCTTCGATCCCGTTTTTGTATGTCTGAGACGCGAGGTCTTTCGGTTTGAACTCGTGCCTGTTTCGATGCAGCACTTTGAGACGCGCGCTGTATGCGTCTACGTTCATTGTGTCTGTCCATTTGGGCACGTCTCTGTAATGGGGTTAGTTGAGCTTTGCGTTTTTGGAGCCGAGACATTTTTTCTCCCGGAGTTTCAGAAGCGCGTTGTATGCGCCGCCGTGTATTTTGTTTTTTCATGCGGGTTCGTGTGTTTGGTCCCGTTATCCGAGCCGTATCGTTTTGTACCCGTGAGCGTGTATTCATGACTTGTTTGTTCTTCAGCGTGAGAAATATGGATAAGTAATAAGTAGGATCGCACTCACTGTTAATATGGAGCCTTTTCTGCAGTTGAACGGTTAATAGTGCTTTATTGTAAGGAGATCCACCTATGCTGCATAGTGTGAAGGTGTTGAGATGACGTATGTTTAATACGGACGGTTCCTTTAGAAATGGGGCTTTGGGTGTCACTTCTTATTGATGTTAGTGTGTTTGTGGGTCTGAATCGTCGTTGTTGTGAACGTTTCGTGTGCCATGTCCGTAGTCTGTCCCGTTTCGTCTCTAATGGGCTTGATGTGGCGGTCACGGCTTCTTTTTTTTGGTGTGGTAGGAGCTTGTTGAATCCTCCTCTTTGTGTGCGTCCCGTTCGTTGCTTGTGGGGGGGGGGGGGGTTTGCGGGTTCTTTTTTTTTGTGTGCCAGGGGCTTGTTGAATCGTCCTTTTTGTGTGTTTCCCGTCCGTTGCTTGTTTGGAGGTGGGTGTGGGATTTGTGGGGCGTGAGCGGCTTCTTTTTTTTTGTGTGCTAATTTCGTGTGCAATGGCTTTCGTGCGGCGTTGTGTGCGTCGCCTGCGTTTGACTCCTTTTTTCTGTGCTGACTCCTTTTTTCTGTGGTCGCGGCGCCTCATTTCTTTGACTCCTTTTTCTGTGCTCACTCCTTTTTTCTGTGGTCGCGGCCGCCTCTCGCGGCGCCTCATTTCTTGGGGCGCCTGCGCAGTACGTCTTTTTGCAGCTACGGCCCATGGCCGGATGTCCCTGCGTCCATCCGGTTTAGCATTCTCGGTTAGTAATGTGGCATCCGGTTTAGCATTCTCGGATAGTAATGTGGATGTATACTTTATGTAATTCTGGAATATTCCACCAGGTGGTAGTGCAAGATATTTATCATGGTGGGAAAACATTCGGCTTTGCTGTGTTGTGAATTGCCTGAAACATCCATCAAATTCCGAGGACACCTTGCCACAATATCTCTGAAAAGGATGGATGTTTAATGATTACATCCATCAATCCAGGGATGTGCACATTCCAGCCAGTATCGGGCATGAGGCAGAAACAATCCCTGGATGGGGCAACAGCTCAATGCAAGGTGAATACAAGCACACACATACACTAGCATCATTTTGCATCAAGAAATCCTCAAACCTTCATGTCTTTGGAAGGAAACCAGGGCACACTGTGGAAACCCACCGTGAAACATGCAAACTCCAGACAGGGAACACCAGGGATGTGATTCCCTGCGAGGCAGCAGCACTACCACTCCACCACCTTGCCACCCCCACATCTGTAATCATTAACAGTATTCATTATTTAAATGAAGTTAACAATTTATCCATAAAATGAAATATACTGTACATACTTTAATGCATTTCATCATGAAAGTGATATCAAGTATAAATCTAAGGATTCTAAATATGCAGAGAGCTAGAATATCATAAATTTAATGTGTCCTGTGTGGCAATTGCTGCTTGCCGCTGCTGTCAGTTCTGGAGGAAGACCCAGAAGCACATAACAATTAACTGGGTCGGTTTTAAGATTACATTTACAATTTGTCTTGGTAGATTAATATTTTACTCTACTTTCCCCTTTAATATTATTAATATGTAGCCTTTGTCAGAATGCCTCAAATCTCACAGACTTACCACTGTTTATAAGGTATTATAGTATATAACTTCTCCCCACCTTCCCTTCTACATGTATAACTTCAGGCAAGTAGGTGTAGTAAAAGACAAGCAGGAGTTAAGTTACAATTTAAACAATGTATTATTGATAATATTCATAAATATTAACAATATGCAAAGTACATTTGAATACTGGCAACCATACAACCTAATAAATGGTAATGTGTAGTTTCAGGTGGCACACAGACTTGTTAAGTTACTTAAAATGTCTCTAGTTAAGGCATCATTTTGTGGTCAGCTTTCTTCAGAACAGGCCGAATGCCTGTCTCAATATGGCTGCCGAGCTGTGCTCTTCATTGTGTTGTCCTTTTCAGTTAATGGTGTGAGATGGTCTTTCATCATTTGGTAAGAGAGAGAGAGAGAGACAGCTGGGTAAAGTAAGCAAATTTACAGGTTTTCTGTCCAACCCCTAGAGCCAATAGGGTGTTGTGGTACTTAAAGGCGTCTGACACAAGCCAGTTCCAAACAGCCATATTTCAGACCAATGGGGGAACAGAAAACATCTTCACACCTGCCACCAAAACCATATGTTAAGGTAAAGCTTGGCAGTTAGGCAGCCTGGCTTTCCTGTGGGAGCTGAGAGAGAGACATTAGCAGAGAAACACTTGCCAAACTGGTTTGAGGCACTTCCCCCAAACCCTGTCGTAAAATTCAAAGAGACCCATTCCTAAAAGGGGAGTAAACATAAATGCTTCTCACTAATGTAACACTAATATTACATTGCTTTACCTAAGTTACAAATAAAGACATACAAAATATTTATCAAGTTGTATGCAAAATTTCACATCACAACAAACATCGAAGTACACACATTAATCCTGTAGGATCAGCAACACGGCTTTCTACCACATGTAGATAGTAAACTGAGACTTTAAAGTCACGTTCCGACTTGATCACACTGCGCCCCACTTTTTGCTGGTACTGCAATTTGCGCATGTGTCACATTAAAATGCTGGGAGAACGGCACAATGGCACATGATAAGTTCTTAGTTGGAATTATTTGGAAACCAGTAACGAACGCCACACTCCGAATACACTTGACTTAAGCAATCATAGTTTTCATACTCTTTCTTTGTACGTTTAGCATTTGTTTGCTCAGAGGTTGATGCGCTTGCTGTTTCCTGGGCAGCTCTTCTTTTCTGCACCATAGTGGCCTGCTTCTTCTCTTCTTTCATCGGCATCTTTTTGCGTTAAAACTGATTAAGTCAGTGTTTGTGTTGCAATTACTTAGTACTTTTTCCTTAATTTTTCCACTTAAGCTGGCACTTAAATCATTCTTGAGGCACATTGAAGACTTAAAATATTAAGAGGTAGGGGAAGTGACGGCAAAGGTGGTACGGATGAGAATGGCCGCCCTGCTGCCCACTGCCGAGAGTTGATTCTACAATAAAATAAATAAAAATAAAAAGAGGAATAATCTTGGAGGTCAATCATTAACATGAAAGCGGTTAGTAGACGTTACATAGTATATAGTGCATCCTGAAAGTATTCACAGCACATCACTTTTTCCACATTTTGTTATGTTACAGACTTATTCTAAAATGAATTAAATTCATTTTTTTCCTCAGAATTCTACACACAACACCCCATAATGACAACGTGAAAAAAGTTTACTTGAGATTTTTGCAAATTTATTAAAAATAAAAAAATTGAGAAAGCACATGTACATAAGTATTCACAGCCTTTGCCATGAAGCTCAAAATTGAGCTCAGGTGCATCCTGTTTCCCCTGATCATCCTTGAGATGTTTCTGCAGCTTAATTGGAGTCCACCTGTGGTAAATTCAGTTGATTGGACATGATTTGGAAAGGCACACACCTGTCTATATATGGTCCCACAGTTGACAGTTCATGTCAGAGCACAAACCAAGCATGAAATCAAAGGAATTGTCTGTAGACCTCTGAGACAGGATTGTCTCGAGGCACAAATCTGGGGAAGCTTACAGATAAAATGTCTGCTGCTTTGAAGGTCCCAATGAGCACAGTGGCCTCCATCATCCGTAAGTGGAAGAAGTTCAAAACCACCAGGACTCTTCCTAGAGCTGGCCGGCCATCTAAACTGAGCAATCGGGGAAGAAGGGCCTTAGTCAGGGAGGTGACCAAGAACCCGATGGTCACTCTGTCAGAGCTCCAGAGGTCCTCTGTGGAGAGAGGAGAACCTTCCAGAAAGACAACCATCTCTGCAGCAATCCACCAATCAGGCCTATATGGTAGAGTGGCCAGACAGAAGCCACTCCCTAGTAAAAGGCACATGGCAGCCCGCCTGGAGTTTGCCAAAAGGCACCTGAAGGACTCTCAGACCATGAGAAAGAAAAGTCTCTGGTCTGATGAGACAAAGATTGAACTCTTTGGTGTGAATGCCAGGCATCACGTTTGGAGGAAACCAGGCACCGCTCATCACCAGGCCAATACCATCCCTACAGTGAGGCATGGTGGTGGCAGCATCATGCTGTGGGGATGTTTTTCAGCGGCAGGGAGTGGGAGACTAGTCAGGATAAAGGGAAAGATGACTGAAGCAATGTACAGAGACATCCTGGATGAAAACCTGCTCCAGAGTGCTCTTGACCTCAGACTGGGGCGACGGTTCATCTTTCAGTAGGACAACGACCCTAAGCACACAGCCAAGATATCAAAGGAGTGGCTTCAGGACAACTCTGAATGTCCTTGAGTGGCCCAGCCGGAGCCCAGACTTGAATCCGATTGAACATCTCTGGACAGATCTTAAAATGGCTGTGCACCGACGCTTCCCATCCAACCTGATAGAGCTTGAGAGGTGCTTCAAAGAGGAATGGGAGAAACTGGCCAAGGATAGGTGTGTCAAGCTTGTGGAATCATAGTCAAAAAGACTTGAGGCTGTAATTGCTGCCAAAGGTGCATCGACAAAGTATTGAGCAAAGGCTATGAATACTTATGTACATGTGATTTCACAGTTTTTTTATTTTTAATAAATTTGCAAAAACCTCAAGTAAACTTTTTTCACATTGTCATTATGGGGTGTTGTGTGTAGAATTCTGAGGAAAAAAATGAACTGAATCCATTTTGGAATAAGGCAACATAACATAACATAACATAACATAACAAAATGTGGAAAAAGTGATGCGCTGTGAATACTTTCCGGATGCACTGCATGTGTACCAAATTTCAGGTCAATTGTTCAAACGGTTTGAGAGCTACAGGTGATTTAAAATCTAGGACAGACAAACAGACAGCCACGGTTGCGTATTATCCATATTACTAACCGAGAATACACCGGATATGGACGCAGGGACACGCCGATGGGACCATGAGACGTACTGCGCAGGCCGTGTCTCATAAACCGCATGCAAAGTCGGATCCACCGCGAGCGAAGGAGTCACGGCCCAAGAACGAAAGAGCTCAACTAACGTGAATGAGAAATGAAGCAACAACGCGCCCATAGCTACCACTAACGACACAACCACACAAACAAGAGGATTCTGTGCTGCACCCCAGAGTCAAACATGAGAGGCTACGGAGGCCCCACAGGTCCACAAAGATGCTACGGAAGGCGCAGGCGTCACCGCCATAATGTGAGTGGCACTACTGCGGAGTGAAGTTAGGAATAATGTGCTGCTTGGGTTTGTACAAACCGCTGAACGCTTTACACCAAATTCAAACACAATACAGCTCAACAATACAAACACGAGCCCACCTGGATAAGATCAATGAACGCAGGCGCCTACAACGCGCATCTGAAACTGCGGAAGCAAAGCAGACACGGGTTCAAAACGAACGACCTCGACTGACGGATATACAAACACAAGCCCGCCTGGATAAAATCAATGAACGCAGGCGCCTACAACGCGCGTCTGAAATGCCGCGAGCAAAGCTCCAAAACGAACGAGCTCGACTAATGTATTTCAGGATACCCAACGCCGGGGGTAGGCGAGCGAAGCGAGCAGGGGGCAGAGCCTCCTTGTATAAGAAGATAAACCACTTTTGCCTAAGCTAATGTTAAAGCCTGAAATCTTGTGGGAGGCTCCATTCCATTTAGCATAGATAGATAGATACTTTATTAATCCCAAAAGGAAATTCACATACTCCAGCAGCACCTTACTGATACAAAAAACAATATTAAATTAAAGATTGATAATAATGCAGGTAAAAAACAGACAATATCTTTGTATAATGTTAATGTTTACCCAAATCCGGGTGGAATTGAAGAGTCGCATAGTTTGGGGGAGGAACGATCTTCTCAGTCTATCAGTGGAGCAGGACAGTGACAGCAGTCTGTCACTGAAGCTGCTCTTCTGTCTGGAGATGACACTGTTTAGTGGATGCAGTGGATTTTCCATAATTGATAGGAGCCTGCTGAGCGCTCTTTGCTCTGCCACAGATGTCAAACTGTCCAGCTCCATGCCAACAATAGAGCCTGCCTTCCTCACCAGTTTGTCCAGGCGTGAGGCGTCTTTCTTCTTAATGCTGCCTCCCCAGTTAGGGAGGAAGTTAGGAAGTCATACAACTGTGTTATCCACATAAAGCACAGTATCACTGACATAAACTAATACTTTTTTCTCATCTGTCCTTTACAATTCTCCTTACTACAGAATAATTGTCCAAGTGAAAGACTAGTACCTTGACTGCAACCACAGAAAGTATTGGTGAAGGAGGTTTCCTGCTGGGTGCCAGGTCTGACAGCTAACAAACAAAAGTTTGTATTTTTCATACTAAAACAAGGCTTCAGGGTTAAAGCAAAACATTTTAGCATATGCAGATACCGTATATTGGAGTCAAATCCAAATTTACCTAAGGTGACAGATACAGATTCAGAGAATATAAGACCACTTCACTGTGTGTGTACTTTGTGTTGTAGATTTAATTTTAAATTAATAAATTTGATATTTTTGCCCGTTAATTTTCAATCAATAAACCATGATGACAAAATGAAATCATTTACAGAAAGGTACCTCCAAACGTCTTCTAGCACATTTAAGTCTGGGCTTTGGCTTGGCCATTCAAGGACAGTCAGACTTGTCCCAATACCAATCCAGCGTTACCTGTATAATTCACGTCATTGTCATGTTGAAAGGTGAACTGTCACCCCAGTCTCAGGTGATTAGTTTCTCTCTACCCCTGCTGTTGAGGCATGACCCCATAGAAAGATGCTGCCACAACCGTGCTTCACTATAGGAATAGTATTAGGCAAGGGACAAACAGTGTAGGGATGTCACAATACCAGAATTTTTATATTCGATACCAAAACTAGTGAAATTTTATGATACTTGATCTCTGTTTGTTACCATGGTATTTTTTTCAACGTATGTTGATGTGGTGCTGTATATCAACATACCACTTTTATATTGTAGCTTCTCTGGGTCTGGACATGAGAGCATCACACTTCATATAACAGAGTGGGTGGGGATACCTGAAGAAGCCACCTAAAGCACATCAGTTCTGATGGGATGTGAACCCTGGCCTTGGATCGGCTTATAGATGCGGAAACTAGTGATGATTTGCCTCTAACTCTGGGTGAGCAGATTAAGGCAGTGCAGGGTGGAGAGTATGTGCAGGCAAAATGGACAAAGTAGCTGGGCTTACATGGCACAGCAGAAACTGAAGAAGCCAATGGTTATATTTATAGTTTCTCACCACTACACTAGCATAAAGTGTTGATTTCATTCCTCTGTCTCCTTGTACCCCCAAGTAATTATAATATATAGTTCATACTTGTTATTTTTTGCCATATTATTGTGCCTTCCAAACTAATTTGTCTACTTTCACTCACACTTAATGATACTATAAAAAAAAAAGTCAGAACATTTACATTTCGGAATTTTGGTATCAACTTGGCACCATAATATCGATTCACGTGACATCTTTTGAGCGGTGCCTGGTCTTTGACATGCAAAGTACTTGCTGTGTTGTACAACGTGTTAAATTTTTCCCTCATTAGACCATAGTCCTTTAAATGCTTTATGGCAAACTCCAACTGGACTGTCATATGCTTTCTGACAGATTCTCCCATCTCAGCAAAGGAATTCTAAATTTCTCTCTTACAGTGACCACTGGATTTTTGGTCACCTCCCTGATCAAGGCTCTGCTTGCCAAATTACGCAATTTGGTTGGACAGACAACTCTAGGAAAAGTACTGCTGATTTCAAACTTTGTCCATTGCACAATTATTGAGGTCACTGATATCCTAGAAATGGGCTTATATGCTTGTTCTGATCTATTCCACACCACAATTTTATCATGGAGTTCTACAGAGAGTTGTTTGGACTTCATATTTTTTGTCCTGATATGCAGTGTGAGTTGTGGGACCTTATATACAGGTGTGTGCATTTCTAAACTATATCCAATCAATGCAATTTGCCACAGATGGATTCCAATCAAGTTCAAACTCATTTCAATAATAATTAAAGGAAACAGGATTCACCTAACAATAATTTGTAGCACTACAGCAAAGGGTCTGAATATTTATGAATATGAATGAGATTTCAGTTTTTTTTTTTACTTTTAACAAATTTGCAACTCTTTGTCAAACCATGTTTTCACAGTGATATAATGGGTTATTGGGTGTAGATTGATGGGCAAAAACAAATTTATTCATTTAAAAAAAAAAAAAAAAAACCTACATCACGATGAAGCGTGCAGAAAATGAAGAATTTTGAATACAGTGGAACCTCGGGTCACGACCATAATTCGTTCCAAAACTCGTAACCCGAAGTAATTTCCCCCATAGGACTGTATGTAAATACAATTAATCCATTTCAGGCCATACAAACTGTATGTAAATATATTTTTTTTAAAGATTCTTAAGCACAAATATAGTTAATTATACCATAGAATGCACAGTGTAATAGTAAACTAAATGTAAAAACAAACATTGAATAACACTGAGAAAACCTTCAACAACAGAGAAAACTAACATTGCAAGAGTTCACGCTATAGCGCTACGAACCGCTCGCTAAAAACACTTTTTTATAATGAGTTTTAAACGCGGGGGAAAAAAATGAACGTTTGAAAAATCCGTAATTTAATAAACAACCAAGAAAAGTAACATTGCAACAATGCACGCTACAAACCGATCGCTGTAAATAGAAGTGAAGTGGAGGTAAAAATCCAACAGAAAAAAGTCTTCATTAAATACAACGAGGTTAAAACAATGCTCGAATCAGTCTCTTTAAAAACAAGCCTGGTGCTGCCTTTTCGGCCTTATGAGGCCACCAGCCCTCTCTCTCGTGTGTGTGTGTGTCATGCTCTCGTGCACATGTGTGTGTGCCTTTCTCTCGTGTGTGTGTGTGTGTGTGTCTGTCTCTCTCGCTCGCTGCACAGGGAATGCACAGGGAGAGACTGAACACGTAAGGAAATCATCGGCGCGCACAAACCGAAAGGGAAACTGGCTTGTTCGTATACCGAGTGTGTGGTCGTGAATAGATACAAAAGTTTGACGAACTTTTTGGTCATGACCCGATTTGTACGTGTTCAGAGACGTTCGTGAACCGAGGTTCCACTGTACTTTCTGAATTAGCTGTATATTTCATTCCAGGCTATTCAAATACTTCTTACTCATCCTGAGATAGCAGGAATTTAGGAGATTAGGAAAATTATACATTGAAAACACACTGCAGATTGTGTAGTAACTGTTTATCTTAAATTAATCTTGTAAGCATGCATTTTCTAAATCCTAGTGGCAAGAACCTTGGCCAGAATTGTAATGTCAATATTTAGAAGGAACACTGGTCTGTAACATTCACAGTTTAAGGAATTTTCACTTTGCTTAAGAATAACTCATATAACTGCAGATGATTAGTGCAAAGTTTTAAATAGGACTATCAACAGCAATAAAAGTGATACTTTACAGCAGGGGTGTCGAACTCCGGGCCTGGTGGGCCACAGTGGCTGCAGGTTTTCATTCTCACTCTTTTCCTAATCAGTGACCAGTTTTCACTGCTAATTAACTCATTTTCCTTTCATTTTAATAGCCCTGTTTTTAAGGATTCAGTCCATCTGAATTTATTCCTTTCTTCATTAAATGACAGCCAAACAGAAATGAGATGTGAAATGAGCCAACAGATGACCAGCTAAACTGGGATTTCAAACTCCAACCAATCTCTTAATGAAAAGCCGATTCCTGCTGTTAATTAAACCCGTTATTTAATTCGGTGGCCTGTTGCTGCTCTCAATCTGCCACTGCAGACATTTCCAAAAGTGTCGATTTTTCTGTTTTTTTCTAAGAACAATGTCAAAATGTTTTGGTGACCTGAGAGATCAACCTTACTGAGACCATCACCTTTCTTTATTTTCAGATATTGTGTGATGGGCACAGGTGAGCTGGTCATGCGGCAGCTCGTTTTCTGTCTCATTATTGTTTGGCTGCTAATTAAGGAAAAAGAAACAACTAAGGAACCTGAGTCAGGTTAATTAAAATTAAGGCAAAATATGCTAATTAGCAGCAGAAACTGGTCACTAATGAAAATGATGGTTAGAATGAAAACCTGCAGCTACTGTGGCCCTCCAGGGCCGGAGTTTAATACACATGCTTTAGAGCATGTTTTAAATATAAAATTGTCTCTTAATCAGCTATCTTTGTTTAAAAGTTTAGATCCTGAGAAGTATAATTTTTATGAGAGCCTGTCATGTATTTGATGTGCTAACATGTCACAGACCTTTCTCCATGTACATGGTAAGAAAACTTTGATACATTTTTGTCCATTACTGTTGTAATTGTCAAAGAAACAGTATATCAGAGGTGTCAGATCAAATTATTGACTATAATTCAAACATATTATAAAAATGTCTTATTTGAAGGAAAAAATTGTTATTCAAATGTAAAAAATTATTTGGTTGCTTTACCTCCAACAAATTTCAATATTTTGATATTTCAGATATGCTATGTAATATTGTTGTATTCTACACATCTGCTTTGCGTATCATTTTCACAATCACAGCAGTACTAAAGTAGGGAGCCTTCGGCTTCTTAAACATACTCCTTTATAATTAATTTTAGGGTAGATGTTTTTGCTACCTTACCAACAAGCCACCTCAAGGTTAAAAATATTTAAGAAAAAAAAATTACCTCAAATAGATAGATATCTTAAAAGAGTACACACTATCAATACAGAAATTTACTTGCAATTTGTGTATAAACAAAAAGCAGAAAAAAAATACTAATAGAAATAGTGCTAATTGTGCTGAAAAGCAGCAAATACACATAGGAAATTTTATTAATGTCATCATCATCTGCCCAGAATTTAAATATTGATATATTTCTATTAAATGGCTTATCTTGTGGCTAATTAACTGTCAGATTCCTTTGCCACATCATTAGAAATAAACAGTGGAAAAAAGGAACAGACACAGAAATAAAAAACACTACCTTTTTAATAGGTTCATTTACAAGACTAACATTTCATAAATAGGATGGCAAGCCTTTCTTCAGGTTTAAGGATAGGAAAATGTCTACACTATAAACCTAACAAGATGCATTATAACAGAACATCTATATAGATTATTAAAAAAATAATAATAATGGAACTTTCACAGACGCAATGCTTCATGCCTTCAAGATATTTTTTAAGACAAAGAGGATTTGACATGACTGCACACATACCTTACTATGCAGGTATGAACATATCTTCTGCTCTACTTCAAATACCAGGCCTGAATGCTTCTGTTGTCTAATTGCAGCATTAATGGCTCTTCCCTCTCAGCTGTTCTCAGTTCTTAACACTTATATTTGCATGTGAATACAAACAAATTAAATACAAACATTGTATAATATCAACATATTTTTTTATAAATTTATAGCGCTGCAAGACAGAAAGGGAATTTTAAGGAAAGAAAAATAACCTTAATAAAAATGCATGACTGTGTGAATATCATATGTACAGTAAATGTATTACACACAAATAGCCACATTTTCTTAAAATGTAATAGTTTATGAAAGAGTGTCTATTCAAGTAACTCTATGGAAACCAAAATCAAATGTACCTGTATGCACTTAGGCATACAGCAAAATAGTTTCCTGTGGTACAGATTATTGTAGATTTACTGTATATATCTTTTTAATTGCTGCAAACATAACAATGTTAACTCCACATATTAACGCAACATAATTGTTATTTAATTAAAAAGATAAAATTCATTACAAAATTTAGAAAACAGCTGATATTGGTGTTTGCACTTCAGCTGTTTTTGATGTACTATCTGAAATTATATATTCAATGAAAGGGTAATAGAAATCTCTAATGAGTGCAAGAGGAGTCACACACAATCATTCATACAGGGGAAATTTACAGTGACCAATTAATCTAACCTTTAAGCTATTTGTAATATAAAAGGAAACTAGAGGTCCTGGTTAGAACCCACTCTGGCACAGGGAGTATTTAGAAAATTTACACAGTCTGTGATCAGGCCATGATTTGAGCCCAAGACTTGGTATCTATAATGTGGCAGAAGCACACTAACTACTGTACAACAATGGTACATTTTTTGCTGTTACTGATATTTTAATAGGTATATATTTGTAATCAAAAAAATTTGTTATAGACACACCCACAGACTCATTTATGCCTATGCATTTTCAGCTGTTAAAAACTGCCTCAGGCACCAATTATAATAGTTTACAACTACTGCACAATATAGTTAAAGATAACATGAAAGATTACAATCATTTATAAAAAAGATGTTTATGAAGAACTGAACTGTATCATTTGGCAAAAACCGTGTAACAAAAATAATAATAAAAAACGTACTCTTGCCAGGTATGCTGAGATTAGCAAACTCATTTTGTAATGTTTAAATGATTACTACAGGCTCATTATCTTTTCATCAGGTACTTTCCCTGTGCTTTCTCGGTGAACCTCATGTTTGAGAAGCTACGTTTATTTACAATGGCCAAAAGCTTGGTTCACTTGGGAAGACGCAGTATGACAGGTCAAACCTAAGCCAAACGTCAGAAGAACGCGATCTATAGAGATACAAGTGCATATACCATGCTTTTTTGCCTGTACTTAACAAAGCAATTAGACTAGGTATGTCTTTAGGTGCTATTGACTTACGAAAGCCGTGTCAATAAACAAATATTGAAAACAATAATAGCAAGATCGTTAACTACGCAGTTTTCATTTTAATAAACAAGGACCATCTAATAAACTAAAATAAAACGAGACAAGTTCTACAGCACTGACTTAAATGATAGTAGAAATGGCATTAAAATGCTAAGTCTAATGTAGTAAAAGCAATTACAAAACATGAAAATAGACCTTCCTCGGTACAGGTACAGTATATACTTTGCATCACGAGGCTTAAAAATACATTTAGTAATATATCTGACAACTAATATGAAAGCAAATCGAAAATCTAGTTACCTAATGTAAGGACTGGCAGCTGCCAGAATATTCTTTTGGACCGGGATCTCTTCTCCATCAAGTACCAGAACCGCATCTTGGAAACTATTTTCCTTCCGGAAAGTTCGAAGGGCCCTTAGCAGCTTGGACGCGTGCTGTGGGTCCGACACAACAGAACCAGAGCTCGCTTGCGAGTCACTCATAATACTGACCAAGCTATCTGTACAAGAATGGCTGCAGCTATTATTTGAATTTATGCGAAAATAAATTTAAAAGTACAAGCTTAGCTCAGTGATCTATAGAAGTAGTCGGAACATAGTAGACAGTGTTTAAAGTCCAACGCCTTCACGCCCGGTTTCTTCAATCTAAAAAGTTGTTTTCATTGGCTCCGCCGTGTTTTTGCTGCAAATACTGCGCAGTTGAGCACTCTGTAGAGAAGGGCAATTGTGGGCTTTTCTTCAAGCAGGGCGAGATAAGAACACTACCCACTGCGTGCCTGCAGCATACTCCCTTTGTATTTATTTATTTATTTCGCAAAATTGTTTTTGACAGGCCGGTCCGGTTTAGCAATGAATAAATAAATAATTCAAGAGTATATATACGTCACTACTCTATTTCCGGAGTCGCAGGTCACACGTGGTAGCAGGCAACCCCAAATATACTTGTGAATTTCTTCATTCTTTGGTCGCGTCTGCTTTGGTTTAAGAAGCTAATGCAGAGAAGCATTTGGACTGTGATACGTTGCCCATTTACTGCGCGTATATGCAATTCGAAAGAAGCATGCCGTACGTAGTGGTTAGAAAAAAATGAGGTTCGCGTCGCAGCTAAAACGCGTCGTTTGAATGCGTATATTGCAGATGCTTTGCGAAGGCGTTGGGGTGATACCTTAACCCTTTCAAGTTAACACGATTTGTTACCGTGAGTTGGACAATATAGTATATTACGGTACAGGACGTAGGAAGTGGGGTGGGTCTCTTTTCCAAAACAAATAAATAAATAAAGGACTCATTTCTTAAATTAATTTGCCATTTTGTTCATTTTTAATTTGTATTGCATATGTTTCTGTTGTAACAGTTTCTTGTAAAAAAAGTTAAATATAGATACAAAATCTATTGAAATAGTGACATTTACAGGTATTTTGTATTCAGCGCATAGCTTTATCTCTCATTCTAATTCTTAAAACCGTATCAAGTTAGTTTTAATTTCAAAGCAAAATGCTGCCAAATGTTTTTGTTATTAACTGAACTACATAAGTAAATATTGTAAAATAACTGTAGTGTAGAACACAATATTTGATAAGGCCAAATACTAACAGTACTAATTATCACATGACAAGCTACAATTCGGTTTCAATCTCTGGATGCTGCGATTCCTCCCACAGGCCAAAGACATGCAGGTCAGTTAGACTGGAGATTCTAAATTGGCTTGGGGCTGTGTGCCCAGTGATGGACACAGGGTTTGTTCCTGCCTTGCACCTTGTGCTCGGTGAGATAGGCTCCAGCAGACCCCTGTGACCCTATTTAGGACTAAGCGGCTTAGAAAATGACTGACTGACTAATGTACTTTTAATTTGACTTCTGTAGGCTTTATTTTAAAATTACCTTATTTATAAGAGCTGTTTATATTTCATAGTGAGACTATTCCAGATGGCATATTTTAAAATAGCTTGGTATATATTTCAGAATGTCTCTTTTAACCTGGTGTACTTGTCTATGAATCAGTCAGTCTTTAACTGTATATACATGGTTGAGACGTATTTATTAATATCATTGTACTTTTTCTTGTGCTTATCTCATAATTACCTATTCACTTATCCATTTTGGCAAATGCTGTTCCAATCAAGATTGCCAGCCTAATTTAATACACCTGCCTCTAATATTCCAATATTCTCTGTGACACACAAGGGACACAGAACCAAATTTTAACAAAGCCACAACAGTAGTAAACTCATGTTGACTTTTAGTTTACATATTTAAATTACATATTTTTTATTTTAATTAAACATAAAGAGTATTTTACAAACACTATGCACTTCTTTTATATTTTACTTTTTTGACTGCCAGCACTCTTTTAAAAATAAAGGTGCCAGAATGGTTCTCTAGAGCAATGCCAGGTTCCCGAAAGACCCATCCACATGAAGGTTTCAGAAAGAATCTTTATTTATTTAGATTTGTAAGAAGCTCCATACAGTAAATAACCATAAATAGATGGTAACAGATTTTTGAAATGCCAATGGGTTCCTGGTTTTTAAAGGACTATTGCTACATGTAATAACACAGTCTAAGTCCAGTTTTTCTTAATCTGTTACTGTCCTGGGGCGGCACGGTGGCGCAGTGGGTAGCGCTGCTGCCTCGCAGTTGGGAGATCTGGGGACCTGGGTTCGATTCCCGGGTCCTCCCTGCGTGGAGTTTGCATGTTCTCCCCGTGTCTGCGTGGGTTTCCTCCGGGCGCTCCGGTTTCCTCCCACATTCCAAAGACATGCAGGTTAGGTGGATTGGCGATTCTAAATTGGCCCTAGTGTGTGCTTGGTGTGTGGGTGTGTTTGTGTGTGTCCTGCGGTGGGTTGGCACCCTGCCCAGGATTGTTTCCTGCCTTGTGCCCTGTGTTGGCTGGGATTGGCTCCAGCAGACCCCCGTGACCCTGTGTTCGGATTCAGCGGGTTGGAAAATGGATGGATGGATGGTTACTGTCCTGTTAGGTAGTCTACCACAAGTTAAAGATTTTATTTTTTTTTTGTACATATTAGAAGTTTTTTGAAGTACAAACAACCAACTTCATATGCAAAGAACCCTTCCTAGAATGAAATGATGCTTTGTCAAGGAACAGTTCTATGAGGAACCACCAAACTCAGTGAAGAACCATAAAATGCCATTAAAGAACCAGTATTTTTAGGAGTGTAGTTTGGGGTAGGTCAAACAACCTACCCAAATCACTCTTAGCTATTCCCCGTGAATAAAATGACCCTGTCACTTTCCTGAAATAGTTCAATGATGTATTAGGAAAACAAGGAAAATCCCATTGTAACTAAAGTCAAGTCAAGTTGGGGAGCATGCACTGGTACAATGTGTTGCCGCACCCACTACACAACGAAGCAACTCGGGGTCCCACCCTCCGGAAATGACCCTCTGTCTGCCACAGCCAGGTGTTACGTGGGCGACCCCTTGGTTTGGTCCAGCTACTCGGGTCCCCAACAATGAGGATCTTCACCCTCGGGGAAACGCGCCACATGGCCGTAGTGCCGTAACTGACGCTCCCTCACAATGCAGGTACTGTGCCTCATTTGGGACTCCATGAGCAACCGCTCATTCGACACAAAGTCAAACCAACGGTACCCAAGGATTTTCCGGAGAGACACAGTACCAAAGGAGTCCAGTCTTCGTCTCAGGTCACTGAATAGCGTCCATGTCTTGCAACCATATAGCAAGACAGGAAGCACCAGGACTCTAAAAGACTTGGACGTTCGTCTTTTTGCATAGATATCGGGAGCGCCACACACCCATTTCCAGCAACCTTATGGCCCCCTATGCTCTCCCAATCCGTCTACTGACTTCATTGGAAGAGTCACCAGAGACATGAATGTCACTGCCAGGGTAAGTAAACCTCTCAACAAGGTCAACACTCTCTCCGCAAACAGACACACTGCTGATGGCTGTGAGCAAGAGGTCATTAAAGGCCTGGATCTTGGTTTTTATTCAGGACACTCACAAGCCCAAACACTCAGACTCCTCGCTCAGTCTCTCGAGCACCCCGATCAGAGCCTCCATTGACTCCGCGAAGATCACAGCATCGTCAGCAAAGTCAAGATCCGTGAACCTTTCTTCACCAACAGATGCCCCACAGCCGCTGGACCCCACGACCTTGCCCAACACCCAGTCCATACAAGCATTGAACAAAGTAGGAGCAAGAACACACCCCTGACGAACCCCAGAATCAACTGGGAAAAACACGGAGGTCCTGCCTCCACTCTGCACAGCACTCACAGTACCAGTGTACAGGCCGGCCATGATATCCAGCAACCTTGAAGTGATCCCGCAATGTCTCAGGATGTCCCACAGGGCATCGACAAAGGCTGCAAAGAAACTCTGCCGATATTCATGTTTGCGCTCCATGAGAACCCTCAGTGCCAGGATGCGGTCGATGGTAGGCGTAAAACCAGACTGTTCCGGTTGCTGGTAGCTGAGCAAGTGATCACGGATCCTATTAAGGACAACCCTAGCAAGGACCTTACCCGGCACCGAGAGCAGTGTTGTCCCCCTGTAGTTGCTGCAATCCAGGCGATCACCCTTCCCTTTCCAGATGGGGAAAACAAGTCCCATTTTCCAGTCAGTTGGGATGATGCCAGTCTCCCAAATGAAAGCAAAGATTGCTTGCAATGCCAGGAGGACAGCCTTACCATCAGCCTGGAGAAGTTCACTCAGGATACCACAGATCCCTGCAGCCTTCCCCCCTCCGCTGGTTCACCACCTGTGCAATCTCAGTGAGATTGGGTGGTTCACATCTAATTGGAGGATCAGCCTCAAGAACTGTGGACCCAGAGATATCCAACGTCCTAGCCAGGGGATCAGCTTTGAACAACTGCTCAAAGTAGACAGCCCAGCGGGTCGCAACTGCAGTGTCATCTGTAAGAACCGTTCCATCAGCTGCCCTGACTGCAACTCTCCGGGGAACAGATTCAGATGTGTGTAATGCTTCAATTCCTCTGTAAGCAGGACGTGGGTCGCTAGACCACAGATGGTGTGTCACTTGCTAAAGGACTACGTTAAATTCTTCGTATTCCATGGCTCGTCGACCTAGTGCTTCTTAAACAGGCTTCCTCTTGCGTCGACATTTAGAATACTAAGATTTATACTTGATATAATTTTTCTTGTTGAAATGCTTTAAAGCATGTATATAACAGTTTACAGATAAATTGTTAACTTCATTTAAATAATTTATACTATTACTAATACAACATTTGGGTGGCACAGTAGAGCAGCTGTAGTGCTGCTGCCTTGCAGTAAGGGGTTCATTTCCCAGGTGTTACCTGCCTGGAGTTTACATGTTTTCCTGATGGGTTTCTCGGGGTCCTTTGGTTTCCTTCCAAAGACATGCTGGTTAGGGGATTGGGTGATGCTAAATTGACGCTAGTGCATGTGTGTGCTTGTACTCACCTTGCAATGTGCTGAAATTTACATTGTTCTACTTTAATGATGAAATAAACTATGAGATTAAAGTGGAAATTTCAACATTAAAGTCGAAATTTCTTTTTTTAATGATGAAATAAACTATGGGCGGCGTGGTGGCGCAGTGGTAGCGCTGCTGCCTCGCAGTTAGGAGACCTGGGTTCGCTTCCCGGGTCCTCCCTGCGTGGAGTTTGCATGTTCTCCCCGTGTCTGCGTGGGTTTCCTCCGGGCGCTCCGGTTTCCTCCCACAGTCCAAAGACATGCAGGTTAGGTGGATTGGCGATTCTAAATTGGCCCTAGTGTGTGGGTTGGAAAATGGATGGATGAAATAAACTATGAGATTAAAGTGGAAGTTTCAAGATTAAAGTAGAAATGTCATCTTTATGACAAAATAAACTATGAGATTAAATTTGAAATTTCGACTTTAATCATGAAATAGACCTTTTCTCCTTCACTGTATCCCTGATTTGTTTCCTCTGTGGCCCTAATACTCTTCCATAGATTGCTGATCAATCCACTTTTGTACTTTTCAATGCATGCAATGCGGCTGCAAGTTTGTTCTACAACCCCAAATCAGAAAAAGTTGGGACAGTGTGGAAAATGTGAATAAAAAAAGAAAAAAGCAAGTCATAAATTCTCCTCAAATTTTATTTCATTGCAGACAGTATGAACACAAAATAATTCATGTTTTGTTTTGTCAACATCATTTGATTTGTAAATAAATATCCATTCTTGCCATTCAGGCTTGCAACACATTCCAAAAAAAGTTGGGATGGGGGCAATTAAGGGGTAGTAATAAGGTATAATAACTAAATAATGATGTGATTTGAAACTGGTGATGTTAACAGGTGATTGCAATCATGATTCGGTACAAAAGCAACATCGAGGAAAGGCCTACTCCTTTAGGAGCAAAGATGGGCAGAGGATCACCAGTTTGCCACCAAGTGCGGGCAAAAATCTTTGAAATGATGAAGAAAAACGTTTCTCAAAGACAGATAGGAAGAGATTTGGGCATTTCTCCCTCTACAGTGCATAACATAGTGAAAAGAATCAGGGAATCTGGAGAAATTACCATACGCAAAGGCCAAGGGCGCAAGCCTAAACTGAATGGCCGTGATCTCCGAGCCCTCAGACGGCACTGCATTAAAAACCGTCATTCTTCATCAATAAATGATATAACTGCGTGGGCTCAGGACTACTTCAGGAAGTCACTCTCAAGCACTACAGTATGTAGTTACATTAGGAAATGCCAGCTAAAACTGTACTGTGCCAAAAGGAAGCCCTACATATATAGTGTCCAGAAGCGCCGTCGACTTCTCTGGGCTCGGAGGCATCTGGGATGGTCCATTGTGCAGTGGAAACGTGTATTGTGGTCAGACGAATCGGTTTTTCACATCTTTTTTGGAAGAAATGGACGCCGTGTGCTGCGGACCAAAGAGGAAAAGGACCATCCAGACTGTTACCAGATACAAGTCCAAAAGCCAGGGTCTGTCATGGTATGGGGTTGTGTCAGTGCCTTCGGCAAAGGTAACTTGCACTTCTGCAATGGCACCATCAATGCTGAGAAATATATCTCAGTTTTGGAGGAACAAATGCTGCCTTCAAGACGACGTCTTTTCCAGGGACGCCCATGCTTATTTCAGCAAGACAATGCCAAACCACATACTGCGCGCATAACAAAGGCATGGCTGCGTAAGAAGAGGGTGTGGATGCTTGACTGGCCTGCCTGCAGCCCTGATTTGTCTCCTATAGAGAATGTTTGGCGCATTTTGAAACGAAAAATGCGTCAACGAAGACCCCGTACTGTTGCGCACCTAAAACGTTGTTTGCAGGAAGAATGGGACAAACTAACACCTGCAACACTTAGTCACTTGATTTCATCAATGCCTAAACATCTTTTAAGTGTTGTTAAAAGACAGGGGAACTGTACAAAGTGGTAAATGCTGTACTGTCCCAACTTTTTTTGAAATGTGTTGCAAGCCTGAATGGCAAGAATGGATATTTATTTACAAATCAAATGATGTTGACAAAAAAAAACATGAATTATTTTGTGTTCATACTATCTGCAATGAAATAAAATTTGAGGAGAATTTATAACTTGCTTTTTTCTTTTTTTATTCACATTTTCCACACTGTCCCAACTTTTTCTGATTTGGGGTTGTACACAAACTGAAGAGTGGCTTGCCAGACCAATGTCTTGTTCGTGTTTTTCCATAGCAAATGAAAAAAGGAAAAAGATGGACTGAGAGTGCATTTAAACTCATCATACATGAAAAAAATTGTGTAGATAAAGTAAATTGTTTGTCAGAGTGTGGTGATCTTCAGATACTTTGGATATATGAAGTTTAAAAGTTGTGAGGGATAAAGTTGAAGGTGTTTTGAGTGGTGTAAAATTGGCTTAAACTCGAAAACCGTAAGTTTATGATGAAATGAACATTTTTAAGTAGGTGATGTTAAAAGTAATAGTGTTGGAGTTGATGCTCTTTTTAATATACATCACAGGTGTCAAACTCCAGTCCTCGAGGGCTGCAGTGGCTGCATGTTTTCATTCTAACTATCTTCTTCATTAGTGAGCCATTTTAACTTCTTTTGCTTTAGTTTTAATTAACTTGACTCAGGCCCCTTAATTGTCTCTTTTTCCTTAATTAGTAGCCAAACAATAATGAGACATCAAACAAGCCACCATATGACCAGCTCATCTGTGCCCACACAATATCTGAAAATAAATAAAGGTGAAGGTGTCAGTAAGGTTGATCTCTTAGGTCATGAAAACATTTTGTTGGTGTTCTTACAAAAAACAGAAAAATCAACAGATTTGGAAATGTCTGCTGTGGCAGTAATGAGAGCAGCAACAAGCCATTGAATTAAATAACGGGCTTAATTAACAGCAAGAATTAACTTCTCATTAAGAGACTGTTTGGAGTGAAATTGGTTGGAGTTTGAAATCCCAGTTTAGCTGGTCATCTGTTGGCTCATTTCACGTCTCATTTCTGCTTGGCTGTCATTTAATGAAGAAACAAATCAATTCAGAGGACTGAATCCTTAAAAACAGGACTATTGAAATGAAGGGAAAATTAGTTAATTAGCAGTGAAAACTACTCACTGATTAGGAAAAGGGTTAGAATGAAAACCTGTAGCCATTGTGGCCCACCAGGCCCGGAGTTCGACACCCCTGATATACATAAACAATCTGGATAAAAGTATAAATAGCAAGCTGGTTAAATTTGCAGATGATACTAACCTAGGAAGAACTGTCAATAATGTAGAATCAACCAGGTCTTTACAGAGGAACATAAACAGAGTACAGGCTTGGGCAGATTAAATTTTGTCAAACTAAATTTAATGTAAATAAATGTAAAGTGTTAGATTTAGGAAGAAACAATATTAGATTTAAATATACGATAGGAGGTTTGAAAATTGAATGTACAACCTATGAGGAGGACCTAAGAGATGTAGTGCACTCTTCACTTTCTAAATCCAGACATTGCACAAGAAGCTATTATAATGGCCAATGGGATCTTAGGTTATATATCCAGATGTGTGAAGTACAAGCCAAGGATGGTTATGCTTAAACTATAAAATGCATTTAAGAGGCCTTATCTGGACTACTGTGTGCAGTCTATGGTCTACATATTATAAAAAAGACATAGATATTTTAGAGAAAGTTCAGAGTAGAGTGACTAGGCTGATTCCAGGCCTTTAAGGTATGAACTATGAAGAAAGTTTGAAGGAGGTAAATTTTTGGGTTTAAGCAAATTAATTTTCATGGTGGATCCTGGCTGTTACTTTAAACTAAATTATTTAATAAGAACCTGGGAAACAATGATGGAAAATTGTTAGGGTATAGGGTAAATGTTATAAAGTTTTTCTTCAGAAAGAGAACTATAAACTAAGGGAATAAGTTACTAAATAGTGTGACATATAGTAGTACTTTGGAGACAATCAAAGCTCAACTTGTTGTCATTTTTAAGAAATTGGGTGAATAGTACTGATGAGTTTGATGGACTGAACATAAAAATTGTTTTATTGTTCAATGTGGGCAGGCATTTTGAAATACTTAAGTTTTGCATATGTAGAAAAAATATTATAAGTAGCTAACTAAGGCAGCACATCAAAAGTCATTGAGTTTGACTCTCTCAGAAGTTTAAAAGCAATTTTCAATATATTAACACATAGTGGAATCAGTTCTACTAGTCAGTTAACTATATGCAGTGAACTATAATAGTGTTTTATAAAACATACAATATAGCAAGAGATGTGCAATATATAAAATGTGCAGAATGATAGAAAGCAAAAACATTATTTCAGAATTGAGGAACAAGAATTATTGTGGGACTGAGTGCATAGATGTAATCAGTTTTTTAAGTTTTAATCATGGATATAAATCAGTGCTCACTTTTATTTCTGTGATTTTTTTTCATTTCATTAGACATTTGAATCTCAGCTCAGGGGAAGTATAAATATTCAAAATTTGGCAAAGAATGTTTGCCCATGATTGCTAATTATGTCAGATTATCAGAAAAGACAAAACACCCACTGTACTGTGCATGTACTTAATTTTCTTAATGTTAGACATCATAAGACAAAAGAGTAAATGAAGGAATTTGAATCTAGTTACATGAAGCACACAATGGACCTTAGCAGCAAGAGTTCACATCAAAGAGTATCACTATAACTTAAATGCTATGTACAAAAACTCTTTCAATTAATGTTGTGCGAAGAGAATTGAGACAAGACAAGGTGAAGAGTTGGGGTCTCATGAAGCATCAATGCTAATTTAACCTCCTTCACATTAACCCTGAGAGTGACAGGCTCAGAATTCTATGTAAGTCAGACTCAGAGTGATGTGTAATGATCTGCTTTATATTTCTAAGCTCAAGTCATGATCACGACAGTATTCTGCTGCTATATAGTGAACTGAATAACATCATGCTGCAAAACATAATTAATATTTCTATGCATTTTACCAGTCTAAGGCAACTCATCAATACTAATAAGTGGGACGTAACCTTCAACTAACACAATGACAAACGAAAAGCTGTAAATGCAGGGGCACATTGATAGTCAGGTCAGACACTGACATTCAGCCCTCTCATGTGTAAGCAACCAAAAAAATATAAGTAAAGTATGCAAAGAAACACACATCTACTATCTCGAATGCAAAATTGTGCTGTGCTTTGGTGACTGTCTCAAAATGTATCACACAAAGGATGTGTACCCAATCTGCATCAGTATAACAGTGGACTCTACAGTATTTATGCTGACATTTTGGTATTTACATGTTTCTGTAACTTTCAGTAATATTTTTTCTTATTGAAAATAATTCAACATTTTTGGCTTGTTTTTCCCAGTGTAAACACAACGTTGAGGAGGCTATGGAAATTTATGAAAAGGAAGGAACCAAAACAGTTTGTCCCTTGCAGCCTCTAAAATGGTTGCTCCTGTTGGTTAGTATCTATCTAGCAGAGGCTTGAATGCAGAACACTTATTTCTTATATGGGGAAGGGACCAGAAGGCGAGCCCCTACTCCACTCTATGGCTAAAAGAGGAAGAAAAGTTTAGTAACTGCATTTTGCCAAAATCTGTCCCTCATTTCAGTTTTTGATCTGAACCTCTAATAGATAGATAGATAGATAGATAGATAGATAGATAGATAGATAGATAGATAGATAGATAGATAGATAGATAGATAGATAGATAGATAGATAGATAGATAGATAGATAGATAGATAGATAGATAGATACTTTATTAATCCCAGGGGGAAATTCACAAATATATGCTCACATAACGCACATATGTGACAGCTGCATGATTTTCAACTTAAAGGCAGAATGGAGAGAGTTATGTCTCACCATCATTGTATGATTACATGGATTAAACTCACCCTGTACTTCACAGAGTTTCAGAAGTGTTTTAATTCAGAAGATTATATAATTATGCCTCTATTACTATGAACTTTAGCAAATATGCCTACAACTTTGTCTATTTCCAAGCCGTGTGTGTGTGGTTGTCATTAATGGAAAGAAAACACATAATACATAACACAAAACCTAATTTCCACTTTACTGCTTAATATACTGTATGCAGTACTTTTATAATTTAGTCATCTTACCAGGGTTTTCTATCAGTTTTTACATCTCACACTCCTGATAGGATGAGAGAAAACAAGAGAAACAAATATAACACTCCTAAGTTAAGCTAGCAATAGTCACATAACTAATTATAATGTGCAGTTGTGCACAATATGAAATGCCTTTTGTCTTATTTTCTTCCCAAGCAAAAAAACATGTTTTGACCTCATCCATGATCTTCTATAGAACTCTAGCTTTAGTAGAAACAATAAAATCATTTTGCATGAACTATGACATGCCAGTATGCCAGAAAATTATGACTAATCATACTTTGCAAAATTCTCTCAAAATCAGTGCTCTCATCAAGTCAGCTGGTCACTAAGTCCTGACAGCAAAGCAGTGATATTGCATCTATTAGACCACCCTCGGCATGTTCACATACTCTCAATACTAGCCCTTAACCACACATTGCTGCCACCACATCCTTGTTTAATTTGTGGACATGTCTGTAGACACAGGTTGTAACAGCATTAGCATCAACAGGTCAATCAATGCCACAAATGAAGACCCTGTTTTTGTTATTCAAATTTTCAACCACATCTCTGGAACTGGTCTTCCTGTTGAATTTTCATCCTATCTCTTCTCAATAATTTAAGAATTCGGATTTTTCCAAATTCTTGTCCACAGCATTTTCCACCCAGCCATAGCTGCTAACTACCGCTGCCAAGACTCACTATTAAACTGCTGTGCCCCACAAAATAGGATTATTTACAAATTACAGAATCTTTAGTTTTATAAATCACTAGCAGCAGCAATACATTAACCTTAATTGAACAATTTCAATACAATAAGCATCTTCTAATGCCATTAAACATTTAGTATCAACTATTCTTAGTTTCCTTCAGGAAGAGATTTAATGAACAATAAACTCACATTATTTTGTAGGATTGTAGCCAGTGGTCTCCGTGCTTCTGCTGTCTACAGCAGATATGAACAAAAAGTGTCCCCATGTAGTTATACCCCTGTTAAAGATCTTACTTTATTACCAGATGGAATAGTTAACAGTTGCTTACTTAACTTTAACAACATTGCTTATTGTGACTTTTTCACTGTTTCTTACGATGAAAGCAAAGCAGATTACTAAATGGAGAAAAAGGCACTTAGGCCAATGAGAGCAAAGTGGCAGGGGCTTGAGCCACAAGCTATGATGAAGATGGAGCTATGATGAAGACACCATAAGACTTAGTTCATTATTGATAGGATTTTTAAAAAATCAATATATAGCTTGTGATGGTTGGCTGGGGATCATGCCCTACTTGGAGGCGTGGAAGAGTAGGAGACCAGGAGAAGAGCAATCAATTCATACCCCAGGACATAAGAGGGCAGCCCCCCTGGGTTGCATCAGGGCCACAGGCTTGGGGCTTAGAAGCTCAAACCTGTTGGGGTTGGGCACCTGGACAGCTCCAGAAACAAGGTCTGCAGCACTTCTGCCACACCCAGAAGTGCTGTCGGAAGTTAATCGGGAAGCACCTGGAGCACTTCCGGGTGTAGTATAAAGGAGGCCACCTCACTTCAGTAGAGAGCCGGAGTCGGGAGGCAGAGGACAGAGCTTGCGAGGAGAGGAGTGGAGGCAGCAGAAGAAAAAGAAGAGAAGTAAAAAGGACTGAGTTTAATGTGCTGATTTTGCATTGTATTGTGTAAATAAGGGAGAGGAGAATAAACGTGTGTGCTTTGGACATTGTGTGTCCTTGGTGTCTGTCCGTAGTCGGGCTGATCTTCTACAAGCTATACCATGATCGATGCATATGCTCACCAAGAAATATAATAGTAAATACATTTTTTTCAAAGTTAATGTTCTGTTCGTTCACTTTATATCATAGGATGTACTCACTCTGAGTTAGGTGTGTGCCTAAGTGAGTGCTCTGTGCTTGACTGGAACCTCATCAAGGGCTGTTTTCTGTATTAAGACTTAAGCTGCAAGGGTAGTGTTATATTGTTTACACACTAATGGCATTCTGATTATTTATGCCTATTTACAGCTGCAGAGATATGTGTTCAAAGTGAAGTTTGCACAATTTCCTCCTGACTGTGTGGATTTTCACCAGGTCTCCATGTTCTTACCACATCCTAAAAAAGTTTACATTAGACCATGTCCTGCAAAGGACCAAGCCACTAGTCAATATTGCTTCATTCCTTACTTACTTATATCCAGTGCTACAGAATAGTTTTTGACATGCTGCAAGCCTGTAATGAAAGAAGTGGGCTTTAAAAATGGATAGATGAATATTGTCTTTTTTCACTTTAACTAATGCTGCAGAGTCTAATAAAAATAAAACATTTAAGAATAAACTTTCTAAGACCTGTTCTAAAACGAATTAATAAGAAATCACTGATATTTTTAATACTTACAACTGGGATTTTTTAAATAATAATTTCATACATCCTCTCATTGATTCAATATATTTTGAGTATTTTGAGAATATCAATATACTCTTTCCTGGCTCTAAAGCCAATTTAGTGTATTACACATGAATATGGAATTCTCCTTTTTTCAGAATCATTTATGACAATGCATAAAACTTTTAAAATGGCATGAACATTAGGTCTCATGAATAGAAAACTAGGATCTGCAAGAAAGCAGGGAGTAGGAATATATTTGAAGGACATACACAGGAAAAAGGGAAAAATTTAAGTTAAATAACTCCACACTAACTAGACAGGCAAGGTTTTTCTATGAGAAAGCAATTCTCTTGTGTGATTAGATGGAGATCACAATGAGTGCTGAGTTCTCATCATAGGGAACTAATTAAATGTTTAGAATAAGTAAGAACATTTTGAGGAGGAGCACATTTAATGAAAAAGATGCCAGAATTATGAAGTGTTAGGAGTTATTAAGGGGAAATTCAAAAAGATTTAGATACAACCTTGTATTCCTGCTTACACTGAGCGCATTAGTAAGACTATTATATTTACAAAAAATATTTTGTAAAAAGTACTGTTGCAAGAAAGGCAGTCTGTTTAGTCCGTGAGAGCCAGAAGTTAAACATTTGGCTAGGGAGAGACAGTACCTGAGGGTGTATGCACAGCTGAAGCCAGTAATGCCAACAGATTATAAAAAATTGAACATTATCTAATGCATGGGAAAATTGAATTTTACTTGCTAAAAGATTTACTTTGCTATGTAGTAAAACTGCTAACAGAAATGTAACCCATATCAACTGATGCTGAGCTTCTGCTAAGGATACTGTTATCCAGTCAGTCAGTCATTGTCCAACCCGCTATATCCTAACACAGGGTCACGGGGGTCTGCTGGAGCCAATCCCAGCCAACACAGGGCGCAAGGCAGGAACAAATCCATGGGCAGGGCGCCAGCCCACCGCAATACTGTTATCCATGATGCACATAATCTCTTACCTTTCCCACACATAACTCCTTGCATTTTTGCTTAAAATGCTGATTTTCAACAATAGTTAGTTAAAAATAGCTAGCAAACTAAGAATGGAAAAAAATATGAGATCACATTTCTTGAGACAGATCTAAAATTTACAATTCCAACTCAGATGTAAGGATGATTTACAGAAATGGCCTCATATCAAGTAATTACTTCATCCTCTCTCTTGGAATTGATAGAACCACAATGAGAAATTATTAGAACATCAAAGCATATTAGTATTTTTAAAGAAGCAAGTCTGGTCAAGTCCTTCTGCTAAAACTGAACAGATTGAATCATATGTTTTTGAAAATAGAGGTATAGCCCTCTTATTCAAACAGAAATTAAAACTATTTTTTGTAGATGCTCATCCAGTTATTAACAGTTTTTTTGAAACTGTAGGCTGTTTTTGTATTGCTGCCCAGGGAAAGCTGTGTAGCCATACTGCTGTACTGTAAATTTGCGAACGGTAATTCTATTTTTGAGTACGTTTGCTATGTGAGTGTGTAGATACCTTGCCTTGTAGCCATAATATTTCATCTGATAAAAAGGTTAATTTGATAATAAAGTTGTTATTGGTGCAAATGCTAACATTAGCATGTATTCATTGCCATGGTAATTAAATCAAACTTATCAAGCTTCTTTCAAATCAACTCAACTTAATCAACACTGGCTAGAATCAGCACGTATGGATCATGTACCTCATCTAGAAAAATTCAAGAAAGTAATTGCTTACAGTTTTGAGAGTTTAATTGAAATAGTAAAATTAAAACAATCCTTGATCCCCTTGCTTCATTTGTTTAAAAAAGCCAAACCTCTCTCTTAAAGTGTATTTTTTTCACTATGCCTAGAAAAATAACTAGTGACTATTTCTTTGTAAAATCTTCTTCTCCAGGACCTGGTTAAAGGTCTTTTGAGTGACTCAGGTACCACAAAACCCAATCATATTTATACTGAATAATAATGTTTATAAACAGTAAGGTGATCAATTAAAATGACAACTTAATTATCAACATTTGTGTAAATCATTAATTGAAAATGAAATACACCATATATTAAATATGCTTACTGTACGTCTAAATGTGTATATCTTGTCTATACTTGTGTGAATGCTAGCTTTATACTAATTCAGCATTTCATAGTATACTATACTCACTGTGGCTCGCTAAACAATCAGATATATCTACAGGTATATACATTTTCTTTCTTTTGCTAAGATTATGCATTTCTAGACATCATGTACACTAAAACCAAATAATTTTTTCAGAATAATTCTGATCCTTGATTAGCACAGGAACAATGAATGGATGTGATTTGTTTAACTGTAATGACATCAACCAGAGGAGAAGATGATCCACAACCGATCTTCATCTGGTGTGGTCAAAGTATGCCAGACACAAGAGTATTGTTTGTTTTCTAACTTTTATAGTAACTATAATAGTCAGAACTCTGAACTTTCTGTAGGTCTCCACTTGTTTGCATAATCTAGCCTTGATTAACAAAAACTTTAATTTCAGAACCATAACATAAAATTAAATTAAAACTTTACTGTCTCTTGTGACGCTGAGAATGTTGTGGGTGGAACCATCTAAACATTTTGAAGGAACCCCTCCCATTTTTGGCAAAATAAAAACAATGTAGATTTTCAACTCTTAAGTGCAAACAATCTTTATTAAACCCTTGAAGCTAATAGATGGACCTATAATAGAGAAAGAATAAATCATCATTGTGTTGAAACATTGGTTTAATCCTAATACAACCCCAAACAATTGTTCTGTCAACGAGCTTATAACATCTAGGAAGAATTCAAGAATTTTAAACCAAAATAAATCTTATGTCTTGTTATAAACACTCTTCTACCAGTCTTTATACAGAGCTGAACTTAACTAGTACAAGCAGCACTACCAGAAAATGCCATGGTGTATTTGGAGCTGATTGTGTTTACACAGAAAACTGCTCTTTCTATCTTAATGACACTTACATATGATTTCTTATAGACACAAATTATTAGTTTCCTAATTAGTTCCGGAATTAAATGTATCTGTTAGGTAAATTTGACATAAATAAATGTAAGTAAGTAAATGATTTTACACACAGAAAGTAAAAATATTACACATAATGCTTTTGTATTAAACTTTAGATTACACCTTATAAAAAATGTTTAAAAGTTGTATTGCATTTATCACTGTCCACAAACAGACAATGGACAGTAATATTGCAGGGCTAATGGAATATTTATTTGCATAGCATACTGTGTTAAGTACAAATTAAGACAGGTTATGATTAACCTACAGTATAGAACAAAGTTACAAGGTGTCATGTGGAGTACTGTGGAGTCTTGCTCTGTGTATTACAAACAAGATATAACAATTCTAGAGAAAAGCAGAGAGAGCCAACTGAACTTATTTCAAAATTACATGGTTTGAGCTGTGAAAAAAGATTGAGGGAGTTAAAATGTTCCAGTTTAAACAGTCAAAGATTATTAGGTGACATGATAAAAGTTCTTAAAATTATGGAGGGATATAGTAAGGTAGATTTCAGTTATCACTTTAAAATGAGTTCTTCAGCTAGAACAAATGAATGCTGGTACTGTAAATGTTTAGCACAAACTGAACAACAGATACATGGAATGAGATTCCAAGAAATGTAGTGGATGGCAGTACTTAGACAACATTTAAATCTCAAGTTGATTTTTTTCATAGTGGTAAAGCTAGATAAAGCTGAATGGCCAGCTCCTGTGAAAAAATTTTGTATGTTGATATAAGAATTTTCAAGACCTAAAATTAGATTAATCTAGCTTTAGTTTACAAATAACACATAACTGATTTTACTTTGTTATTATTTATTCAAGGAAAAGTAATTCAACCTACAGAAAAAAATATTCTACTTAAATAATTTATCAGCATTTAGCAGTATTGACTGAAATAAATCATTGACTTGCTGTGAAGTGAAAAGCCTTTAAAGTTTATTTTTAAAGATTTACGGAAAATAAAATAACTACATCAATTGTGGGTATGTGTGTTTGCCCTGTTTATGGCCATTCTTTCTTTCTTTCTTTCTTTCTTTCTTTCTTTCTTTCTTTCTTTCTTTCTTTCTTTCTTTCTTTCTTTCTTTCTTTCTTTCTTTCTTTCTTTTTAAATGCACATCCCAATCTGTATTTTTCTGTATTTATTCTGTTCATTTTTAAAGGTACCTTTATAGTTCTAGTGTACTTTTTATTTTTGAAAAGACCTACACACAGCCTGGTGACACAGTTGTTGATGCTAGTTCCTCATAGCTTTAAGAGATTGGGTTTAATTATTGGCAGAATCACTGCCTGTGTGGGATTTCCTTGTGTCTGTGTGGATTTTTCTCAACAATCTTCATCTTCCCTTTCAAATCCCAATTGTACAAGCCAATGACAAAGAAAATGGATGGCTGAATATGTAATCAAAATTACTACAATTGAATATTGGTAGAAAGAAATTTGTTTTTTGTGTAATTTGGAAAACAAATGTTTTTGGCAAAGTTCATTTACAATTTTTTTTAAGGGGTGTACAAACTTGTTCAATGATATTTTTTAAATTTCCCTTATTTATTTATTTATTGAATTTATTTTTAAGTTGTTTACTTTTTTTTACATTTTTCGATTGTAATTAAAGACCACTGTACGAAAAGTTGTATATTGGTTTCAGGCTGAAAGACCAAAAAAGAGAAAATTGAGTTTGTTGTTACTCGTCACAAATACAGTCACTAGGCAAAGTATTAGAAACACCTCTACTGTACACCTGGTTATCCATGAAATTATCTAATCAGCCAATCATGTGGCATCAGTGAAATGCATAGAATCATGCAGATACAGGTCAAAGCGTCAGTTAATGCTCCCATCAAACAGCAGAAACGGGAAAAATGTGATCTCAATGATTGGTTCTTTAAGCACTGAAAAGTCTTTAATGTATAATAGACAACCTATCAGTATACTAACAGAGAGGCACAAGTAGCCCATACAAGAATGAAATATATTACAATATATCCCAAAAATATGTGGACATATCATTCAATATGGTATGGTTAAATGGTATTTAAATGTATACTTTAAGGTTATATCTGAATTGTATTTTTTTCTTAATATATTATAACAAACGTATTTTCAGATATATCGTGGACAAGACATGCAATATACTGTGTGCCTAAAGGAATAATGAATACTGTATTAAATATACTGTAGAATATTTGGATATCGTTGTTAACCATGTGCATCCCTTCATGGCCTTAATTTACCCATCTTCTAACAGCTACTTCCAGCATGATAAGTATGCCGTAAATTAATTGAATATTGTTGCTGACCATGGGCATGCCTTCATGGCCGAAATTTACCCATCTTCTAATGGTTACTTCCAACATGATAATGCACCATGTCACAAAGCAAAATTCATCTCAGACTGGTTGCATGAACAAGACAGTGAGCTCAGTGTTTTTCAGTGGCCTCGCTAGTCACCAAATCTGAATCGAAAATGACACTTTTGGAACGGGTAAAACAGGAGATGTGATGCATGAATGTGCAGCTAACAAATCTGCAGAAATCATGTGATTTAATCATTTCAGCATAGAGTAGAATCTCAAATGATCTTGTGGAATCCATGCCACGAAGAACAGATTGTTTTGAGGGCAAAAGAAGACCCTACCCAGTATTAATATAGTTTCCTAATGGTTTGCTCAGTGACTGAACAGAATGTTTTAGTAGAATATTACACGCAACAGCAAGCTATACAGTACTCTGCTGATGTTCTTGCTTGAGGATAAAATTATAATAACATCCTTTAACTTTACGAATACCGTTTCTACCAAAAAGAGAATACGCAAAATATGGGCTATTTTCTTAACTCTCTAGCAGTCAGATTTTTTCATTTATAAAAGAAGTAACCACTAGATGACGCTCAATTCACACCTCAAATTAAACTTGAAGCAAACGAATTTAGAAGAATCCCAAGCCGCTAGAGGTCAGCAGCGGCATTAAAATAAAATGAGAATGTTCTGTTAAATAGTCCATCCATCCACTTTTACCGCATATTCAGTTCAGGGTCGATGGAAGCCGGTGTCTGTATGCAGGGAGCTTTGGCACAACCATAGCAGTCATTCACAATGTGCTAGTGAAGTAAATGGTAGTCATTTCGAATGCGTAAAGTTATTTTCCTTGAACAGATCACTGGCATTTATCTTGATAGTTTAAGAGGATAAAACAATGCACAAAAATCATATTATTACAGTTATTTTCACACGTAAATATTACTTCTTGAATATACGATAATAAACGAGAGCAGATAAAACTTTATTTTTTTTATATGCAACTGAAATTTGTTTTATACGGTAATAATTGATTGTTAGAATTATTCTTCAGTGTTGTACAGTTTTGTCTCCATAGCTTTCAGTACCAGTAACAAAATATTCGTGATATACGAACGCAAACTACAACATTGTCTATCTATCGATCTACCTATCTGTCTATGTTGTTTTACTGTACTAGTGGCAAGTATATATCTAACATTCCAGCAGAGATTATGTAGAAAAAATCAGTAAGGCTATGCCAAAACACCAAAAAAAGAAAGATTTCAATTTGATTGATTGTTGCACATTTTATATAAACTGCCATGATAGAGCTATTGGACGCTGAAGAACTGGAGCTGCGTGTTTTTCTTATCACTGAACCATATGCTTTTCGGTGAATATTGACTTTAACACAGACACAAACAGAGCTCCAGGAAGCATTATTTCGTTTTGCTTTTATAAAAACTCGCCCCATCTCTTTAAATAAAGAGTATTGCGGATAGCAACGAGGTACACTTAAAGAGGTAAGCTGCTTTATCTTTAAATTACACGAATAAATCTAGTTTGGACCCGATAAATGAAAATAAAACAATGTAATACTACTCTTTCAAATTTCCTGATAATAGTATACGTGATAATTAAACCGCTGTTTAAGAGTAATTGTTGATATATTTCAACAGCTGCACTAAAATCGAAATAGTAATAGAAAGGGAAAATATTGCTTTTTCACATTTCAGACAAGCCGTACCGAGACCAATTATGAATGCATTGCTTTTGTAATGGTAAATTTGTGATAACACAAAAATTCACATAAATGACAGATTTCAAAGAGATTTAGTAAATTTTCTAATTAGGACACAGTTGTGAATATATTTTTATTTGTTGCATTTTATGGTCAAAATAAATTTTCAACTATAGCTTTTTAAAAGTCGATGGTATCTTACTAGAACATAAAATAAAAATTGAATGTCAAAGCAAAATGCTTATTTTGGCATAAATATAACGTTAATGTAATGTGTTTTAATAGTATTATTAAACGGCTGAAAAATTTAAATTATTTTAACTATGAAAAGCCATGTACCTGGTATTTGCAGAAGTGTTATAAAAACGTAAAAATTAAATCCAAGATTAATATACATCATGAAGATTAGAATCGAGTCAAACTAAAATAAAAATGTGCGAAAAGTGTCTCATTTTAACATTTGACATTGTCATCAACTATTTTGAGAGCACGTACCAAAGCGAAGAGAAATAAAGTAGTACACTTTGTGAACTGTGTTGTGATCAACTATTTTGAGAGCACGTACCAAAGCGAAGAGAAATAAAGTAGTACACTTTATAACCTGTTTGAATTTCATTTGTTTTCGCAGAAATGGATAGTTCAGTAAAATTATCGGTATGTGTTTGAATATACCGTCATTTAAAATGACCTCCCATTTGTCTTTTTTGTCATTCGTAATGGTTTCTTAATACGTATATATTTTAACTATTTAAAATGACTCAAAGAAAAATGTCTGTTTGACTCGTTGTATAGCATTTAATTGTATATATTGGTGCTTTTGTTAAAAGTGAGTAGAATGACTTTCGCAAGGTTCGCCTGACCCCTGTTCAATGAGCTAATCTGTTCTAAACAGTTTATTTATTTCGTTTAGCATCGCCGTGCTAAGGCAGAATTTAACACTTAGGCGACATGGTTCATTAATTAACAAAATCGCGTGAATTGCTGCTTAATGAGTGGAGTAAAGAATGCCCCTGGCCAATTTCTTTCGGCGACAAAACTACAAGGTTACAAACCTTACTTTTCAGTATTTGTCTGTGTGTATTTTAATGCATCAATTACTCTCACGACCTCAACTTTCTGCTTTAACGCCTTTAGTACTCAGTTGAAGTCATTCGATATCTTACGGATCGAAATGTTATATGCATAGAATTAGTAATTTCTTAAAAACAAACGCATAAATCGTAAGAAATGATGTAGTCCTACTATATTTTTTCTTCTTAATCGTTTATTTTAATATATATCTCAGTCGCTGGCATTATTATAGAAAAGCGGGTTAAAATAAGAAAATAGATTACCTTGGAATTACAGTAGCCAAACTGCAATGTACTTTCAAACAAAACATTGAAAAAAGGAAAGCAATTTTTGGCAAATGAATGATTACTTTGTGTTGTTATACAATGCTATTATCTTAGAATGCGAAAACACTTTAAGTAAGCTTTTAATTCATAATGATGTGCATGTGTAAAGCAATAAAGATGAGCAGATAACACTATCAAGAGTCAAATAGTCACTCTCTTCTTGGGGGGAGTCAGATCACACCGCTCAAAAAGTACAACCCTTTCCTCGTAGCCATTGGTCAATAGTTTTCCATGCTGAGTTGCGATTCGCCAAAAGTTTGCAAAAGGGGCGCGGTTATCCTGGAGTAAAAGCTCAACTCAGTGCAGAACTTTTGAAACATTCCCATATCTTTTTTAGGAGTTTAACTTATACGGGCGTCTTGGCAGTTTCTTTGACTTCGTTTTATTTTCGCTTTTTAAAAATTTAATGTCAGCGTTTACCTCAAATAGCTGTTGCAAAGCTGACAGAGACTTTTTATTTTATCTTACTTTAAAGAGGACAAGGATGAATATGTGCAGCTATCTCTGAGAACATCTGAGGATTTAATTTATTATAATATTAAAATATTGCTGTTAACTCTAGATTTCTTTTATCACGGCAATTCCGAACTATAGCTGGTTTACCTTTGTTTGAATCCTCGATGATGCAAGCACGCTATTCAGTGCCAGATCCCAACACTTTGGGAGTCGTCCCGTACCTGAGTGAGCAGAATTACTACAGGACAGCCGGCAGTTATGGCAGCATGCCCACCCCGATGACTGTTTATTCTAGCCACGAACAGTACACAACGGGTATGGCCAGACCTTATGGACCTTATCATCACCAGCAAACGGCACCCAAGGACTTGGTTAAGCCTCCTTACAGCTACATTGCGCTGATCACCATGGCAATTCAAAACGCTCCTGATAAGAAAATCACTCTCAATGGAATTTATCAGTTTATCATGGATCGCTTCCCTTTCTACCGTGAAAATAAACAAGGCTGGCAGAACAGCATACGTCACAACTTGTCCCTAAACGAGTGCTTTGTGAAAGTACCACGGGATGATAAAAAGCCTGGCAAAGGCAGCTACTGGAGTTTGGACCCGGACTCTTACAACATGTTTGAAAACGGCAGCTTCCTTAGAAGGAGGAGACGATTTAAGAAAAAGGACGTCGCACGAGATAAAGATGACAGGTCGGGCCAAATCAAGGACCAAATAAAAATCCAGGGGCCGGTCTCCAAGGGGGATGGCACCTCTAAAGAAGCGCATGTTGTTGAAAAGAAGGTGGTGATAAAAAGTGAAGCGTCTTCTCCTGATATCCCGGTAATTACTAAAGTAGAGAGCAGGAGTCCGGAGAGCGGCAGTGCAATGCAGGGCAGTCCTCGGAGTGTTACATCCACCCCGTCCGTGTCCACGGACAGCTCAATGCACGACCATCACCCTTCAAGCAACGGGCTTTCGGGGTTTAGTGTGGAAAACATAATGACCATAAGAACGTCTCCACAGGGAGACCTGAGTCCGGTGTCCGCTCCGTCCAGCAGGACGAGCTTGGGGCCGTCCTTGAGCTATCCCCAATCATCTTTATACAACCAGACTTGCAACCAGACCATGGACTCCAGTGCGAGCTACCAGTGCAGCATGAGGGCAATGAGCCTTTATACAGGTGAGCGAACTGCACACATGTGCGTTCCATCTAATTTGGAGGATACCATCTCCGATCACCACGGCAGCGCCAACTCTCCGCTTAACACGATGACCATAGGGGCAAACCAGGAGGGCTCTCTGACTACGACTCACCATCAACAAACAGGTGGCACGGGACAAACTGCATCTTGGTACTTAAATCACAGTTCAGATCTCAGCCATCTGTCTGGTCACACGTTTAGTAGTCAACAGCAACCCTTCCCAAACGTGAGAGATATGTTCAGCTCTCATCGGCTCGGAGTCGACAGCACCGCACTCAGTGAACATCAGGTGAACGGAAATGCCAGCTGTCAGATCCCTTATCGTTCCACGGCTTCTATTTATCGCCACACAAGCCATTATGCCTATGACTGCACAAAATATTGATCTTAATTGTGCTAACCCTGAACAAAACCTGCACGTGTTCAACTTTCCAGTGGGAGGAAAGAAGTGAGGCCATTTTCAAGGTATAGCTTATGTAAATGTATCGTTTTGTGTTTGCTCAAGCTACAGTTGCTATCCGTAAAGAACAGGAATAGGAAAACAAAACTACTTGAATAATGAGTCTGTGCCAAGGTTTGGTTAACGGAATAGTGTGTGGACCAGTGTTACGGTGGACGTGTACAAACGAACTGTTTCAAGTTTTTTTTATATATGTTATATTATACATTTTGTAAAGTTTACGAATCTGAAATTGGGCTCCATAACCGAGCCATTAAGTATTATATTTAAAGTTGAGTTCACTGGATTATTTTGTATATTTCCAATAATCTTAAATCCATATTGTGTTCTTTTTATCTTATTCACATAAATGTCAGCAGTATTTTATGATATTGCAAAGCAACTAATTTATTTAGGAGAGAAATGTTTTCTTTTCTGGCTCGCTGATATTTTGTTTTCGGGTGTTTTTATTTTCAGCACCCTAAACATTCCTTACCATGTTAAATGTCTGTCCTTTTAGACTCACTACTATATGTTGTACTTAAGTTTAAAATAAATGTTTTTCTTTTTCATTACATTGATGTGATTTCTTGTTTGCTTTATTTTGAGTTCGCTATATAATATGCACTAAAAGAATCTTAATCTAAAAAGAGTAAATGCAAAATTTAAAAAGTATCTTTAAAGAATAACAATAAACATAAACATATACTTTAATAACGTATAAAACCTGGATTTCAGTCTTCTATTAGTATGCATGATCCCGAGGGTGCTGAAATTATTAAACAAGAATATTTTCCCTTAGCATCTTTATTTTCTTAAAATTTACGTATATGCTTATAAATCGTCCATACATTTATTTAAGTACAGAAAGACATGTATACAGTAGATACAAATATTTCTGATTTAATTTGGTCAATGTAATGCCTGCTTGCTATTATAAATGAGAAACATGGACAATACTATAAAAAGGAGTGAACAAATAAGCGTTAATTTGTCCACTTTTGATTTTAGTTGACACATATTTCATTTTTCTGTCTGGATATAGTGAAACTAGTTAGAAGTTAATGTATTCCTTGCATATTTTCTTTGTGTAATGAATTGTAACCTTTATTCGTGCACCTCCTAACACAAATAGATGTATATGATTTTTAGGTAAGAGTTATGAAAATAAAGTTTTTATCTGTTATGTCAATCTATAAAACAGAGTTACAGTTCGGCGGTTTATTAGCAAAAGTCGAAACGGAGATTTACCAATAAATTTAACTTATCACACAAATGGGTGACAACTAACACTCTTCTTGCGCTTAAAATTAGCTACCTGAGAAACAGCACACATATAACAATAAGAAAAATATAAGACAGAGAAGTAAGTGTTTTAGAGTTTGGATTGTTTTATTTACTCGAATGTGTTCCGTATAGCCCCAAAAATTACGCATACAATTATGATATATTTCCTTTTCTTCCTTTTGAAAAAAGATAAGTATTTTACGAGGGAAATAGAAAAATTAATAAAAACCGTGTATTCTTCAAAACTTTATTAATAAGAACTATAACTATGACATTTCAAATGGGACTGCTGCCCTTGTTTCTTGATTATTTCATATTGTCGTTCTAAAACTTGTGTGGTATATTTTTTCTTCTTTCTTTTTTTTAGGGATTGCTCTTTTTTATAAAACTGTGTATTTTGCTTTTAGTTCAGTAAATATATATATCAATATTCAGCTCGTTTATAATATTCTTTAAACAGCTCTTTTCTTCAGCGTAGTTACTGTATGCAAAAATGACAATTAGATGAAAAAATAAAATAAGTTAAACAAAATCGGTAAGGCCAAATCTGTTACTATGCTTTAAATGCACACCTTATTGTATATATACGATATGGCAATGTGCAACAGTTTTGAATTATTTAAATCCCGATTCATTCTAAAGTGAAATCCGTCATTATTTTATTTTAGTGATTTGTTAAAGAAGACTTTTCTAGATTTCAGCACGTCGACAACTTGTGAATTAAATCCCCAGGAAAGACAGACAACAGACACAGCCTAAACTTTACGACCCCCACTCCGCCTTTTGCCTCGCTGTTCGTTTTATGCTGAAGTTAAATATTTAATGCAGAATTTGGATCTTTGGATATTAGATCTTAACCAGAAACCAAAACGCCATCATTTACACTAAGAGATCACCTTTTACAGTGTTTCCAGATATTTAAATAATAATTTGCAAATGGTAAGTATTTTAAAACATAATCATGACTCTGGCATATGTATTGTTTTTCAAATTTTACTATTTGCATGCGATATATTATGAAATAGCCATGTAGTAAGAACTATGATACAATAATCATAATCTTTGTAACTTCAAGTTGAATCGGACATTTTTCAGCTATCTATTGTCTAATTTTTCCAAATGCTTTTTTTTTTTTTTTTTGTTATTATTGCGTCTCGGAACTATAGAGCATCCAAGACATTACTAGGCGCAAGAGAGGCTGTAATCCGTTTTGGGACATTTTTACCTCAATCCCACAAACACACGCCCACACACGAGGTCAATTTAGAGAAGCTAATTGTTTCTCAATATCTCTTCATTCAGTGCATATTGTAGATTAATGATCCGATACATATAAAGCATTATTGAAAATTAAAGATGCTTTTAGGAAATATATCTGGCTGGGACGGTAAATAGCCAACTTTCTGTCTTAATGAAATATATATGCCAAATTAAAGCCATTGTTAACAGATTTATGCATTTGCCATAAATGTAGCATTCCCACAGATCATTATTGGAATTAATGGTAAAAATACTATTAATTAACTTTAACATGAATAATTAAATTAATAATAAAGAGGTCGGGATTTTGTTTGTTGTATAGCTATGTTTTTAAAGATGACACGCATTGTCCACAGTTAAGTGTTGTATCTTAGCATGGTCAGTAGGGGCCGGGTTTTTGGAAGGCTAAACCTTCGTCCTCAAATGACACTGAGAATTTGCTATACTGTACAATCTAATCGAATCCTACTGTTCACAGTGATTTAATATTCATGTATCCTAAACTACTTGTGGCATTAAATGCAAGGCAGAACTAATTATTCAGTTGTTTGCTCAGTTTTCTTAGTGTCCCATTCTTTTTATAGATTCCATTTTTTTTACCTCTCAGTCAAGAATATAAATACACATGTTAATAGCAGCACTTATAATTTATATTATGGAACTAAATGGAAATTTCCTCGATATTATGAACAAATCTGAAGAGACGGTCTGTGCATAACAGAAGACTTCCAATAATAAATAAATAGACGTTATAGGGAAACTGCAACTCGAAAACAAGAAAGAAGTTTTTTTTTTTTTTTTTTTTAATACTGTATTAGCAGAGCATGGCGTCTAGTGTGTTGTACGGATTTTCATTTCTTTGATTTGGTTGCCGAAGTTATCACAACACCTCAAAGTCTCTAACCATGAAATGTTGCCATCCAAACAGTTATCTGCAATAAAAATTCCCGAGCTCCGTGGGGTCTGGTACATATACAGCAAACTTTGTTAAATCGCCATAACAGATATCATGAGTCTGACATCAGATCAGACTGACACCAGTTTTGTTTCTTTCAACAGGCACAGCATCCACCAGTTCCTTGTTCTGTTGTTTTACTAATAATGCATGTATTTGTAAAAAGTTTCAGTGAAGCAGGCTGCGGTCTGCGCCTCGAGACTCAGGAAACCGGATGAGTGCTAATGAAAAGCGTTGTAACAGACGAATAACCAAGGTAATGTCCGCCCATCCATCCACTTTCATTTTCCTTTACTCCAATGCAGACTGGTCAGCGAAGGGCAGGAACGGGGTGGTTTAATCTCCTTGAAAATGAACTATTGCCATACACGTGCAAATCTTAAATATTACGAAGCAATCAACCTATAGGTCAGATATGAGATGTTTAACATGTCACTTTAGAAACCCGCATAATGTAATTTAAGGTCATGGATGGGTGGAACTTAATAATTTATGCATTACAAAAACTCATTTATTTCGGACTAAATTGGAAAATTCTGACAAACCAATTCATTACTAACTAAAACAGTCTGAGAATAGTTTACATTCATAACGTCTTGAAATTGTTTTCAATTGTATTTTTCAATTTTATTCATAGTACCAATTTAGTAAACCATTCTGAAATCCTGTTAAGTGTGGAGTAATCGTTTATTCTTTTTAAACTGTCCCGTGGGTGTGATATAGTGAAAGGCGCTGCATAGGCCCCGAAGTAGTGGCTAATTGATTCAATGACTCAAAATGACGTCACTTTCAATCTGCCATGTAAACTGCATGTGGTGCAATTTGACAATTATTTCAGTGCAATTTTCATACACGCTCCGTTATATTTATTTGCATATTTTATTACTGACGACAACTAACATCCGCCCATCTACCCATTCTCCAACCCACTTAATCCAATTCAGTGTCGCGTGTGGCCGGAACTAATCTCAGTGGCTTTGGACTCGAAGCAAGAACAAACCATAGACGACGCGCACGGTTGTATGTATCATAAGGAAGTTGAGGTGTGTTTTCCAGTACTGTTTGCTTCTCAAAAGTGGCTCAGATAACGCATATTGCAATGTACGTAAACAAGCAACCATCCAAACAAGCGTGCAGGTTTGCATAATAACATATTAGAGTATGTACAGGCTCATGGGGACATTAAGATAATGCTGCAGGCCTTTTCAAGGGCAATAGAGATTCCTCTATGGTTCCTTATATACACATTGTATTGATCATGACACTAAAAATGTTTAAATCACTTCTTAATGGGACGAATAAATAGGTTGAACTGGAAGGTGCGCAGTGGGTTCGCTTACACCGTCTCGATCACTCAGTGCTGTGGCGTAAAGCAGAAAACGTCAACTGTAAGGGCACAGTTGGGCCTTGTGCGCCCTCTGACGCTTTTTTTAACTGAAATATTTCACAGTTCTCCTCTTGTTTTCCCCAGGTTTAACTGCCTGTTTTGCCTTATTTATTTTAATTATTTCAAATTCAATTATGGTGATTTGATGTTTCTATGTGGCGAGTTTACTTAAGTGTATGGAAAAGTAAATTATTGCGATCGAGGGTAGTGTAAAAAGCAATTACCTGAAAGTAACAGTGGGTTGTATATGTGATATTGAATACTATTTGTTGTCATTTAAATCACAAATAACAAAATAAACAGAATATTACATTTTTTTACATTTAAAATCATTTTTAAAGTAAAAAAACAAACCTCCAAACTTCAGTTACAGTGAAACTCATTATGGGCAAGGAAACAAATGTCAATCCAAACAAGCAACGAAGAATATGTTTGTTAGACTGCAGGGTAAGTTATGATTTGACTAACTTAATTTTATATAGATAGACCGTGCGAGTGAATGTCATACACCCTGAGTTAAAAGCTATTTTTGTCTAAAATAATTACACAAAACGTTTGGCTAAGGAAACAACTAAATTCGCAATGTAATCACTAGCCAGCTGTGTGCACTTGTAAAGTTGTTATAATCCCTCTCCTTGTTATAAACAGGAAAATACATAATATAAAGCAACAGGCCCGCATTCACAAATAATAAAATGTACCTCGAAGGCTTGCCAAATTCCCCATATATGGCAAGTGTTACTCGTTGTCTGCCAGAAAAGTACAAATAAAGCAAGGGATCTGTAACTAGCTAGAGTCTAATTTTGTTCAGCTTTAAAGCATTCCTTTGCCATGATATTTTACCATACACTTCAAATACGTAATATAAACTGCTAACGGTAGATAGAGCAATGATTTATAGCTTAAACTTGAATGTAAGCTATTTAGAGCATAGGAAAATTAGCAGTTCGCATTAAGTGAATACATACTGATTTCAAAGTAGGTGGAAGATGACGAATTATATTTCAGATGAAGTGTTCAGTTTGTATTTTGTTTTCCGAATTCACGCTAATAAATCAAAAATCCAGCATGATTTTTTTAATTTGTTCAGTATTGTCCAATATTGTTTATTTAGAGGTTGGATGTGATATATATATACATGTGTGTGCGTGTGTGTGCGTGCGTGCGTGTGTGTGTGTGTGTTTAATGAGTCCCTGTTCATTTTTTTGAGTTATGAGTGAGGGCACCAAATGTTGCCTCCAATACCCAACTCTGTACATCACACACACACAGACACGTGTGTATACACATAACAGTTTGTATTGAGAAATACAATTCTTGCATTAATTCTTACCAACATTTTCCTCTTTGAGACCATTATAATTTACCAGACATAAGTTTGCTTAATTATTGCATCTGTAAACGTAGTTTAAAATCAGTTTAGAGCTCAAATAAACTGAGCTGAAAGTGCACGCTGTTTCACTGTGAGCTGCTTCTAGCGTCAAGGGTGGACGTGATATTTCAAACATCAGATCAGTGCGTTTATGTATTGGGTGCCCGGAAATTTTTCCAAATAAACACAGCTTGATTCAACTTGGGTGGGCAGACTTATCAACAGACTAATTCTATAAACAAATGGAGGAATAACCAAGCGAACCATTGGCTGGTACTGAAAAGACACGTGGAGAAAGCATTTTTTTTTTTTTTGCAATGAAATTTTAATTAATGTGGGTGGGCTGAGAATACAACGACTGTTTATCATAGACAATTTATTTTCCAGTGCTAAGTCAACATAAAATAGCAAACGTACAACAATTATTTAACATTTTTAAGCTCATGCAGCAGGGACACAGTGCTAACAGGGTAGGGAAGACGTCTACAGCCCCGAAGCTGCTGAGCATTCTCTCTCGTGCATCTTCAGTGAATGCGGACTGTTAGCCCAGAGCTTGTTTTATTTTTTACGACCTTAAAGAAGCGTTTTATTAAGTGATGAGCGCCATTTACAATAGCCCTGTTCAGCAGATTGGGGGGCCACGATCTGCTTTGAATTTAACCGGATCATCAATGATTTACGTCTATGGGGCAGAGAGAAATGTGCTACCTGCGCTGGGTTTCGCTTCCACTAATATGATGTCAAGACCGGAACCGCCTCAGAAGCCTCCCTACAGCTACATCGCCCTTATTGCAATGGCAATCAAAAGCGCCCCAGATCAGAAGGTGACCCTCAATGGCATTTATCAGTTTATTATGGAACGATTTCCATTCTATCACGACAACAAGCAAGGCTGGCAAAATTCAATTAGACACAACCTATCTCTCAATGACTGTTTCATCAAAGTGCCAAGAGAAAAAGGTCGACCCGGTAAAGGGAGTTACTGGACACTGGACAAGAAGTGCATGGACATGTTTGAAAACGGAAACTACAGAAGAAGAAAAAGAAAGCCTAAGACACCTGGATTACTGGATACCAAAACGAAGATGAGTAAATCATCTGAGGACAGTAAACTTGATTCCCAAAATGAACTTGTTTCTTTAGGTACTACAGGAATACAAGTGTCCGATTCCCAGAAAGGAATTGCTTGTAAAGGGGGAAAATCTCTAGGACAGAAGTACAAAACTCTGGCCAACGACTCCCGTTTCAAGCCGGTTTTATCAGATGACGTTTGTGCTATTAATAGTCTACTGAACTGCGCAATGATGCACCACCCTTTTATGCCAGCTGGCTCTACTTGTCCTGCTGCAAACTCCAGTGGTACCTGTCAAGACCCGCCCTCGCCTGCCCACTGCCACACTGGTACCGTTACTGGGACAGCGTACCAGTTGAACGGCACAGCATCTCTTAAAGATGAAATGTCACTTTCTGAGGGGGTTTCCAAGAAAAACGCCTCTGTGAATACCATGCCTAAAAAAGACAAAAGATTCGATTATCTGTACAAAAGTGAGGATTCTCCTGGTACACATGAATCAATATCTACGAGACATGCTACTGCTAATCATGCCAGCGCAAAAGGCGGAGATCACATCTCTGCCTCTACTACTGACAGGTCTAAAGGCTTCAGTATCGACAGCATTCTGTCCAATACAAGTAATCAAAGTTATTCCAAAAGAGATGTTCATATCGCAGCCATAGGACTGGACAGCAAACCCATCCTCGATAATCTAGGAGGCAAAACTGCAGGTATATGCTCAGGTATCAGTGCACCAGTGCTATTTGAGACGCAGGCAATTCCGACAACATTTTATCACTTTGGACTACCTTTCTGCTCTTACATACCTCTGGCTTATCCAGAAAAAATCCTTAACTTAGATAGATAGATAGATAGATAGATAGATAGATAGATAGATAGATAGATAGATAGATAGATAGATAGATAGTGAGCTGAGGACAAGACTTTAGGACGATCAGTTTAATTTTTACTCTTCTATTGCACTATACTGAAACATACATCTACATATTTTATTATTTCTGCAATAATTTTCCATTCAATATAACTTAATTATACTTTATATATTTTTATCTTTACATGTAGTTTTCAAAAAGTTTAAAAATTCCCATAATTTAATTAGTCAGTTAGCAGAAAAGAAAACAAATGGCCATGAATCACATGCTGAAAAGCTAAAGTGGGGCTTTCTGGAAAAACAAAACATAAAATCATTACCTGAAGATTTAAACATAAGGTGCAGCACCTCTCATCGTATTTGTAACAATTCCAAAGGACTGTTTTTTGTTTTTTTTTTCTTCAAGCTTTCACAATACGACTCATTTTTAGGAACACACTTAGTGGGTTACCATTTTTAATAAATTAGTTTGTTAGAGTTACTGGTAATTGTATCTCCTCTTTCTATGTTTTCCTAGTTTACATATATTATGACAAATACTTTTTAAAGTTACTGATTCCTTTATATATGAAAATAGTTTTCTTCTTCTAGTGTTTTTATAATTCAATGCTTAAATAGATTATTGCATCAATGTCTAATTGATTTAACTAATTTGTGTAATTAAGAAATTTTTTTTATCAATATTAGTTATCCTAATATCAATTAGGATTAATTGGCATTTAAGATGATTTAGATTTAGTCTTCATTAAAACAGTGTTCATCAATAACAGTACTTTTGACAAATTTACCTGCAGTCAGTCCATTTTGTTTTTTAACAGAAAACATGGGTAATCATTTGAGGCAAAGTGTACCAAAGGACCTAGGCTACCTCAAATTTGAATAATTTTTAGTCTCCTCGAATGCCTCTTCTTTACATCAGATTCTACTTTTGATTTTTCTGAACTTAAATTGATTCTGACATATTTATTAACCTTTTAACAAAATAATTTACATTTGAGGTGTATTTTTCCAACAGTTCTCATAAATATGAAACATATATGTCATATGAAGTGTAAAATGTTAAGTCAAAAGTCCATATTGATCTTTTTGTGACATTGTGGTGACAGAAAAGTGATAGCTCCAACATCCTGCAATACCTGCAAATTTTTAAAGGCACTCTGGAAATTTTAGTACTGTTTATGCTGGAAGTTATTTTTTAGGCATAATGTAGACATAAAAAAGCAAATGCTGTTTTATAAATTTATAATTTGCTGTTGAGTAACAGAGTTCATTTTTCATTGCTTTAGATCATCTGTCCATTATCAAACAGGCTAAGTTCAGTTCAGGCTCTATGCAGAATGGTTTGTGATGATGTCTACCATAACTGGCACTATATAAAATGTTTATTTTAATTTATTACTTTTCAAGCACAATGATACTTACTTGTCTGCCTCCCATGTCTATGTCATTCAGTTATTGACATTATAGATCTAGAATTTTGATTGCATGCTATGGAAATTATATTAATCAATTAATCACAGCCCTTTTTCGGTTATGCTTGCTAACTGTGTTAATGGAGCCATTAAAAAATATCATTACATTATACAGGTATTAGGAAGCCTGTTTTTCTTTGCTGTAGAGTTTCCACTAAATACCATTTAGGGCAGGCAAGAAAATTCTAAAAATAAAACAGAAATGTTAAATTCTGGCAAGAATATTATTTAATTTTTTATCGAGTTTATAAAGCTGGAAATCTAAACTTAAGGAATCGTGGACACTTTTGTTGTCTAGATATACTGTATTCCATTTTCTATTTAGACTAAGTTTATTTTAACATGTAAAACCTAAATATAGCTTGAGGTTTTGGTCAACTAAGCTTAAGCAGTAGATTTTGGAGAGCAGTTTACAAATCAGGAATGTGCATGTAAGTAAATAAACTTTCCCACATTTCTGAAAAGAAACTAGAAGTTGCAAGTATTTCCTGTGTTTAAGATTCTTCTGGCCAAAAGTGTAAATAAAATGTCACTTACAAAATATCCGAGAGAAAAAGAAAAGACGTGACTTCACTGTTCCTTGAAATGTTACCATTACCCTACATGTGGCATATGTATCTGAAGTTATATACTGTTGTGATAACGTAATCATTTAATAATGCATTTTATTTTTAAAGATTTTAAATTTTCAAAGACAACACTTTGAATTAGACTTTGTATTTTAAAAATTAAAAATTAAAAGTTTGTCTTTATGAATATTGGATTCTGAGACTTTTCTTATTTTTCACAGGGTGGTGTGCATACTAAAAGATGCTTGGTGGATTAGTGATTGGCATTAGTATTTTCCATTTAGCTAAAACATTAGAAGTGAAATAAAAAGTACATACTAAGGATGGTAAGATGGTAAGGAATAAAGATCCAATGTGTATGTGTGTGGGGAAGGGTTGAAGGATTATGGGATAGGAATAAAAAACAATTGCAGTAGAAATAAACCTCTCACCTTAAATAATCCAATTGCCATAGGAATTAAAATGAGTAAAGATTCATTCAAAGTGTATGTGTTTGTGGAGTGGAGTTGGGGATTATGGTAGAGGAAAAAATGAAATACAATATTTAAACTATACTTATTTCTGTACTTGAAATAAACCTCTTGCCTTAAAGTATTAATTTGTAAATGTTTATTAGCAGTAGGATTTATTAAACATGTTGTTAATATTGAAAACTACATAAGAAAAGCAAATGAACTTCAGCGCACTTTTAACAGAATTCTTTTATTTGTGTTTTCAACACATGAGCCAGTAATTAACAAAAATCAAGATGCCAGTTTATTGCAAACAACACCCACCAGTTTTGACCAGTTTAGATTTGCATGTCAAAAAATGTATTTGGTACCTACCAAAGGTATACCATCTGGGAATGAAATCAGGACCTAAGCAATATTAGGTGGAAAGGCTGTCTGGTGTACCATCTTGTATGTACCAATGCATCTTTTTTTTCAAACACATAGGTCTTCCATTGCTTTTCTCAGACTATGCCACAGTAACTTTACAGATTAGGCATTGCTTACTTCATGCTGATCCATCCATCCATTTTCCAACCCGCTAAATCCGGGTCACGGGGTTCTGCTGGAGCCAATCCCAGCCAACACAGGGCACAAGGCAGGAACCAATCCCAGGCGGGGTGCCAACCCACCACAGGACACACACAAACACACCCACACACCAAGCACACACTAGGGCCAATTTAGAATCACCAATCCACCTAACTGTGGGAGGAAACCGGAGCGCCCAGAGGAAACCCACGAAGACACGGGGAGAACATGCAAACTCCACGCAGGGAGGACCCGGGAAGCGAACCTGGGTCTCCTAACTGCGAGGCAGCAGCGCTACCACTGCGCCACCATGCCGCCCTTCATGCTGATGTAAGGAGTTTTATTACACTTTTTATATTAAAGTCTAGGTTGTTCTGTGCTAGGCAACATTGCTGAAGTTAACATAACGAAAAGGTTACAAATAAATATTACACTATGAAAATAGTAGAAGTGGCAAGAGGGGAAATGCTGACACTAATCATTATAATGGGTTTACATGTGCTCTATTTGTTCCCAACATTTGTACCTTGAAATATTTTTGTTTCTTTCTCTTGTTCTCATCTGACTTCAAGGTAGCACTTTAGTTAGGTTATTTTCAATCATGTGTTTGTTTTTTATATCTGAAATTATTTTATTGAATTTAAGATTTCATTACAATTTATTCATTAAAGGTCAATGGGAAATACAGTCTTACATCTAATTCAGATCCAATAATCCATGCCTTCCTCATTTTTATTAAAATACACACCAGGAAAGCCAAATGTTATCTGGCAATTTACATTTTCAGCAGTTTATTATGCCAAATTATAACTAAAATGGTGGTGATACATTAGGTGGTTTCATTAATATTTTACCCTTAATAATGAAAAAGAGGGACCCTATCTATCTATCTATCTATCTATCTATCTATCTATCTATCTATCTATCTATCTATCTATCTATCTATCTATCTATCTATCTATCTATCTATTGGAGAAATAGGTCTTGAAGGTCTGGTTTAAAATTATGATAGAACGGTATATAAGTGGAAATTAAGTACATTTGCTAGGTCACTATAGATCAGATCTCTCTCCCTGAATGAGAAAACAGACACAGGTTATACCTCATATTGGGAGATTCTAGCCATGACTCTGTGTTCTAAAAGAAAATCTGCAAGTGAACAACTCATGCCCAAATTTGCTAAAAGTATTGTGCTTTACTTCCAGTTCATTCAATATAATCATGAAATTATAACAAACCAAAGGGTGTTTAAATAATATACAGTAAAACTGATTTATATTTCTCAAGCATTCTCAAACCTGTTTAATCAAACTTCAGGGTCAAATGGCGCAGAATTGATCCTGGCCAAACTGGACTCAAAGCTGGAACCAGACATTCCTATTCCTATATGATAGCTCATTGTGGTTAAATATTTTAAAATACCATTCCTTGGGATGTGGGAGAAAGCTGGAAAATTGGGTAGAAAAACACAAGGGCACAAGGAAAACTACACACTCCACCACATAGATGTTGACCAAACCACAATTCAACCCAAACTGTCTGGTGGTGTGAGGTAATGACATAGGGAAGTCTTCTGCCAACACTTCATACATTTTTAGCTTTACAAGACAGTTCTTTCTTGAATTCTTAATATATTACAAAACAAAGCACACATCAGTAATAACTAAATATTCAACATTGTTCTTTCAAATTGGAGACATACTTATTTCAGCCCATTTTTAATTTGGACTTAAAATCTGAGGTGGGTTTTTCTGGTGAACAGCAACTTAAATTGTAATTTTTGCTCACAACAACATTTAATTAAGATTTTTAAACTAATTCTAATAATTCATGAAATGCCATACATTGTCATAAACTAACAGGATGGAAATTTATTTTGTTACACATAATGTATAAAACAGGTGCCTTATTTCCTGAATGAAGATGTTAGTCATTTGCTCAGAGAAATAATTGTACTGTGTTCTTATGTTTACTGTATACAAACAAATTTATACAGGCAGGATATGTTTGGAAGTTTCAGCAGCTGCATGCAATGAACAGCTGTAATGCGCTGCCCGGCGGGCAAGGGCTAAAGAAGGGTCATAGATGCCAAAAAGGGTAGGAGACAGACCTCCCAGAGAGGGAGAGAATCAAGATGGTTGTTAGAGAGTCCCTCTGCATACTATTATGTAGGAAGATCATGGGTTCAATGTAGTGACAGAACCTGTCATTATGGATGATGCCCTGGGTTAGCACCAGAATAAAAAAAATATTTTGTCATCTTCCAAGAAAGGCTATGATGGATTGGAGCTTTGTCCAGGATTTAATCCTGCCTTGAGCCCTATGTTAGCTGTGATAGGCTCCAGCACCCCATACCACCCTATTCAGGACAAAGTGGGTTAGAAAATGACTGACTGAATGACCTTCCAAGAAAGGTCACTACAACATGGCAATTCTGCCTTTCAATGTATGTAGTAGAGGTCAATCAGCCCAACAAATGCCAAGACCTCTAATTAAAAGAGATTGACCTTGGTGTTCATGCAAAGAGCCAACACAATTCTTTATAGTGTAAGAGATCTTCCTCCTTGTGCCAAGTGAGAGGCTGATGTCCAGTAGACGAATAAGACCAATGTAAGAGTTATCTTGAGAACCCATTAATTTAAGGTCTGCTTGGAGCTCAGGGCAAGTTTCCCATTGGCAGCTAGAGGGTGTTGTAGTTTGTTTTCCCTATTGCTACAGAGGACTACGTCTGACTCTGTAGGTGATTATGGAGCTTGACCAGGAAATGGCCTGTGACAGGATTTAAAGGCTGCATGTGTCAGAGACTTAATGGGTGTAGTGTTGGGAGAACAGGTTATGGTAATGTTTCACTGGTCGGAATAAAAGAGGTTCTTTGAGACATAGGTATATAGACAGAAAGCCAAAGAGACACAGGAGACGAGAGGAAGTCATTGTTGATTCAACCAGGAAATGGTAAATTTGTAATGTCCACAAGTCAGGCAGACGTTTAACTTCTAAAGATTGACCCAGACAAGCAACAGAATATTTCGAGTGTATATTTTACTTTTGATATTTTGAGGTCTGTGCAGCATTGGTGATGTGGTGGTTTGCTCTATTGATTCACAGATCCAGGAGATGAAATTTATACTGGGTTTGTAATTTTCCCAGTGCCTGAGTCACTTTTTCTCCAACATCCCACACATGTGCCAGTTATGTTAATTTTTAACCCTAAATTAGTCTGGTGTGAGCGTGTGCATGAATGTGCCCCATAATGGTCTTTTGTTTTGTTAGTTTAATTCCTGTCTTTTGCTCAAGGTAAACATGATGGGCACTGGTCCCCTCACACCTCTGAAAAGGAGCAAATGTATTCTACAAAGTAAATTATTTATGTTGTACTATATATGCATCCATATATTGATTTGTTAACTTAGTGTACAGTATGTCCAATTGTCACATCCCGTGGTGGCTTTCCATATTACATTACTAAAGTAAATTGACATTTTTCCAGATCGGGAGAAAACTGATTATGTGTTTTTAATACTTCAGTCTATTGCTGTGATCTAATACATGTCTTCTTCAAAGTGCATCTGTTGTGCTTCCATTACAATCACAGACTACTTGTTAATATGTCACATGCATGGGCAGCCTAGTGTACTTTGAATGTAGCAATCGCCATCCCTTGATCACATCTAAATAGTGACCTAAATTTGCTCCAGCCCAGGACCGTCTCTTTCCTTTGAAAGTTAATTGCCTGCGAAGAGTATACTCAGAGATGACCCAGATTTGGAAGAAAACACAATTGTGAGAGTCATCTAAGACTTCAAAGGATCCCACCTGGCAACACTTTTCTAAGGTAATCATGGCTATTGACCAAAATGTAGAATTCATTGAACTAACAGTTGTAAGTGTGAAACCAGTTTCTAAAAATTTGATAGAGACATTGACCTGCCCTTGCAGGTTAAACTCAGCATTAAAATTACAAGTCCAAAAGAAACTGGATCATGAATCATTGTGTTATTAGAATCGCTTTTTATCTTATTCTACCTTGAGCACTGTAAATGTGAAGGACAAAATGTTAAATATAAAATAGTACTGTTCGTGTGTCATTTTCCTACAAAATGTTTTGCTTTTAACATAAAAAATAAGCTATTTGGCTCATGCTGTATAGTGATTGTTTTTCACATTGGACAAGGGAATCTAAATAAATTACAAGTCTTGCTGGCACAGAAAGATTAGATCATTGCTTGTACTTCATCTTAGTGATGGAAAAAATGCAAGTCTAACCTAAGAGCAAACATTGAGTTACTTCACAAAATCCTTCAAAAAGTCATTATGCTGATTTCACGCCACACTGTGATTAATTTTCGAGGTCCTCCCTGTGCTGCTCTTATCACAGAGTATGCTTTGACATTGTGCTTCTCCTACTGTGAGCTTCTCATTAGTCAATGCAACAACTTCAAACAAATCAGCTGTCCTTTTGTTGGAAAGTAAAAGGAAATGTAACATATTGAGAATTTCAAGAAAGATAAAAAGCCTTCTTGTGAAAGGGGAATGTCTTTTTTAGCTTTTCTGAGACTTGGTGTTTAATATTTGCATGGATTTGTCAAATTTAGTTATGACCAACAGTCAAAAAATAGTTGAAAACACACATTCATAACCTGCAAGTGACATAAATAATGACTGGACAAGGAATGAAATCCACACCCCTGAAACTGTGAAAAGCAGTTCTAGTCTTTGTACCACTTGGCTACACTGACTCATACAAATTTAGATACATATAAAAATAGAATAAAAATAAATAGTTAATTTGTTACGGTAGATATAAAAAAGAAAAATATGGAGGAGAATTTAAAGCCATTTCAAATGTATATATTGTATGTATAAAATACTGATACAGAATATAAAAAACAGAATAAATTATACCTTATTTGTCCCTAAAGAGAGATTCAGAATTTACAGAAGCTAAAAGATATATATATATATATATATATATATATATATATATATATATATATATATATATTTATATAATACACACTACTGGTTTCTCTTCAAATTTAATCAGTTGAAATGCAATGACTAGCCTAAAATGGTAAAGAGGTAAGAAGTAAACTGCCAGAGGTTTAGTTCTGTTAGTTTAGTCTACCATGGACTGAAAAAAGGAAATTTCAGAATATTACAAATGGGCTTTCTTCAGGGAACAACTAATTGGTTACAATCTGCAGATGTTCTGCAGCATTTAAAGTAAATTAAGCCTTGCAAATTGAAGCAAGCAATTTGCACAGGTGTCCCAACATCTGTTGATTACTTAAAAACCCGCTGTCTGTCTTAAAGCATTTTTACAGCATAGTGTCCCTGTCATGGCATGGGGCATTAAGGTCCACATTCAGACCATAGGGTAAGCGTCCCCTGCTGGCCTCGCCAACACTCTTCCAGCAGCAAACCAAGCATTTCCAAATTGGTTTCCCATCTAAGTATAGTGAAATTCATATTTACATGTGCTTTTCAACATTAAAAATATTGCCTATCTCCAACACCATGATTAGTTAGTATAATTAGCCTACTTCAAAACGCCTGCCTTCCTCATCTTAAATAACAAATAAAATATAATAAGAACAAAGATCTCTTTGGGATGATATAGGATTTGACAGTTTTTTATTTCTAAAAATCATTTCCAAAATACACAGAAAGCCAATGCAGTTCATTAAGAATGAAAGTGATATGCACAATTTTGTTTTACTTTTTCAACAATTATGCATTTTGATACATAAAATTCCATTTTATTAGTCACAAAAGCATGCATTAGCCATTCCATGAATGAAAGACCTTGTGAAACCAAATTACTCTTAATTTGTTTTTTGGGTCCTTTAGAGCCAATGATAAGTACCTCACACTCAACATCACTAAATTTAAATTATTGTTTCACATCCAACACCTAATGTCAGAGATAAAGTTCATTAAAATACAATGGCATTTATTATAAATAGGCTTCAAAATAATAAGCTGCGTTGTGCCACTCAATTACTTGTCCAAAGTGTAACAAATACAAATAAAACAGGAGAAGCTCTAAAACTGAACTCTTAGGCACACCACAATTTACCAACACTACAGACAAATTAATCCTGTCAGTAGAAACCAAACACTGTCTTTTATGACGGTAAGATTTAAAACAGGATAGGGTGTGTTAGAGGCACCTACTCAATCTTTGAGACAGTCAACCAAGATGAAAACAATAAGCGGTGCTAAAAGCTGCGCTTAAGATGCAGAAAAATAAAAATATATAACCCACTTATATTAGCCTTCATGCAGATGTCATTCATCACTCTTACCAACCCTGTTGACTACAGCACTTGGAATCTTTCAAACAACTGATTTAAATTAATAAATTTGGTCAACTGGTCTTAAAAAATTTATTTTTTTTCTTTAAAATTCTGGCCATAAAAAGAAGTTCAAAGATTGAATGAAAAATATTCTTACACTACGACACTTTTAAAATAAGAGGTAGCTTATCAAATTAATAATGACATAAGATAATAGTGTCTATGACTTCTTTTAATAGTCACATCATTTCCTAATTTACTTAATCCAGACCAGGGTTGCTGGAGCCTATTCCAGATGGCATTGGGTGCAAGGCAGAAACAAACCAGTCCGTCACAGGGTGAACACACACCAAGCTGCTAATTTAACATTGGCAGCTCACCTAACCAGCATGTCTTTGGACAGCAGGAGGAAACCGGAGCACCCAGAAGAAACCTGCACAGATGCGGGGAGAACATGCAAACTCCATGCAGGACACAAACCCTTGTCTCCTTACTGCAAGGCAGTACCACTGTACCACTGTACTGCCTCCTCTTTAAATAGTCTTGTCAGCAATATTTATAAACTTGATGCACCAAAATTGAATAATGAAATAGTGACAAGAATTCCTTGGCAGAGATGCGCACAAAATGTCTCAAGATGGCAAAGACAGGAAAAGAAGGCAGAACCATAACAATTTGTGAAATAGGATCAATTGACAATCTTATTCATAGTTTAACACTGATAGGAGTAAAAACACCATCTATGATATTAAACAGAAACTTTGGATTATGGCAATAATAAAAAAAATCTAAAAAAATAATTTGCTTATTTTTATAGCAGCATTAAGTAGTCTTTGCAGCTACTTTATATGATAAAAATGCTCTCTTGCTTTCGTTGATTGCCATTTGCTTTCAGCATGCCTACACTCCCTCCTGGAACTTTAAACATAATTTTTAACAAAGAAATGCACTTAGAGAAACTCATATTTATTACTTGAGCAGGAACTGCAACATCAAGAGAAGCTTCACATAGATTATTAAAATGATGAATTATCTCTACTTTATGAAACTAGTTACTGTTCTTAATACTGAATACACTTTCAGTATAAACTTTCTGAAAATTGTCTTGCTTTTGAGGAATTTGTTTTATGTTAATAAATACAATAACATGTTCTATTTTAAAAGGAATACAAATAATAAGATCTGTTAAAATATCCAAATTGATCCAAAACATTTATGTTTTTCAATAACAGATTATTTAGATTAATACCAAACGTTAAAACTGAACCAAAGGTATGAACATGCTGGTATGTAGGTCAACAACATACATCACAAAGATAATCACCTGAATAGCATTTAAAAGCACAACTAACAGTGTATCCAAGTGTTTAATATGTTTATAGCAAAATAACCAATGACTTAGATTTCTTCATATTCTGGTTTATTACTGAAGAGACTTTGACAACTCAAAGATATTGTAAAATAATCTCTAGATTATGGAGGAATCTACTAATCTACTACAAAAAACTGATGTCATTTACAGTAGAACAGAAGATAGGAGCACAAAAGATCTAAAGTCCTCTAAGTACGCCAGCCCTGACAACTGATCTCAGGTTTATTAAAAGATGAGTAACCAAGAGAATAACTTTCAATTAGTGCACTAGATTAATCAGAGTTTAGCAATGTTTCAGTCATCATTATAAATTACATAATCTAGGTTCTGCAAAGAAATTAAATCATTATAAATAAAAAGCATCTTGTTGCAATGAGGTCTAACATTAAGAAGTGCAAGTTTCACAGTTATTTTGTAAATAATATCAACAGGAATTGACATAATATAGTATTTCATTTTCACAGGTTTTGTAAATTGATTGTGGTAAACTGTATCCATTCTTTAACACACAGGCCTTGAGTATAGTATAGTATGCCAGCACCAGTGCTGTACAAATGCTTTCCAGGTACAGTGAGTTCAACTGCAATCCCAGGACTTTTCTGCTTGTGAGATCCAAAGCACCTGTATTGCCTATTTCTCATAGATGCATTATACATTCAACTTCATAGAGTATTTGGACAGTGACACAATTTTCATAGTTTTGGCTCTTTACACCACCACAATTAATTTGAAACAAAGCAGTCAAGATGTGATTGAAGTTAGACTTTCAGCTTTAATTCAAGGGGTTTAACAAAAATATTGTGTGAGCTGATTAAAACAGATATACATTTTTTATTTTCAGGGACTCAAAAGTATTTAGACATACTAGTATAATTATAAATATAATGATCATTTACAATATTTGCTTGAAAATCTTTTTCAGTCAATGACTGCCTGAAGTTTCGAAACCCATGGCCATCTCCAGGTGCTGGGTTTCCACCCTAGTGATACTTTTCAGGCCTTTACTGTGGCTGTCTTCAGATGCTGCTTGTTCATTGGACTTCCTGCCATCAGTTTTGTCTTGAGTAAGTGAAATGCATGTCCAATTGCATTGAAGTCAGTTGACTGACTTGGCCTTTGAAGAATATTCCACTACTTTACATTGAAAAGCACTTGTTTTGCTTTCACAGTATTTTGCAGTTGTCTATCTGTACTGTGAAGCGTTGTCCTATCAGTTTTATAGTATTTGGCAAAATCTGAGCAAACAGTATAATTCATCCTGCTACTTCTGCCAGCAGTCATATCATCAATAAACACTAATGACTGACTTCCATTCACAGCCATGAATGATCATGCCATAAAACTGCCTCCACCATGTTTTATAGATGATGTGGAATTCATCAGATCATGAGCTGTTTCTTCTTTTCTCCATACTCTTCTTTTTAAAACATTCTGGTATATATTGATCTTAGTTTTCTTTGTCCAAACAAAATTGTTCCAGAACTTGACAGGCTTTTAAAAAATGTTTTCTGGCAAAGTGTAATCTGTACTTCCTATACTTGAGGTTTACCAGTGGTTTGCACCTTGTGGTAAAAACCCTCTGTCTTTTCTTTCATGAAGTATTCTTGTGATTGTAAACTTTGGTCTGCCTGCCAGGGAGTGTTCATAGTTTGGTTAAATGTTGTGATGGGGTTCTTCCTCAACAACCATAGAATTGAGCGATCACCCAGAACAGTTGTCTTCTGTGGTTTTCCAGACTTTCTGATATTGCTTTAGCTCACCAGTGCATTCCTTCATTTTAAGAATGTACCAAATGGTTGGTTTGACCACTCCTGGTGTTTCTGTTATCTCTCTGATGGGTTTGTTTTGTTTTCTCTGCCTAATGATGGACTGTTTTAGTAGTTAATGAAATAATGATGGAACTGCTCCCACCTGGCTATGGAACAGCTTATCAGTCAAATGTCCAAATTCATTTGAGCCCCTGGAAGTGAGAAGCTATGCTTCACAATATTTTTTGTACACCCCTTAAATGAAAGCTGGAAGTCTACACTTCAGTCACATAATGATTGCTTCATTTCAGATTCATTGTTGAGGTGTACAGAGCCAAAATTTTGCAAATTGTGTCACTGTCCAAATACTTATGGATCGGATTACATGTATTTTACTTTCAGGTGAAAGCTCATTGGTTGTCAGCCCTCACATACACAAAGCCCTTACATGAATCAAGTCAAAGACTGATTGGTCTAAGGATTTCAGTCTACATGATTGATATACACAAACACATGCCACAATTGCACCTTACTTGCTATGTTTACATTAATGAAATCTGGAAAATTAAAGTAATGTGAGAGAGCCTTAGGGGGTCAACTAAACTAAAGTGTTTTACTCCTGTGCTGGTCATAGAATGACCCAAATTTAATAGTCTTTAGGGAATATTTATGTAGCAAAAACAGAATAGGCTGGATTAAAGGAAGGTGTTCCAGTGAAGTCACTGGTCCCTCAGTTGTTTGGTGTCTTCTTTGCCGAGGACATAACAAAAAAGTAGGTAAGCTGATGTTTAGCACTAAAATCCTTTCCCTGTGTAATCTTAAAATCATAACTCAGAAAAAAACACTAGTGATAATATATTGTATAAAAGTAATAAATGTAAAGTTGATGAAGTTTATCTGAAATAAAAAAGAAAAGCTATGACTTGTACCATCAACCTTTCAAAGCAACTGATCATTTCAAGCCAATAGGTTTGTTATCAATTTATGAAATGAACATTACTAATATTCACCTAACGAATGAATTCCTAATGAGCCTATTGGAAGATTTAAACTTTTATTAACAGTAATTTTGTAACTAATAAGAGCATTACAACAGATTAACCTTTTTAGGAAGACTACAAGGTAACTTTGATTATTGCTCACACACTGATAAGGACTAACCCTCATCCTGCCTTAAACTTAAACCTTTTTAAAGATATAACATAATTAAAAAAAAAATGTAAACATAAAATGTATTGATTATACTCATTTGGCAGGTAGGGTAGAACTGGATTTTAAACAGTGAGGCCAAGGGTTTGATTGCCTATAGCTGACTCACTTTGTGAAAAAGTGCAAGTCACTAAGACTGCAAGTTTTAATTGAAAAATCAATAAATACAACACAGTAGAGAAGCACAATGTCAAATAAAATTTGAATAATTTCTTTAAAGTATTAATTACGGCATTGCATTTTCAATATAGTGCTAAAAATGTGTTGCAATGTCATGAACTCAATCTAACCTAAATCGCCCTAGAAAGAAAACAAAGTTTGATTTTGTTTGACTTATTAAAATGTACTTCTCATTTGTGCAGGGCTTGAATAGTTTTCAGCATGGGGGGTGGGGGTTGGAAGCTGCAGCCATCAAAGCTCTTAATATTAATGTGCATAATTGCTGTTACCATTCATTAACCTCCTGATAACAGTAGGCTCAGTGGGCATCCAGTGGCTCCTTCATATGGGATTGACAAACACTGATAACGTCAGTTAAATGAACTGATAACAAACCAATCAGGTGGAAATCTGCCAAACAATTAATGATGCTCACTTTGAAAATTTTCTATAATCTTTAATGAAAAAAAAAATTTCTATTAATGTTTAATATTTAATGTTTTTGTGCACCCTGAATTTCCAGTCAATGGTGTATCTCATTTTTGGCTGAATATGCTAACCTTTAGTCCAGTAGTGCTTTGGAATCTGGCCATACTTCGCAGGCAATTTCAAAATTAATGCGGAGTTAAAGGGACATTTCACTTATTGTGAATGTATTTTTAAAACGCATATACTGAAATAAATGCATAAAGCTGAAATAGATATCCAACAATACAGAGTTCAGAAAATGTATGGATATTAGCCAGGACCATCAATCTTTTATTAATTTCTCACACATACTGTATTCCAAACTTCCACATATTAATCTCTCTTGCTATTTATGTCATATAAATGTTTTTCAAGCATTAATATTTCCTAATCCATTTTCTAACACGAACAAATCTACAGAAAAACTTGATTTACTTGGATATTTCTCCTCTGTTTAAGTACTTACAATCCTATAGAACATCCTGAAATGTCAAGTACTTTGGGTTTTATAAATGAAAAAGTTAGCCTTCAATGGTAATGACAAATTATAAAGAAAAAAAAAACTTGAGCTGTGCAGCTGTGTAGCAGTATAAAGTGCGCAGCCTTAAACCTGACACGTGCCTTGCCTGCACCAGACCAGCTGTGGAATGAATTCAGTTTGCTCAGGATACAAAGGTCATGACTGGAAGAGCTCAGTATAATAATTTGCTTTGCTCATTGAGGTTTCTAGCGGGTTTTATTAGTAGAGAATATTTATTACTAGCTGAAGTAGCAGACATTTCCTGGAATTAAATTATGACACATGTGTTAGTGTTGATGATGGTGAAGCAATACCTGGAGAATTGTAGAATTTGAGGGGAGCCTCTTCCCCACACATTAAATAATATTGTTGGTGGCCTATGCTTAGGGCTGGTTACAACTGGAGAAGAAAAAAGGGCAAAGGGTTAGCCAAGATCAGAAAGAGTGTTCCCTGTAATTGTGTAGTACAAATAGAGTGATAAAAAATACATTTTGTAAGGCAAAATTTTAAGATAAACGTGGAATAGCCACTCTTGTAAATTTAGTTAGGGCCTTGCAATGCTGTTTCTATTGAGTTTGCAAGCTTTTTTGTGAGGAACTTGCAGAGCTGGGTGTGACTACTGATCCTAATGTGATGTGGGAGACCAACCATGACAAGACACTGAAGGTTGCTGAGGGCTGTGTTGATGTTGCTGGTGTTCCTATAAAGAGGTGTTTCATCTCACAGCGCATCCTGGATATCATCAAGAAGAGTCACAGTGCAGCTTGATGGCAACTCTGGTCTGTACCGAGAACTGAGAAGGATGGTTGCAAAGTCTCTGAGGACTGATAAGGAGGTGTTTGTTAGAGAAATCTGTGAGCAAGTCACACACTATCAATTGTCTAGTGACCCATGTCCTGCTTATAGAGGAATGGAAGCATTACGTACATCCAAATCTGTTCCTTGGAAAGTCGCAGTCAAGACGGGTGATGAAGTGGTTCTGATGGATGATGCTGCAATTGTGACCCACTGGGCTGGCTACTTTAAGCAGCTGCTTAAAGCTGATCCTACGGATAGGACGTTAGACATTTCTAGGTCCACAGTTCTTGAGGCTAATCATCCAATTAGCTGTGAACCATCCAGTCCAAACTAAGATTGTACAGGTGGTCAATCAGCTGAGGGTAGGGAAGGCTGCAGGGACCTGTGGTATCTGGGGTTAACTTCTCCATGCTGGAGGTAAGGCTGTCCTCCTTGTATTCCATTTGGGAGATGATCCCAACTGACTGGAAAACAGGACTTGTCATCCCTATCTGGAAAGGGAAGGGTGATTGTCTGGATTGCAGCAACTACAGGGGAATAAAACTGCTCTCTGTGCTGGATAAGGCTCTTGCTAGGGTCATCCTCAATAGGATCCGTGATTTCTTGCTCTCCTACCAGCGACTGGAGCAGTCTGGTTTTACACCTAAGAAGTCTACCATCGACCACATCCTGGAACTGAGGACTCTCATGGAGCGCAAACACGAATATCGGCAGAGTTCTTTTGCAGCCACTGTCGATTCAGTCGATCGAGCTACCCCGTGGGACTTCGCAGGATTCTCCTAAAGTTGTCAGATATAATGGCCGGTCTGTACACTGGTGCTGTGTATGCTGTGCAGAGCGGAGGCAAAACCTCTAGTTGATTCTGGGGTTCATCAGGGGTGTGTTATTGCTCCTACTCTGTTCAGTGCTTGCATGGACAAGATGTTGGGCAGGGTCATGGGGTCCAGGGGCTGTGGGGCATCTGTTGGTGAAGAAAGATTCACAGATCTTGACTTTACCAATGATGCTGTGATCTTCACAGAGTCAATGCAGGGTCTCTCGAGAGACTGATCGAGGAGCCTGAATGTCTGGGCTTGCAAGTGTCCTGAATAAAAACCAAGACCCTGGCCTTTAATGACATCTTGGACACAGCTATCAGCAGTGTGTCTGTCTGCGGAGAGAATATCAATCTTGTCGAGAGGTTTACTTAACTCGGCAGTCACATTCATGTCTCTGGTGACTCTTCTTATGAAGTCAGTAGATGGATTAGGAGATCATGGGGGGTCATGAGTTCACTGGAAGGGATTGTGTGGCGCTCACCCCTTTCTTTGCAAAAGCACGAATGTCCAAGTCTTTAGAGTCCTGGTGCTTCCTGTTTTGCTATATGGTTGTGAGTCATGGGTGCTATCCAGTGATATGAGATGAAGACTGGACTCCTTTGGTACTGTGTCTTTTTGGAGAATCTTTGGGAATTGTTGAGGACCCGAGTGGCTGGACCAAGCCAAGGGAATGCCCATGTAACATCTGGCTCCAGCAGTTAAATGGTCATTTCTGGAGGGTGGGACTAGATGTTTGCCTGGGGCGTTGCCAACCAGGATCCCAAGCTATTTCGTTGTGGGGTGGGTGCAGCAACACACTGTACCAGTGCATGCTCTCCAACCTGACCTGACTTGACCTTCCAGTTGCAAATATAGATGCTCAAGCTCTTCATTTAGAGGAAAGGAAAATAATTAGGGATATTATCAATATAACTGTCAAAGTTAAAAAATGTTACTGTAATTTAAATTACTTTTGGAAATATACTGTACTTTCAAGAAAGCCATAATAATAATAATACATTTTATTTATGTAACACCTTTCTCAGACTCAAACAACATCACTAACTATGGTACAATAGGAATTTAAATACAGAAAAAGATAAAATTAACAAAATGGGATACAAACTAATATCATACTTTAAATACTAATTTAAAAATAAACCAAACAATGTTTAATAGATCTGAAATAGAATAAGAATCAATTAATAGAAACCAAAATTCGAAAACACAAAATGCTAGAAGAAAAACAATAAATAACAACTTCTGATGCCATGTATCATCTTGTGTACCCGATAATGAATGAAGAGAAAAGATACGGTTATCAATATAAGTTAAAAGGCATTCTGATCAGATGTATTTTAAGTTGCCGATTACAAAAATGAATTGTGTCAGCTAATCTAGTTACTTTAGAATCTGGGTGCAATAGTGCTGAAGGCTAAGTCAACCATAAAGTACAAGCTAGTTTGGTGCATGACAAGTTTTCCAACATCATTGAACTGAGTAGGAGAATGGGACTGTAGTGCTGCAGGATGTTGCTGATGCAGTTCGGAGCAAGGCCATTTATAGTTTCATAGGTTAGCAATAGAATCTTATAATTAGTTCTATAAGACACAAGAAGCCTATGAAAGTGAACCATGATAGGTATTTTGGGCTCACTCTTGTGTTTCTGAGTAAGGACTACTACAGCAGAGGTTTAAACCAGCTGCAGCTGAGATAAAGGGTATCTGCCAACAGATATTTATTGTAGTTAGTGTGCAATTTGATGAAAGCTTCTCAGTAGCAGAGAAGGATAGAAACAAGCAAATGTAGGATATGCTAAAGGTGGAAATGACAATGTTTGTTAGTAATTTATATAGGTTTAATGAGAAAGGGGAGAATCAAAAAAGAATACAAAGGTAAGATGATATAATCAATGAAAGTGATTAAAAGGAGCTTAATTTCATAATTACCATGACTTCTGCTTTTTGGACATTATTTTTAAAGAGTTGTGTTCAATCTGAAAGTTAATTTCTCCCACACACGTTATGAGATTAAAAACCTCTGATGAACATCCAGTTTTAACACTGAAGTAGATGTGAGAAAAAACAATAACCCAGACCTAAGCTTAGAATTATACAGGATACAGAAAACAGAATAAGGAAAAGCATACTGTATAGACACAGAAAAGAAATTGTAAAGCACAGAGCTTTGAGGAACTCTTTGCTTAACTGGTTCCAAGATAGATCTGTAGTTCCCAAAGTTGATAAACTCTTGCCTGTCATTTACGAAGGACTTAAATCACTGGAAGGCAATGCCAGAGATACTTAGGATACATTCCATTCTGAAGAGCAGAATGTAATAATTAACAGTATCAAATATTGCACTAAGGTCTAAAAGAATTAATTTTCTGACTTATCTAGAGTATACTGCCATAGTCATAAGTTACTCAAAGTAGAGAGGTTTCACCGCTACACTGTGTCCTTAAGCCTCACTGAAAAGGACCCATCAAATTAATAAAACTTAAGTTATTGTTGAGTTGAGAAACTACAACATGCTTGAGAACTTTTGATAGGCAGGATAAGTGAGAGATAGGCCCAGAGTCATTCAAATTGTCAGCTTCTAGACAAGACTATTTAAATTTAAGATTTAAGAAAGCATTGTTTGTGTCAGTCAGCAAAGAGCCAGTGTCAAAGGGTATATTTATTATTGTTAAGATAGCAGCAAACAGAGTGCTAACTGCCGAGAGTGGATTGACAAGTTTTAAATGCAAAAATCACAAAAGAAACACAGCAAGCAATGTTTATAGCTCTTCAGAATCCTGGGCAACAGCTTCCACTAATTCAGTTGCAAGTGAAGTGCTAGCACTATATTTTCAGCTGTAAGTAATTCAGAAATGGTAGCGGACTGTCTCACGGAACTGACAGCACCATGAAGAACAAGCGAATGATGGCAGGTTCTTGCAACAGTAATCTTTTGAACTGGTGGAAACAGTCTGTATTATTTAAAACTGATTTGTCACTTGAAACAGTACAATCACTAATCTGCTTCAGTAAAGATGATTCACAGCTGGGAGCATGTACAGTTGGCTAGAGATGATGTCGATCAGGAAAGGAGAAAATCATGGATTACTCAAGTGAACCCACAAAGAAACCCAATGCACTGCCTGGATGTTTCCACACAGCCAGAGGATACAGTCTACATAAAACAACAGAAAGAATGTTGATTATCCTAACTCTAATATTAGGCCTGATGTTACCAGTTGCACCAGTCAAAGATATGGCCATCAAAACAAACAGAGGGATTCCTTGTTCTACAAGGGGATTAATAAAGATTGCACAGAGATGATCGATAAGTCTTTCATATCAGCTGGAGTTGGTTTATCATGCCTGAGTTTTAGTAAAAAGAGAAAAATTCCCAAACTATACTTTTGAGATTGTGTTGGGTAAACACTACACTTCAAGAAGCAGAGATGAAGCAAACACATGTTTAGAATTAGTCTGTATCCTCCTACATCTAACTTAATGGTAAAATAACACAAATACTAGCCAACATATAATTTAACTGTAATAGGACATATATATTACCTGGGGATTGAAAGCAATGTGACCAGGATATGAATAGGGAACAAAAAGACATAGTCAAAAGGAGATGTGAATGATCAAAACCAAGAGAGTAATCAGCAAAAAAACAAAACAAGGGAAAAGTCAGAGTTAAAAAAAGTTGAAACTGAAAATACATAATATTAACACTATGGACCTCTTTGGGATAAAGCTAACTACTGCTGATAAGTTCAATGGTTGTTGTATCTACAGAGGGATATGGCAGTGTGTAATCTCCATCATTATTATATTGTCACATCCTGTGACTTCGTCAATTCAACTATCATGATCACATGATCTATTTAAAGGCCATAGTTTTGCTATTATCTATTTTAGCTCCAGCTTTGTTTGTAACTTCGAATTTGCCGTTGTTTTGTCCCTTGTCTCTTTTCATTTGATTCTGATTGCTCTCTTGGTTTTGATCATTCAATTCGCAGGTGTTGCATAAATAAAGAAAAATATGACAGCAGTTCAAACTTTGTGAATTCTCTTTAAAACATGAGATAAACATTAGAAATGGAATCCTTATATGTACCCAAATCAAACATATACAAATGGCTCAATACTACAAGATGGGTGTCAAACACACTTAATCCAATTTAGGGTCATGGGAGGCCTTTAACTTATGAGGCAACATCAACTGTAAGGCAAAACGCAAAACTTATTGGAATCCTAGTTTGATGCGAGGCCCACAGTCATACATACCCACACAAGACCAACTGGGAATCTTGTTATAACCTAACATTCATTTCTTCTCGGGGTGTAGGAGAAAGCAGAAGTAATAAATGGAAATGTCAAGTAGACACTGATAGACCATGCAGACTCCACAAATTCCTCGGCATGAGACTTGAATCCAAAACTTTAGAACACTGAGGGAGCAGCACTAACAACTGCATCATTGTGCTGCCACCAGTCAAAATGTTTAATGCTTACATAAGAAAGGAATATTCAAATGCAAAATTCAATCAAAGGAAGCCATGTTCTAATTTATTTCCAAGCTATTCTTCATTTTGTACTTTCTCACTGGGATCTAATTATGTATGCACATACAGTATATATGTTTTTTATTTCAAGGATAGCTAAATGAAGAAGTCTGCTATTCCTTCAGTATATTCCTCTAAATCTCTACCTCTTATATATATATAATACAGTATTATATATATATATTATACAGTATATATATATATACTGTATGTATATATATATGTATATATATATAATATTTTTTTAATAAATATAATATTTTCCATTTTCAGATTGAGACATCTGTACATCCATATGATATAGTGCCACAATGAACTCTAACAGCCAAAGGTAATTGATCATCTATCAAGACTACTGTCTGGTACTAAATCTGCTATATTTATCACCAGACAACATACTTAGTACTGTTATATCTATGGACAATAATATTGTACTAATAAAAAGGAAGAAGACGGAGACAGGTTCAAAGTGATACACTTAACAGGTCCTTTTGCTAAGATCGTTTCAGAGTACATGTTACTCAGCTCAGTTATTACGTTACTCAGTTATTATTATCTACTTCCTAATAGCTCCCCAGTACCCATAAATCCTTATTACTACGGAATCCCCAAAAGTCGAGACTTACAATATACTACATGTTCCTCCCCCCTTAAAATTGTAAACATGGCTAACATATAACAAACAACATCTGCTATTAGAAACAGGAATGTCAACATGAAACAGAACACATACTGTTGTAAATGCAATTACATTCTACCAAAGGAGAGAGGATAAACGACCGCTACATCCTGCTAACATAAGGTATTATTCTGTACCTTTATATCTCCATATACATATATATATATATATATATATATATATATATATATATATATATATATATATATATATATATATATATATATATATATATATATATATATATATATATATATATAGACACTCATATATATATGTATACATACAGTTAGTTTTTATAAGTTAAGACGGTCAGGAGACTTTCTGCTTCTGAGAGGGTTACGTCGTACAGCTGATGTGTGTTCATCCCCTAAGACAGCCTCAGGTAACCTTGGCACAGCAGCATCAGCAGGAATTGAAACAGGACAGTAAGGTGGTATCCCCAGCTGGCTTTGGGTCAACTCACTAGAACTTGGTTCCTCAGACGTTTCTGTGCTACCAGCTGCTTCATCAGGTATAGCGGGTAACAACTGTTCATCATGTCGTCTCCATGTCTGGCGGTCTCGTGTGCATACCTTATAAGAGACAGGTCCAGTCTTTTGAAGAATGGTTGCTGGTACCAGTTTCTCAGTGGTGGAGTAGTTACGAGCAAGGATAGCATCTCCACTGAGAAACTCACCATCTTTAGTCCGCTTGGCACATTGTTTTACTTTATAGTGCTGCTTATCATAAACTCTCATTTGAGTGGTAGCTGGTCTCAATAAATCAAGACATGTTCTCAGATGCCTTTTTAGAAACAGATCCGTTGGTGACATACCTGTTGTTCCTTGGGGGTGTGTTACGATTTTTAAGAAGAAATGTATAAAGACTTTGCTTGAAAGGTGCTTCACTTTTGGATGCTTTAAGAGCATGTTTAAGGGTTTGCACCATTCTTTCAGCCGGGTCATTAGTAGAAAGATGATAAGGGCTGGATAGGAGATGTTTAATACCATTACCTATTAGGAATATTTCCATTTATTGGGACACAAAAGAAGGCCCATTATCCGTCACAATCTGTTCTGGCAGTCCAAAATGTGCAAACATCTCTCTTAAGGTTTGGATCGTCTTTTTTGATGCGATGGCGGGCATGATAGTGACCTCAGGCCAAATAGAATGTGCATCCACTGCGACCAGAAGCATAACACCCTCTACAGGTCCTGCAAAATGTAAATGAATGCGTAGCCAAGGACTGGCTTGCCATTCCTATGGATGCAATCATGCTGGACTTGGCATATTTCTGAGGCCTTGACATGATGAACATGAAGTTGCCTTTTCCTCAATATCATGATCAAGTCCAGGCCACCAAAAGTAACTCTGGGCTAGCTCTTTCATTCGGGCTATGCCACAGTGTCCAAGATGTAACTCATCCAGAATGGATTTCCTCAACCTTTGTGGTATAATTACTCGCATGCCCCACATGAGGCATCCTGCTGTCACAGATAGCTCCTTCCCCTGCGAAAGGTAAGGCTGAACATCAGGCAGTACATTAACAGTGCTAAGGTCCTGCCCTCTAAGAATACAGTCAAGCACTTTTGAAAGTGTGTAATCACTCTTGGTTTCCTGCGTAATCTGGTGGGTGGTTATAGGTGCATTTTCCACCATCTTAAAGAAAAAATCTTTTGCCCTTGTTCTCTGGGTTGTTCAGGTAGGGGAAGTCTTGACAGACCATCTGCATTTCCATGTGCCTCCGAATGCCTGTATTTGATCTCATAATTGTGACCCCCAAGGAGCAATGCCCAGCACTGAAGTCTGCTTGCTGCCATAGATGGCACACCAGTATGTGAGCCAAAAATAGATGTGAGAGGTCGGTGGTCTGTTAGCAGGGTAAATTTTCGACCACAAAGATAAGTGTGGAATTTTTTTATTCCAAAAATGATGCTTAAAGCCTCTTTTTCAATTTGAGGATATTTTGTTTCAGTTTTACTCAATGTTCTTGATGCAAATGCAATTGGTCGCTCCTCACCTGTTGACATAATATGCGACACAGCAACCCCAACACCATAAGGGGATGCATTGCAAGCTAACTGAATTGGCAAGGATGGGTCAAAATGTATTAAACTCTTTTATCAGCCAGTGCAGCCTTGGCTTTGCTAAATGCTGTTTCACACTCCTGTGACTATTTCCAGGGTTTACACTCACACAGCTACTCATGGAGTGGTTTCAACAATGTTGCTAGCTGTGGAATGAAACGCCCATAATAGTTCATGAGACCCAAGAATGATCTCAGTTGGCTGACATTGCTTGGAGCAGGGGCATCTACTATTGCCTTCACTTTTGAAGGAGCTGTGTGCAACCCATCAGAATCAATAACATGCCCTAAATCAGCGTTTCTCAACCTTTAAGTATTTGCGACCTGAATTTTCATAACAGTTTTAATCGCGCCCCCCCTAACGTTTTTTTTGAAAGGAGCCCACTAATACCAATTTCTTCTCTTTTAATTAATTAATATATCATAGATGCATATTTTATTATACCTACTTAAATTTATCTACATTTATCTAACTCTATATTTATTTTTCTAGTATCAGAATGTAGTTTAAGTTAATTTTTTGGTTTCAATAGATGTATTTTTCATATTTTCGATTCTTGTTTTCTTTTTTTCACATCTTTGCGCCCCCCCCCCTTTTTGTTACTTCATGCCCCCCTAGGGGGGCCGCCCCACAGTTTGAGAACCACTGCCCTAGGTACTCCACAGACATTTTGAAAAAGTCACATTTGTCCTTGTTTACACGCAGCCCATACTTTTCTAGCCTGTTTAAGGTTTTATCCAGATTGGCCATGTGCTCCTTGTCACCTCGGCCTGTGACCAGGATGTCATCCAGGTAACACTGTACCCCTGGTAATCCACTAAGGATCTGGTCCATGGCATGCTGGAATAACGCTGGTGCTGAAGTAATTCCAAAAGGTAAGCGACGATAACGGTAGAGCCCTTTATTTGTTGCTATGGTGAGGTACTTTTGTGAGTCCTCATCTACATGCATTTGCAAGTATGCTTGGCTGAGGTCTATTTTACTAAGTTTGTTTCCCACAGCTAATCCAGCAAAAAGATCTTCAATCACAGGAAGGGGGTATTGCTCAGCTATGAGTACAGGGTTAACTGTTACCTTAAAGTCCCCACATAATCGTACAGATCCATTAGACTTGACCACCAGTACCACAGGTGTTGCCCACTCAGAATGAGAAACAGGTTCTAGGACTCCTAGTTTGACAAGTCGCTCAATGTCTGCCTCCACCTTAGGTCTTAAAGCGTAAAGAACACTCCTTGCCATCTTTGTCAAGTCCCCACATAATCGTACAGATCCATTAGACTTGACCACCAGTACCACAGGTGTTGCCCACTCAGAATGAGAAACAGGTTCTAGGACTCCTAGTTTGACAAGTCGCTCAATGTCTGCCTCCACCTTAGGTCTTAAAGCGTAAAGAACACTCCTTGCCATCTTTGTTGACAATTTGGTTGCACCCGGAGTGTCACTTTAATCCCTGTCATACTACCCAGTTCCTCTTGGAAGACAGCTTGGTGCTTTCTCAGGACCAAATTCAACTCGGACTGTTCAACAGACACAGCATTCACCTTGGTCCAATCCAACTGTACTCTTTTTCTAGCCAAGATATGCCCATCAGAGATGGATAATCACCTTTTACTATACTGCATATATGGGCAAATTGGCTCTTTGCCCATTTAGTTCAACCTGAACCTTTGTTTTACCTCTTTTTTTATTCAGTGTTTTAATTAGTAGCTCCGCCTCAGAATCAGTCTCACTGTCAGGTTTATTTTCTTCCTGTACCACGTGCAAATTGTTCTTTTTACAAGACCAGGATGCCTTTTTATCTTTCCCTGTTTCCCCCTTGTCTGTGCCTCCCTTTCTCTTTGCTTTACATGCACGATCTACATGTCCTTTTTTTTTTACAGCTACGGCATATGAGTTCTTTTCCCAGCAATTCGCTGGATGGTGATCCATCTTTCCACATCTGTAACACTGTTTGGTGCCCCCTTTTTGTTTGCTTGGGTCTGCTTGCACTCTGTGTATTCTATTAGCTGCTTCTAACTGCTGTGCTTCTTTAGCAGCCAGCTCCATAGACACGGCTATCTCAATCGCTTTCTGCAATGTGAGGTTGGCCTCAGTGAGTAACCGCTTCTGAATGCTCTCACTTCTTAATCCGCACACTAGCCTGCCCCATAAGGCGTCATCCAAATTAGCACCAAATTCACAATGTTCTGTAAGTTTCTTGAGCACCGCTACATATTGAGCAATAGACTCACCTTCTTCCTGGTTCCGTTAGTGAAACCTAAATCTTTCAGCTATTAATAATGGCTTAGGCAAAAAATGTGATTCCAGGATCCTTACAATATCATTAAATGACTTTTCTCCGGGTTTTCCTGGCTGTACCAAACTTCTCATTAGACTAAATGTTTTTGCTCCGAAAACACTAAGAAATGTTGGCATTTTCAGGTCATCCTCAACGGCGTTGGCTTTCACAAAAAACTCAAATAGCTCCGTATAAGCACCCAATAGGCATATAATAAGGCTGTGTAATGTGTACTCTGAAACGATCTTAGTAAAACAACCTGTTAAGTGTATCACTTTGAACCAGTCTCCGTCTTCTTCCTTTTTCCTTTGCTTAAATGAATCATCGAATGGCCCGAAACGTCCAGTTATCATTGCCATTTTATCCCCTGTGCTTATCTTCAGTGAATGGCGAAGGAACATTACCACAGAAATAGAAAAAAAAGTTGCAGCTTTTCTCTTTCCTCTCTGGAGGAAAGAAAAAAAAAACTCACTTTCTCACTTTACACATTGAGTAGCAATAGAGGTGCACTTGTAAGTCCGTCGCATCCACGTCGCCAGTGTTATATCTATGGGCAATTACTGTATATTGTACTAATAAAAAGGAAGAAGACGGAGACAGGTTCAAAGTCATACACTTAACAGGTCGTTTTACTAAGATCGTTTCAGAGTACACGTTACACAGCCTTATTATTATTATATACTTCCTAATAGCTCCCCAGTACCCATAATTCCTTTTTACTACAGAATCCCCAAAAGTCCAGACTTTCAATAAACTACAAGCACCTTGAAAAGTTATAATAGGTAGTCAAATCCTATTTAATATTTTAATTTATATTTGTGCAACCATGCACATATATGGATTACACTTTCTGCTTTTTGGCTACTGTAACAGATATTGTGACTAAAGTAGTCATGTCTGATTTTTTTGACCTTTGCATTAAAATGAAATTTGACATGGAACTGGAGCCTATCCTAATGATATCAGGTACAAGACAGGAATCAGCCCATCACAGGGTACAGTCATTCACTGACTCAAGGGCACCTATGCAGGGCTAATTTTGCATTAGCAGTTAACCCAACCTGCACATTCCTGGAATGCTGGAGTAAAACTGTCCTACCTGGAGAAAAACACACTCAAGCACACTTAGAGGTTATCTAGAGTACTTTCTATCAAGAAGTGGTCCAGGAGCATTCCCTATAAGGAGTTCCGAGTTATGGTTCAAAAAGCCTTTCCAGTTACCACGGTTACCAGCTAGGTGACCTTGGAACTGGGCATGGCATAGAGACAAATGCTCACCTAACAGGGAAAAAGGAGAGAGGCCAGAGTTTCTAGAACTAATGGGAAGGGAAGAAGGGAGAGCACGTATGTGTTTTGGGAAGTGGTTAAGTGATTTAGGCACCCCAAACAGTAGAAAGGTATCAAACTCTAAACGTGTAGGCCCAGAGGGGATGTAGGCCTATTATTTTCTTGTTATTTACTTTGTGTTCTCCCTTACTGTTTTATTTAGTTAATAAAAGACCCTTCTTTAAAACTCCTAAGTCCCATTTGGACTTTTTGTCTGCTTTGTAGTGCCCTCAAACGTTAACAACATTAAAAATATATTATTTATGCTCTTTCAGACAATATTCAATTAGTGATAGAAGAATAATAAATTCAGTTATTAAATGTTGAATGTCACATACGTGTGCATGGGAGGCAGCTAAAGGGTCTAAATGAGAGCAATTCCATGCCAGACCAGGGGATGGAGGAGTGCACTGACCTTTTTTTCTCACTTTCCTGTAGACCCTTCATGGGAAATGGCCCTGATGATGTCACTTCCAGTTCTGACCTCGATGGTGTCACTTCCAGTTCAGGGCAGAATGACATTACTTATAGTTCTGGACCCTCGAATGATGTCACTTCCTGTCGGAGAACCCATGGTCAAAGAGACTTCCGACCCTTTTGATGACATCACGTCCAGGTCAGAGGTTATGGAAGAGGACCCTTTCGCTTCCGCCCTTGATGACTTCACCTCCTTTTCTGGCCTTTAAAGCCGCCATATTCGACTAACCTCATCAGTTCTGTTTTGGACTCCAATCTGTGCACATCAGTGCTATTAATTTACCATTTTTTGCAGCCAGGGAACATTATACGGGTGGCTGCCCAAAACCTTTTATGACTCCAGTCTCTGGTTTTTGTGACATGAGTATCATGCTTCCACCAAGCAATGACTCCCATTTTTGTGTGAATGCATTCCCTTATTAAAACCTATGTCTTCTTTTTAAATAAAGTTGCATTTTTTATTTTGTAATTAAATGACTTTTTTTACTCAAACTTCTTGGTTATGTCCATGTATTTACATACATTTTTATTAATAAGTTTTTTTCCATTTCTGTAATCCCAGCTGCTTAATTCCAGCAGTCCAACAGCTGCTGTAAGGCTAGAGGGTGTTGAGCTTAGCACCTTTGGGTGAAAAATTATTTATAATTTCATACACAGAAAATGATTCTCAGGAAAACTGAGATTACAGTTTAGCCCTTATTCTAACCCTTGGAGTCTGGCCCAGGTTTTGACAGTTTTAGTACTGTCTGCCTAGAGGAAATCCTAAGTTGAAGAAAAGCATGTTGCATTTTTATTGGGGTAATTATGTTATGAAGAAAAAAAGTAGAATTACAATAATATGCATTATTGACTGTTTAAAACCCTTTCCTGACTTAACCCATTAGTAACATTGTCTTTTGTTACCTTTATAGCAATTGTGTTTTACTTAAAAATTAAATAAAAGGAAAAAATACAACTAGTTGTGAAAAGAAAAAAAATGGAGAATTAGTTTTGGGTGGTTAGAGATACTCTGCCTTACAGATCCAGAGTCTTGGGTTAGAATCCCGCACCCTGCCATTGTATGAATGCATTTTGCGTATTCAGGCTATGTCTGCTTGAATTTTCTTGATGTAGTTTTGGTTCTTTAAATATTCAAAAGACATTTGTGTTACATTAAGTGACGATTCTAAGTTGGCCTTGTTGGACATGTGCATGAGCAGGTCCTGGTACCATGTTTGGTGCACAATCTATCAGGAATAAGCTTTGACCCCTAGTGACTCAGAGTTGGATTAAGCGCGTGTTGAGTATATATGAAATATCAATGCACATGTAAAGAGTGAAAATGAACATGTATGTAAAGCAGTAAAATAAACTGTAAACAAAACATACATTCAGAATATCATCAAGATTTAATTCAGGGTCATTAGTGTAGTTTTAGATGCAAAATGAAGTAGGCCTGTTGTCTATTTTTGGGTTCAGAATATAGCTCAGTTAAGAGAAGGATGCAGAAAACTAGCCCAAATTACAAGTAGCAAAAAAAACACTCTCTCGTCATTGATGCCAAAAGGCTCCATACATGATATTAAGAACACATTTTTTAACAGGACTATCTTATTGTTTCATTTATTGTTAGGTTTGTTTAGATGAGTTTGCTGTTCTGTGGTGCCTAATTATTTAACTTAAACCCCGTTAAAAATAAATGTGTTTTGTCTGATCACTTATGTTTTCTTAACAAATGGTACACATCCTATAAATTCTGCCTGGGCTATGGAAATTTATGACCACAGCAGTATTTTAATTTTCATGTTTGGAAATTCCAGCATTAAAATTCAATTCTGAAGCATTGCTGTCTTACTGAGATGGCCATGAAACAATCAGTTTGACTGGAGGTAAGTTAACACAACCTTGTGGCCACTGATTTTAACTCTTTCAGGGCAGATGTCGACTGTTGTCGTTCTGCAGATGGTGACCAAACCCGCCATCACGTTTTAGTTCGACCTTCTTTGCTAGAAGGACAGTCAGCTTCGTGGGTTTGACCAAGATTTCCATGCGCTTGTGGAAGTCGTGAGGAACAAACAATGACATCTGGTGAGAGATCGAAGTGAATGTTCAAAGCAAACAACATTTTGTATATTATCACTGAATTGCACTCTGACCTGTCGGACTCCGATTCTCATGCAAGTAATCTGGAGATTGAGATCAAAAATGAAAGTGAAGTACCGGCATCGGCTGATCGATCTCCAGCTAATCGTGGTGTCAAGCCTGTCTGTGTTAGATGAAAACCACCACTCATAAGGACACATGCAAACCAGACTGCACCACACTGTGATTGCGACTGCTGCTGCTGCCATCCCCGCCACCGTCATGCAAAGATGGCCTGGCAGCCAGCCAGGTAGCCTGCCAAGCCTTCCTGCCAGCCGCCACGCCACCCGTGAGGGTCTCGAGCCACAAGAGCACAGCACCCAGCAGCTGATATTTTAGGTTGATTTATGTGTGAGACCCTTGCTTTGGGTGTTTTTCCGAAAACTGCATGTTTTGGAAAAAATATTCAGCCCTCAAAGAGTTAATTAGAACTCTAAAAACTTAGAAGTGCAATCTGGGTGGGACGTCAACAGCTGCCCCCAGCTAAAGACTAAGTGACTTCATGCATGGTGGTAGAATTACTAGTCAACTGAAAGAGAGAGAAATGAAGACGTCAGGAAAACAGAATAATTGTTCTTTCTAGCAGGGAAAGATTCTAATGTAGGTTTAAATAAGGAACATAAGGAAGGGACTGGAAGTCCACTGTAGACCACATTCACACTCCCATTCACTAAAATATATACTGTGTCAATGTAGAATTGCCAATGTAATTGCCAAGTAATGATTATGTACATTTTTGGATTTGTTAGATAAACAAAGTGCCTAAACTAAAACTAGGTGGACACAAGGAATCTAGTACATATAACTTTGGGATATATGGTGGACGCCTGGAGTAACCTGAGAAAAATCCACGTAGATATGAGAACATAAGGTGGACACATCAACTTCATGCAGGAAGTGACTAGACTCTTTAAAATCTAAGAGGTAGCAGTGCCTCTTAGTATGGAACTGTTTTTGTTTATTGTGTGTTTCCATTGTTGTAAATTGAATACACAGAGTTCTATAGCACCACTTACTGAAGGGTACCATGATCAAAGTTTATAGGTTTGTAAACAGTAAAGCAACCACAGATGATTAACAATAATACTAATTTCAAAGTAGTAGTGGTATCATCACATGTTCAGAACCCAATGAAATTCACATTTGCATGTCTGACCAACATGTAATATGTCACCACTCTCCAGCAGCAGCATGATAAACAGGAATGTGTTAAAGTACATAACTTCATTACTTAATAGAAAACAAAAATCAGCTTATGTGATGTACTTTGCATGCACAGATGCATGATATATTTTATAGAATATGATTATGTACTAGGATTGCTGTTAGTTAAAACAGTAGGATGAGTGGATTAACTTTTTAGATAATCTGCTTAGCTATCTTACAATTATATTTTATTAGAAATGCTGAGCAATGCATGTCTGTTGTCATCACACAAAACCTCATTTGTTGCTATTTGTCATGTAGCTGCAACAACACATTTCCAGATGAGCGTTAAAATAGTTCCCACCCATTTACTTTACATTTTTATGGGGTTCTTCATTGATGTTGTTTTGATCCTTCCCTCCTGCTGTGAGAAAACACTCTGTTGCTTCCAGCCTGTCCTACTTGTGATCTCTCTTCTAAGTGTTCTTCCATTTGGCTTTCCTTCATTCATCACTAGATTTCTTATTTACTTATTACATAAATACTGCATGTTAATGTTGTCCAGTAACGAACCACTAACAAATTATGTGAATCTTACAAGAGCAAAGCAGTTAGGGAACAGCAAAAGAAATACATTGCTCTGACATATTTATTATGATGCGATGCCTTTTGTGTAACAGATGGCCTTGTTTTCAAACTATACACTTGGCGGAGAATATATTTAACTTTTTTTCACTATTTAGAAGCTGTCTTTCAATCTTTTTAATTACTATTAGATATTTTATTGCATCATTTAGAGATCAACAAATCTCATAAACCAGTGTCTGAAAATCTCTAATCTTCCACACAGTACAAATGCTGGAATTCTCCCATTAGGCCATACAGCCCACATAGAAGCTTCCTGTGTTTACATGTAAGAAACATGGCGTCTGGAAAATGAAGGTCAGATTTTAACCTTGAGTGAAGTGTTGTAAACATTGATGTTCCCTGAGTACTTGGACTCATTATTCAACCATCTGTCAAGAGTGGCATGCAATACAGAAGTCTGGAAGATTTGCACGGTGTAGTCAAAGAGGCTTATTTTTCCACACACTTTATGTGGTGATTTCAGTTATTATGAGAATATAGTTATAATGTAATGCATAGCGGTTACAAAAAAGTGAGTAGTATAACTAAAATCTGGCAATGTCCAAAACAAAACACAGAATTTGCATTTCCTGAAAAATAAATAAGAAATAAGAATCTAAGTTTGGTTACACAAACTTTTATGGTTTTTATAGGCCAAAGTTACACAAAAATAAAGGATTATAAGTATTCCATTTACAATTCATTCAATTAGCTTTCATTGTAATCTTTGACAAACATAGAATAGAGGAGAGATTTTTAAAAAATAAACACTGTTCTGGCGTTTCCCATGAACCACTTGCCCTGATCCATTCTGGGAAACACCTGGAGATCAAATATACCATTGTTAACTTAGGGGATCTGCAATAAGTCTAGTTACACTGAATTTTTTGAGAAAGGTGTATTAGTATAAGAATAAAGTATTAGGGAAATGCTTTGTAGTTTTTTAGATAATAAAATATTTTGGCACAATGTAGTGTTTAAGTATATGACGCAAATGAAAACATACTTATTAACAGTATTTGCAAAGTAGAGGGGTGCAAGCAAATGATTCTCCACTTGGGGATAGAGTTGGGTGTAACTTAAGCATTTTTGACCCAGGTCATGAATCCTCTAACGTAAGAGCCTGATGTCTGTGTAACGCAGAGCATCTGGTTTACAAGAGAATGTATGTTTGACATGGTGCACGTTTTCTGCTTAGTAGTGACCCCATTGTCCCCACCCAATACGATTCTCCCTCCAACTCCACTGCCTCCCCACTACTTAACCTGGTAATGATGGCATAAACACAGTCTAATGGGTTACAAAAACATTTTGGTATGTGTCCATACTTAAAACAATGGGATGGAAGGAGCTAATGTGTGATGTAAGAAAGAAACACAGAGAGATCATAAAGAGAAAGGTCACCATTTGGAGTCCCTGTATAATTGCAAGAACAAAGCAGTTTAATGTGTTTCCAGACATGAGTCCAATACTAGACTGACGCAAGATTTTGGTGGGGTCAGTGAAGGAAAGGGCAAGATGGAAGAGGCAGGCTCAGAGAACCAGAACCTGGAAATGATGTCACTCATCTTTTCATGGATAGTTGTTAGGTCTGTGTGAGAAAGGAGAGGAGAAGCATTATACAACCCCAGCAACCTTCGATTCTGGATGGAATTACCATTAGATGAGCCCTGAAGTTTCTCTCAAGTACATGTGTGTGACAGCAAACATCACAAAAAGTAAACATTTGTGAGACCTTGAGGTGATACTAAAATTGTAGATACCAGGCTGAAACCAAATAAAAGAATTGAAAAAATGTATTATTAATATTATTGTGAGAGTTCACTTTTTTTTTTTTTTTACAAGACACTGTGTTGGAGTATCTTAAGGCCAGTAACGACACACTGCACGATAACGTGCAGTGAATACACTTCACTTTCTTTCTCTGTATGTTTAGCATTCGTTTGCTCAGAGGTTGATGTGCTTGCTGCTTCCTGAGCAGCTCTTCTTTTCTCCATCCTAGCATCCCGGTTCTTCTCTTCTTTCATCAGCATCTTTTCACGTTAAAACTGATTAAGTCAGTGTTTGTGTTGCAATTACTTAGTACGTTTTCCTTAATTTTTCACTTAAGCTGGCACTTAAGTCTTCAATTTGCCTCAAGAATTAAGATATGAAGAGGTAGAGGATGTGACAGCAAAGGTGGTAGGGATGAGAACGGTGCCCGTATGCAGGCGCTGCATGGCCACCCTGCTGCCCAAGAGTTCATTCTACAATAAAATAAAAATAAAAATAAACAGAGTAATAATTCCAAAACTCTTCACTTTTAATATAAAGCTGTAGTGCAATGCTTCAGCATAGTATATCTGTACCAAATTTCAGTTTACAAGTTATTTGACCTTTGACCATGGAGGCCAATCATCACCCCAAAAGTGGACAGTAGATGTCACATAGTGTATGTGTACCAAATTTCAGGTCAGTAGATCAAACGGTTTGCAAGCTACAGGTGATTTAAAATCCTAGACAGACAAACAGACAGCAACGGCAGCGTATTATATAAGAAGATATAAGTGGCTGAGATGTAATTTTATTATAAATGAGCGAGAACTGAAAGAGAGAGGGAACAGTTAGCAAAGAATCAAGGAAGAATGTCTAATGATATACTTTACAATATTGCCATAAACAGTGATAATCACTCCCCAACAACCCCAAACAGACAGGAAATAAAGAAGTTAACATTTAACTGCTCTGATGATGGTGTAGAAAATACAATAATGGCACTTACATGGTTAAGGAAGATAAACATAATAATTTGAAATGCAGTGACAGATGCAGAGAGCATTGAGATAGAGAAGTATCAAACATAGTGGTTGTCTGGTTTTTTAAATATTAATTGAAAAACTGAAAGATGAGATTTGTTTAGACAGAAAAGAGTAATTCTCTGATTCTATGCATTTGACTATGGGAATTGTGGGAGATAGATAGATAGATAGATAGATAGATAGATAGATAGATAGATAGATAGATAGATAGATAGATAGATAGATAGATAGATAGATAGATAGATAGATAGATAGATAGATAATGGAAGCAATGCTAATGTAGACTGTTTATTTTTTCCAAAGAAAGAATTAAACCAAAGGAAGATGCAGCTAAGATCCTGTCCCAAGTGATGTAAGGGGTAGCGCTGTTGCCTCAAGGGGCTGAATCTCATGTCAGAATGTCAGCAGTCTTTCAGTTTCTGTGTAGGTTTTTCCTCCCACATCACAAAGATATGTCAATTAAGTATATTGATGACTGATGATTCCAAATTGAACCCTATAACAGACTGCCATCTTGACCAGTTTCCTGCCTTGTATCTGGTGCTGCCAGGTTAGGCTTCTGACTCCTGTGATCCTGAAAATGTATCATATTATACCCATTTATAACTGTTATGTTAAATTAATCATATATGAGTGAGAACGGGTGTGTTTGTCTTGAAATAAACTTGAGAAGAGTTGGTGTTGGTAGATAGCCTCTCCCCACCTTGGCTAGGATTAAGCAGATTTGAAAATGCATGGGAAAATAGAATTTAATCATCAACATGATCAAGCATTACAATAAAACAAAGGATTCAGCTGCCAATTATGCTACTGACTTAGTGATAAAGAGATTAAAAATGGCAATGGTGTAACCCTAATCGACAACAGCAGTAAACCTAGCATGAAGAAAGCTCTGTGGTTCCCTACATAATGACCAACAAGAATTTTCTTTAACTCTCAAGATCTGTGAAGCCTGAACAAGCACTAGAAATAGCCATTTTAAAGAGCCATCAATATAATAAGGCAAAGAAAGACACAGATGAGAACAGAATAAACAAGCAAGGTTTCATACTGGAAAATTTAGTCACCCTCATTGAAATGGAAAGGGATTGTTCATGTTTGACATTTTTGAAATGACATAAGACAGCTTTACCCATAATACCCAGAGTCAGTGTTAAATATAGGGCAGCACAGTGGCGCAGTGGTAGCGCTGCTGCCTCGCAACAAGCAGACCTGGGTATGCTTCCCGGGTCCTCCCTGCGTGGAGATTGCATGTTCTCCCCATGTCTGTGTGGGTTTCCTCCAGGTGCTCTGGTTTCCTCCCACAGTCCAAAGACATGCAGGTTTGGTGCATTGGCGATCCTAAATTGTCCCTAGTGTATGCTTGGTGTGTGTGTGTGCCCTGCAGTGGGCTGGTGCCCTGCCTGGGGATTTGTTCCTGCCTTGCGCCTTGTGCTGGCTGGGATTGGCCTCAGCAGATCCCTGTGACCCTGAGCTAGGATATAGTGGGTTGGAAGATGACTGACTGACTGAGTGTTAAATATTAACATGTAGATGACAATACATGAAAATGACATAATACACTAAGTCTAGTAAGATTAATGTCTATGTACTTTCAGGAGAAGATAATCCTCTGTAGCAGTATGATTATTAGGATGATTCAAATTTATTTGATGTGGCCTAATCTAGTCCTCCCTTGGGCATCCTCCGCTGTACTAAGGTCTGTTGTTGAGTTTGTAATTGTTACTGATAAATCCACTCGACTACAAGGTGTAGTTCCAAGGTCACTGGATTTGACTGATGTAATAATGATCAATCACAATCTAACATCTTTGATAATAACTGTCATCACAAGCCATGGAATATAAAATAAAGAAGTTAATCCTTAATAACAGCAAATCACATTGATTGATATAATTTAAAAAACGTGAACGTTTCTCTGCCTTCTTAAACAAGAGTATACTATGCTATGGTAATGGAACTACATTCATGATTTAAATTCTGGGACTGAGAGAGCCTCTTTAACATTGACAGATTGGTCAGTGCAGATTCTGAAAGGTCAAGAAGGGAAGCTTCTGCCTCATACAGTATTTTTATTTATCCTGGAAATTTGAAGAAGAGCTTCATCTTGCAATCCAGTTTTATGTTCAGGACTATAGATGCAATATATAGTGTAACATAAAGCTAAGACATTTAAGCATTATTTGATAAAGGCATGATTTTAAAATCAGTTCTCAGCTTATCTTCAGTTAAATAAATGGGCTTTAATATGGTTATACTTTGTATATTTAGTTATGATAAGTGTGGAGCTATATTCCTTAGCTTTCCCAAATCGTTCAAGTAAACATGGCAGATTTACTGATGTCTAAAGATTTAGACAACTATGAATATAATGCTAAAGTATTACCAAATCCAACATCAGATGATGTGAAGTCATTATTTCATTTCAGTTAACCTCATTTTGCTCAGAAGTGGTTGAATATGTCACTGCCCTGACATCACAATCCTATGGGAGACAGAGTTGAACCTATTTCCCTTAGAACACTCCCAGATCATATTCTATAATATACATTGATCAGCCACAACACTAAAATGACTAACAAGTGAAGTGAATATCATTGATTATCTTACAATGGCACTCATCAAGGGGAGGAATATAGCAAGAGTCAGTTCTTAAAGGTAATGTGCTGGAAGCAGGAAAAATGGGCAAGTGTAAGGATCTAAATGACTTTGACAAGAGCCAGATTGTGATGGTTAGATTACTGGATCAGCGCATTTACAAACCAGCAGATCCTGTGAGGTGTTCCTATAAGGTTAACTGGTGACCTGGCAACAGGACCACGGGCGCCCAAAGCTTATTGATGAGCATGGGAAGCAAAGGCTAGCCCATCTGGTCTTATCCCAGAGATGAGCTACTGTATCAGAATTGCTTAAAAAACGTAATTCTGGCTATTAGAGGAAGATGTCAGAACACACAGCACATTCCAGCTTGCTGTGCATAGGGAAGCATAGCCTCAGACCAGAAAGAGAGACCGTGCTGACCTAGTGCATATGATGGGCACATTAGTGTTAGAACTGGACCATGGAGCAATAGAAAAGGTGGCCTGGTTTAATGAATCAAGGTTTTTTTTTTGATAATGTGGATGAATGGACGCATGTGTGTCTATTATTGGGCAAAGCATGGCATGAGAAGAAAGCAAGCTAAATATTTGGTTGATAGCTACACTTTTTCTTTGAATTTTATTTATTTATTTTTTTGACTTCTTCAATTAATATCTTCTCACAATCTTTTCACTAACTTTCTAAAAAATCTATTCTGTAATGTAATTAGTTGGATTCTGATTTATTGATTGAGAGTTTTTTTTTAATCAATGGAAAAAGCCACAGTGTTATGTGGTTTTATTGTAATATAGATATACAGGGTGTCCCAAAAGTCACTATACACTTCCTTTTTTCTATTTCGTTCCAGGTATCATTCAGAGAGACTTAAGCCATCAGCATATGACGACTTAGGCTTTGCAGTTTTTATATCATTCCCTTAACCATGGTACCCCTCCCAACTTTGCCAGGTTAGTCAGAGATTTCCTAAACATCAAGTTTCCTGACCGATGGATCGGTCGAAGGGATCCCCTCGAATGGGCTCCATGCTCCCCTGACCTTACACATTGTGACTTTTTTTTGAGGGGCTATATCAAAAGCAAGGTGTATGCCACTAAGCCCCGTAACCTGTCACAGCTTGAGGAAAGAATCCACTCGGCCTGCAGCGAGGTCGGGGAAGAGATGCTTCAAAAAATTGGAGATGTTTGCATCCGAAAGTGGCTGAAAGTTGTCGAAAATTAAGGCACTCATGTGGAGGTATACAACTAGTCTTCAAGGCATTGGAACGTGAAGGCAAGCCTAGCACGTAAAACTGCGACTCCTTTGTTGATGCTAGAAATGTTAATAAACTCAGTTTATTGTGTCATTTTTAGAAATGTATTAAAAGTGTATAGTGACTTTTGGGACACCCTGCTAATTTAGTATTCTGTAGCTTCTTTCTTATTATTATACAATTATAACATTATATCCTTTTACATTTTCACAGGATCATTTTTATTAATTGATTGTTTGCCTCTAATTAGCAAGGACCCATGTTGCTTGCAGTTAAGTTGCTCGTTGCTGGTCGGCAGACAAAGGTTTTCACGCTGCCAGTGCACAACTTGGTAGAGCTGTATTCAAAATGTTTATTCATTAAAATTTGCAAAAATCAACTCTTTGATTAGTGATTATCTGGGAAAAGACTAACCTCTCTGTGATGTTTCTTTTGACTTCAACTTTTGTTTTAACATTTTGGGTTTGACGATAGCCTTTTTATTTGACTTGCTTGTTATTTAATTGCACCATGTTTCAGAGATAAAACTTTCAGCCTGATCCTCTGGGTCAATAATTTGTGATTTTTTTTGCTTGTTTCCATTGATCTTAATAATAAGAGCACTACATTAAACACCTAATTTACTTCTATCTATTGTTACAATGTTAACACATCTAGATAATATGTGGTTCTTGCCCTGTACCTTGCTGAAGAGGATTTCATCCATTTACTCAACAGGCTCTATTTTCTGTCTAACAAAAGAAGCAGGCTAAAAAAGGGATTGAAGGGTGGTTGGACTTCTGTTGCCTCTGACATATTAGGTAAATTGTCAGTATGAAAACTAGCCAAGCTACCTTGAGCAAATTTTGTAGCTTGCATCACTGTAAAATGAACCACCATTATTATGGTATATTTAGAGTATGGTAAGCATTATTCTGGGAGACATGTTTTACATAGACAGACTGGATGCTGAAATTGTGCCCATTCAAAAGATGTAAAGGGAGACAAAGGGGAAACAAAAATCTCGACAGTGCAGAATGTGAGAAGCATGTATTAGAAAGACTGCTGACTCAGTTATGGTATGGCAAAAAATCACAGAATTGGAAACACCTGCAAACTTTGGACTTCCTGGCTTCCTGCTTTTCTAACAATTATATTCAACTGGGCAACCTAAAACATTTGCTAGCTGTGCACTGTACACATAGACTTTATTTCTGTCTAGGAAAACTGCCACCAATGACTACAGTATGTACAGAGAACTAAAAGAACTAAAATCCAGAGCCAGATGTTATGTCTATAAAGGAACTTGTAATAGCTGACTGCAATAGTGATGAAAAAATTGATAAGATGATGAAAAGAAGAGGTGAAACAGTGAAGAATATACAGTAACATTTTAATGACATCAATAATAGTAAAATATCAATCCATCCTTTTCATAATCTAACTTAATCTAATTCAGCATAGCGGGGAGGCAGAGTACTAATTTATTCTCTTCACTTTTGCATTTCTTTAAACAATTATGTTAGTGTTGCCATAGATAAGAAAGCAAATTGGCAGTAAAGCATACTGTTTAAACCCCAGTCTGAGTAAGTGAATGGCTTTGTTAGTGTGTAAAAAGAAACACATAAAAACACCTGTTGAAGGCTACACTGACTTACATTTACATTTTCAGCATGGATAACTATTACTTTTTTACATTTTTCCCCACTGTTTACATCCAAGTATGTTTTCAACAGTGAATAAAGAAAGAGTAAAATAGCTCCCTTTGATAGAACCTAGACAAATGACAAAACCTATAATTAGTCTGCCTTCTGCTCCATACTTAAACCTTATCTTTTTAACCGTTTCTCCTCCTCATCTCCTTTTAATTACTGTTCCTCCCGCTAAGAGTCTTAGTTCTGCTCTTGCTCCTAGCTTCTCTGGAAAATGTTGTTCCCAATGAATGTTTAACTATTGTGAGGGATTTCTTCAAGATATCAATGGTTGCTCAGACTAACGTTTTATAATTCATCCATAACTGCTGAGTGGAGTAAGCTGAATACATTATATATACTGTGGGTGCTTTTGCGAGGCTGAAATAAAACCAATTTCTTATTTGTTTTACATTATAATTAAAATATGTTATTATTAGGTTTAGTTACAAATTTATTGTGAAGTCTCTTAAAATCTTTTATGGTAATATTGTGTTCTTTTTTGTTTTTTTTTATCTTTATTGAACGTAAATCTAAAGTTTGTACTTAGATTGAAAGTGTTTTTCTCAAACTTGAAAATATTTAATGTTGTACTGTGACATCACTATATTTTTCCTATATGTACAGTTGTTGTGAGACATCTTTTATTTGTCACCAACAGGGGTTTGCTAGACAAGGATGGCCAGAGTGCGCAGCATGTAACATTGATATTGCGATGGTATGAATATGCATTTCCTGGTCAATCAAGATCACAGATATAAACAAAACATATTGATGATGTATGTGTTTGCTTTTCATTATTAGCTTTATGTTAAAGAATATTCTTTCTTTAAGATTACAGATATGGTTTTGGTTACTGTTAGGGCTTTGATAATAAATGTGATTGATTTTAAGTTCTGACTTTTGGCTGTTTCTTTTGAGTATGTCTCTTCATCCAGTCCATTTTATTAACTATTCTGCCTCCTTTTTCTGAGGCAGAACAATAACATGACATAACAACATTCTCAAACTTTAATCCGATTAAATGTCATGGAGAGCTAGGGCCCATGCTAGTAACACTAGGTACATGGAGCAACAACAACAACAATTGATTTCTTGTGTAGCCCAAAATCACACAAGGAATGCCTCAATGGGCTTTAACAGGCCCTATTTTTTGGCAGGCCTCCCCCAGCCTAGAATCTCTAAGAAGACAAGAAAAAAACTCCCAAAAAATCTTTGAAGGAAGAAAAAAATACAAGAAATCTTTGCAAGGGCACAACACACAAAACAGAACATAAGTAATCCTCTTCATAGAGCTAGATGGCCAATCTTTCACTGCCACCTCAAAAATTCAATACAATAGTACAAACTAATTTGTTCTTACACGGTGCTCCTCACCAAGTTACAGGTGCTGTGTACCATGACAACTCTCAAGGCAAAGTGCAAATAGATTATACCACTTACTAGTACTATCACATATAAGAATGTAGATTGGTTAAAATACATCAAAAACAAATTAGAAACTTATTAACATAAATGAGAAACAAAATATGAAATGAAAAAATAACCACATTAGCATCAGAAATTGTAAAACCACTGCCACATTATAGAAAAGGAGTCAGACAAACCAGACATAGTCAGAGTCCTGGAGATCTTGGCCAACTAGCTGCTTCCCCTCTACTGGCCATTCCACGGCTTAGTCATTGCTGGGCTGGCCAATATGATGAAAGGACCCTTCTACCCAATGAAACCAGCAGTGGACAGTATGCCAGTCAATTTGAAGGCTCACTAAGCCATACCACTCACACAGGGCCAATTTAGAATTGCCAACTAACCAAACCTGCATATATGTGGGGATCGGTAAACTCCACACAGAAAATGACAAGCTTTGCCACAGTACCCTTCTTTTCATATGATGCTCTTGTGATCTTGCAATGCTTATTGATTTGGGCTTCAGCTCTGGTTGCTTCCAAAGATCAATTTGTATTTCCTTTACCTTGAAGAGTGTGCAAGTTTCAAGTTTCATATTCTATTTCTGATAGACAAGTGCTGATAGCTGGCTGAGGTAAAAGGTGGAACTTGATTAATCTACTGCACTCCATGTTTGTGGCCAGCCACTGTGTTTCTGGTCCTCATCCATGCCCATTTCCTTCTGCACCTTCAGAACAGTTTAAACAGTACATCTTGAAACTATTGTCTGCTTAAGAGAGACCTTGCTGTTGCAGAGTGAACAGCATGTGTCTTGTTTCTGTGCTATAAGATTTGATGACTTGAAGGTTAAACTCTCATTTCCACCACACCCTCATATTTTAGTTTGGTTATCCTTCACCCTCTTTGATTCCTACCTCAGCCAATTCTATTTCAGTCAATCAGTTTGGTTCAATCAACTCATTATGCCATTATTCACTGGCACCTATTTGATATTTTTGTTTAATTATGCACTGGGATATGAACTTACAATGCAATTTAACTTTTGAACTTTAATATGTTACTTTCTTTAATCAATTATAAGCATTTCCATGTAACATTTAATTTTTCTGAAAAATGAATCAGTTTACTTCTTGCTCCTGCTTCACACCCCATGCTACTGGAATAGCATCTGACCAAGTGTAACAAAGACACAAAGAAGTTAAAACAAAGGGTTATGGTTCCACCAGGGAAGCCTTGTTTTTTTGTCTTTTAGGCAGAGTAAATTACAAAGAAACAGCGCCACTATCACCATCGGCTGAGTAACTCTGTGGTCAAGATGAGACATGTTAGATGTTCTGAGAATTTTTATTGTCTAGGAGGTGGCAATGGTGGAGTGGAAGGAAGTGCTTGTCTGGGACAATTATTCTTCCTCCAGGTCACCGCTGTCCTGACTGAAGAAGAAATAGGCATATAAGTCACTGTCCATCTATCAAATTTTTTCCTCATGTCCCCTTAAAATCAATCCCTGTAAAAGGTGCGACACAATCAGACAAACGACTGCTGGTTAGAAAATTACTGGACAGATTTGTTTTTGTGTATTATTTCCATCACATACATTCTATAAATATTATTATTGTATAAATTCTGTTACAATTTAGCATTCAGGCAAATATAATACAATTTTGTCAGAAGAAACTGAAATGACAGCACAGCACTAAAAAAAAGAAATTTCCTTTCTCAGTGTTTCCTGTTAATGTTATGCACAAAGTGGAAGAAAGTAAATAACTTACTATAATTCACTTATAAATAACTTTTCCCATCCTAATTAAGTTTGTGAATGTTTTTCTTTATTCTTTCATTTATGTGAACTTTACTGTTGCTCAAATATGTCTTCTACAGTTAACACAAAGCACTCCAAAATGACGATCACGCATTGCCACTTCTCACCCTCAGAAAAAGTCATTACAACTACTAATAGTTGAACTAATATCAAAACTGTTTTCATGTTCAAATGAGGCATTATCTTTTTTAATATGAGATCATGCTTCACTATATACTGAGAAATAAACTTTTCTGTTTACCTAATTACCCATGGCAGTATACATTCATTAATCACAATACTATACCATCAGTGGTTTGTGTTAAACAAGTGTCGAGAAAGGGTTAACATTTTTTTCTTAACTGCACTCATCCTGGGCATTTCACATTAAATAATGAAATCCACCCAAGTGTTTGTCATTTCAAAATATAGTTAAGGCTTTAAGCACTTGACCCTGGCTGTATTTAAAAGCTCGTACAGGCAAGTGCTTTTACAGTGAATGCAATTTATGGCAAGGCTACTGCAGTTAGATAAAGGAAGAGCTGGAAACTACAGTGCACTTTGTTGAACCATCACTTATCACCAGCCTCCAGACCCTCTGCAAGCCAGAACATCCTTTCAGGAAAAACAAGTGGAAAATGGTTTGATGAGATTTGATAAACTTTTTCCCCTTTAGGTTACTGCATGTAAAGAATTCTGAGCTCTACTACAACTGGCTAGATGTAAATTGTGTTTTTTATTCCTTTTTATTTACAATGCTGTTTACTAATGAAAGCATTGTTTAGATCACAGTTTTTATGCTGTTTTTAGTGCTTGTAATTTATTTGGAATCATGAACGCTTAATACTCTGTTTTGCAGAAAACAGTTTTGCAAAAAAATATAAATGATCCAAACAAACAAGGCAGGTCTTGAAAAATCCATCCATCCATCCATTTTCCAACCCGCTATATTCCTAACTACAGGGTCACGGGGGTCTGCTGGAGCCAATCCCAGCCAACACAGGGCACAAGGCAGGAACCAATCCCGGGCAGGGTGCCAACCCACCGCAGGACACACACAAACACACCCACCCACACACCAAGCACACACTAGGGCCAATTTAGAATCGCCAATCCACCTAACCTGCATGTCTTTGGACTGTGGGAGGAAACCGGAGCGCCCGGAGGAAACCCACGCAGACACGGGGAGAACATGCAAACTCCACGCAGGGAGGACCCGGGAAGCGAACCCAGGTCCCCAGATCTCCCAACTGCGAGGCAGCAGCGCTACCCACTGCGCCACCGTGCCGCCCTCTTGAAAAATGAATTACCTTAGTTCAGTCTTGTTGTTTGATGTAGCAGAAAAGTGAAATTACTCTGAACTTGGGAAGTCAGTTGTGTGAAAGCCCATTGAGATGGAAGAATGATGGGCAACATCTGAAGGTGTGAGAAGAGATCTGAAAGAAAGAATGTAATAGGGAAAAGACCCATGGAAGTGAGGAAACTGAACTGGTGCTGATGACATTGCACATTGATGACATCTTCAGATGCAACTGGAATTATGCATTAGTATCCTACTGGCATTGTTGCATGTGCTTGTACAAGCTTGATAACATTCAACATTGTTCCTGTAACATTTAGCATAAAAACATGTGGCAAGAAAGTTTGTTTTCAGTTCTTTGTTTCTGCAAAGATACATGGGTTAGAGTTAGGTAATTCTATTTGGCTTTTGTCTTTTGGAAAGTTTTGGAAGTAGGAAAGGTTTTAGATTTCCCAGTGGATTTTTTATTGTTAAATTTAGGTAAAGTGTTTACTTTTAGATATTTCTTATTTCAAGTATGGTTGCCCTTTGTTTATGTTCATTGGTTAGATGTGGAAAATGTTTAAATTGTTTGATAATGTTTAAATTGCATTATCTAAGTGTCTGTCTAGTTATGAAACTCTTACAAGCCTGCTGAATTGGTTTTGCCACCTCCTTAGAGTCTGCCACTCCTCCAATTTTAGTATCAGCTGAAAATGTTTAGGTTAGTAACTATACTAATCAATATCATCAATATAAATTAGAAAAAGTGACAGTCCAAGGTCAGGCCACTGATGACCTCACTCCATTTGGAGTATTCACCTCTTAATGTGTACTCTTTGTCTTCTCTATCTTACCTCTGATATCTACCGTTTCTAGCTTTAGAATTAATCTTTGGTGTGGGTCTGTTTCAAAGGTTTTTTTTAAGTATTGTTTTCTTTTGTCAACTATTGTAGTTGCCTATTCAAAAAAATCTAAAAGGTTGGTTTAGTAAGATCTTCCTCTCATAAACCCAAAACCCATGCTGGCTGTTATTTAGGATGTTATTTTCATATAGGAACTTTTCTAATTGGTTTCCTCTGGGTGGTCCAGTTTCCTCCCACAGTCCAAAGACATGCAGGTTAGGTGCATTGGCGATCCTAAATTATCCCTACTGTGTGCTTGGTGTGTGGGTTTGTGTGTGTGTGTGCCCTGCGGTGGGCTGGCGACCTGCCCGGGATTTGTTCCTGCCTTGCGCCATGTGCTGGCTGGGATTGGCTCCAGCAGACCCCCGTGACCCTGTAGTTAGGATATAGTGGGTTGGATAATGACTGACTGACTGATTTATCTAATTTATTTCTTACAAGTCACAATAGCATGTCAAAGATGGGTAATAGAATAAATGTAAAAATATTTGATATCTCTTGGCCTTCATGTACCTTCAGCACCTTTTCTCAGTATCCTTAAGTGTCTGAACATCTCTTGACAGCTCCCTCAGTCTAGCACATTGCTGTAAAGACCTTTTCTCAGACTCTGTCGCTTTGAAACACGATGCTCACCTCTTGTCCGCTTTTATACTTCCTTCTTTAAAGATGACTTTCAATGTCCCTCCTAATCCTTTACTCTTTCTTATACAGTATGTCTCACACTCACACTTCTGTTGCATCACCAATGTCAAAGTGACCAATTAGATTACTTGGAGGGACTAAACACACACGCAGATCTTAGTGTTTTATTATGTAGTCAAATATAGTTTCCATAATTTGGCATGGTATAGATTTAAGACATTTGTCTATAATTACCAGGATCCAATTTGTCTTCTTTCTTAAAGTTTGGAGTCAAGTTTGCACTTTTCCTTTCTCAAGTGTCTCAAATATGCCTTAAAACTTTGAATTTTGAGCTTGCTTTTAATTCTGCATGGGACGTTCCATTTGTTTCTTCCTTTACAAATACTTTGGTGAAATATTTGTTAAGTTCATTTACTATTTTCTTCTTATTTTCAATTATGTCTCCTTTAGTGTCCATAAGTGTTCTTAAATTAATTTTCTTTTATCATATATTTATTACAGTAGTACTCATACAATTGTATGCTATTTCTTTTGGCTTTACAAGTAATTTTTTTGTTTGGTTTCTCTCTCTCTCTCTCTTTTTTTTTTTTTTGATCTCTTCATGTAGTGTCCGGTATTCCTCTAAATCAGAAATATCTGGCTGCTTTTTAACTTTCTTGTACAGTGATCTTTTCAGTTTTACTTTTTCAATAATGCCCTTATCTATCAATTTCAGATGAATATTTAGTCTTTTTGCTTTATTGGTTTTAGGAGTATACTTATTTTGAATCTCGAACAGAAGGTCTTTGAAGTAACACTGCATATCACTTATAATTGATGAGTTTTTACGTCATGAGGGCAACACTGTAAATTTGTGACAGTCACAACATTCCACAATGGATACATAACTAACTTTTAGTTTTTTTATTTGTTTTTAGCTTTTTGACTACTCATTAATGTATTGTCCTTTCTGGGCCTGGTTTGCTAATTCTAATTTTTATTTCCCTGTTTTGACCTTGGCCTTGCCTGACTTTATCTCTGTCTTTATTAACCATCTCCTGGTTAACCTTTAATATATCACAATGATCCTTAGACACATTACATTGCGAGGTATATATAAATATTTTGGATGCTGACAATGACTTTGCATAGTGCAATGCTTCTCAGTTTTGGTCCTGGATTTCTGCAGGTCTTCGTTCAAACCGAATTGCTTAATTAGAAGCCAATCCTTGTCAATGTAGGTTGATAGCATGTTACTGTTTTCCACCTGCCACATCAGGTCATTCTGGTATAAGCAAAATTATTTTTTTCATGAATGTCATCCAAAAGATTTGTAAAATGGAGCAAATTAGTAATTTCTAAGTCCTTTATTTTTTCCCGCTCAATTTCTTTGCAAAATTTTTTAAACAGATAATTCATGATAAACACACTCAGGTGTAAATGGGTCCAGGTTAGATGACAAACTCCTAGTTCCTTTTTTGATTTTCTTCTCATTGTTAATTGGCAGCAGGTTAAATAAACAAGAAGCAGTTACCAACAGTGAATGCAGCTTTTTGAGATTAAAAGAACCAATTAGGTGTTTGGAATTTTAACAAACAAATTAACCAAAATGAAGTACAAAAATGTTGCTTGAGCAATAATTAATTCAAAAGCAATTGCTGGCTTTGAATTAAGAACTTGGGTTGGAACAAAAACCTGCGGTCACTTTGGCTCTCCAGTATTGGACATGATCACTGTTGAATGTGGATAGGTTGCCTAACCTTTGCCATTTGCTCATTCATTGGTAACCATTAAAAACATATTTTGTATTACTATTATAGTTTGCTGTATCCTAAAAGAAATTAACATTTCAAGAAGCCTCTTCAGGTAATGTAGAGTGTCTCGCGTGGAGCACCATGCTCAGTATCCAAATGAGGCACTTAGTCTTTGGTAAGCTCTTTGGACACTACAGCACCATTGCTGTCTTTAACTATATAAGATAAGCAAACCTGGCAAAAAATATAAGCCACTTTTTAGTGGTGAAGTCATAAAGGAGAAAACACACACTTTCTGAATTAGCCTATAAGCTCTTTGTGCAAGCTGACAAATGGGGACAATGGTGACAAGCAAGGCAAGAATCCAGTGTTTCTGAGTGGCATCTGCTTGGCCCCAATAAATCTTGCTGCAATATGTTCAGCTGCTGATTAGCAATGGCTGTCTGCGTTGAGGGTGGCCTCGTGCAGAAACTATAAACTGTTAAACTATTTGTCTGTCTTGGCATCCATTTCTAAATAATGTCGTTAAGTTGCCATGAAGTCTAAATAAACAGTAGATGTATGGCAGAGGTTTGATTATTAATGCAAATGAATAACGTTTGCAATGGCTGGCAGGCACCAGACAGCCTGACCTGGACTCCTCTTACAGAAAACATACCTCGGTGTCTTAGCTGCTTGGAATTGGGCAATAATATAACAGACAGCTTTTTTATTTGATCTGATTAGTAAGAAATAAAAGAATGGTGAAAGAAATGCATTCATTATTAACCTGGAACTTAGTCATGCTTAAAACAATCTAATTGTTAATTCTAATTGTTACTTGCCTAATTGTTACTTCATGATTTGACGTAAAATCCTAAGTCCAGTATATCTCTACGCAAAATAAAGAGTCAGCATAAGATGAAAGGGATTAAGTGCAGCCTATGAAACTTTCCAAAGTCAACACTGTAGTTTTGAACAGGCGACGTAACTCCAAATGATTACACCGTAGCACAGGAACCCTTTACGTGCTCCAGAGCCTTTGGTGTTTCTGCTCACAGTCAAGTACTATTGCTACAAACGCAACAAAAAATTAAGCCTGTACTTTAAACATCTGCTCTGTTGGGGGCTCTGGGATGTTAGAACCGTTGCCAAATTGACAACGTTACATGTAAAAGTTGGCTGCCAATGAAAGTGATTGCAACTATAATTGTCCTCCAGGGTAAAAAAAAAAAAATCTCCATTTCATTTTTGGTTTTGAAGCATAAAAAAATAATAGACTGGGAAAAAAAGAATTACCAAAATGAAAGGGCTGATTATTACACATTTTCATCAAGGACTCTAACAAAATGCACGCAAGCAATCTTTTTTTTATTTATTTGTGTCTTTGTTTTAGGCCAATTACCAGCACAATCGTTTTGTTAATATTTCATAACAACCCTAACTGCAATATTTCAACTGTACAAAATTCAAACATAACCTCTGTCTGGCAGGAAAACTGCTGTGTGGTTTGGGAAAGATAACGTTAATTGGCACCCTTTGCAATTTTAGTTATAAATTCTACAAAGTCTTTGAAATCAAACACCATCCTTTTTATCCTCTTCCACTTCCTCTTTTGAAACCATTCAATCCATGCTTAGCAAGCCCATTACACGTTTAAAGTTCATAAATGCTGATTAAAATATATGGATGCCTGAAATGAAGCCAAGTTCAAAAATCAATGGTAAGAATAACAGGAAATTGATTTTCTGAGAATCATTGAAAGCTACATCAACTACTGATTTAAATCCTGTAGAGAAGGCATCTCAGATTAAACATATAATAGTAATAATAAGAATAATTAAAGGCAGCACATTGGCACAATGGGTGTGCTGTTACCTTACAGTGCCTGGATGCTGCTTTCATATCTCAGCTCAAGCACTGTCATTGTGAAGTTTGTGTATGTTCTTCATTTTTGCATGGTTTCCACACAGGCTAAGTCCAGGTTTTCTTAATCTGTTACTGTTCTGCTAGGTAGCCTGTCAAACAGTAATAATTTCTGTTTTTATCTACATATTAGAAAGTTTTTCAAAGCAGAAGGAAACAACTTCATATGCAATGAACTCTTCGCAGAATGAAATAGTGTTTTGTTAAGCAATGGTTCTTTGTGGAACTACACAACACAGTAAAAACAGTTAAGTGCCATTAAAGAACCAGAACTGTTAAAAGTATAAAAAAATGATGGATGAACAAAAGAAAGAAAAAAACATAGCTTATTACCTTACACATGTTTGTAACTCAAATTAATTGAAAATTTTCAAAGTCATTAATGTGAGCATATATGTTGTATATCTGATCCTAGATTTGATTTCCACTCCATCCATAGTGAATTACAGAATATTCATATAAAGGTAAAAAACTCACCCCCTATCATGAAATTTGTTTGATATATTTAGATTAGATCAGATATTAGATTAGATAAACTTTATTAATCCCATGGGGTAATTCACAGGCATACAGCAGCAGAAACATAAAGAACAAGGGTCCAGACAGATAATACAGCCAATCGATCAATATATTTTGTGAAGAAATTTCTAAATTAATTTTAAGAGTATGTCACAAGGAAGCATTGAATTCCCTCAAAGCAGCGGGCAAAACAGTCTCCCAAAGGTGCTTCATAGCACACCATGGTAGAATGAGCCTGTGGCTAGAAGTGCACCAAGAGAGGGGATGGAGGGGATTTTTTATGATGGCATCCAATTTTGCTCCCATCCTCTTTTCCACAACAGCTTCCAGTGTGTCCAGCATTCGCCCTGTGATGGAGCAGACTGTCTTAATAAGTCTATTCAGGCATTGTGAATTTTTTGAGCTCAAATTGCCTCCACAGAACACTGTGGTGTAGAACAACACACTGGCTACTATGGACTGAGAATTTCCAACGGCTTGCTGCATACATGGTGTCTGGATATGGGCACACTAGAATGTGCAGATGCTCTCAGTGTCAGTATGTTTATCTCTTTCTTTTCATGGCCCCTAATGAACTATCAGCAGTTGAGCCAGTCTGTTATCAGAAAATTAAAAAGCTCAAAGTTAATAAAACTGTGGTTTTATTTCACACAAGAGGGCAATGATAGCAGACAAAATTTCAAGTAACACAAATCAACAGCCTGTGGCCTACCTATTTTGGCATTTTCCTTCCTCCGAGTATCGGAACACATGGATGATCTTCCTCATACTGATTTCACTCACTCTCTTCCTCTTCGTTAGGAAGGTTTGTTATTTGCAACAGGAAAATGAGGATTTATTTTAGTCAAGGGATCAGGAGATGGAAAATGAGTTTACGACTTAGTGAAAGCCAACACCAGGAGATCAAGAAATTAGACACCAAAATCAAAATACTAAGCTAAATTTGGAGTTGTTAGTTGTTTGCTGTAATTTTGTAAACTGCATTTCAATTACAAACTTTAAGGATCTACAATCTCAGATGTTTGTATACATGATGTGCCAGCTTTGAAACTGTGATGCAGGTGAAGATTTGCAGCTAAGTTTATGGAACTCCATCACAGGCAACTGACAGACACTCAGTTTCTATGGTAAAATGAAAAATGTTTTAGTGACAAAACAAAAACAAAACGATAATTCATATCATTACTCCAAAGATAATTTGATACAAAATAAGGATGCCACAAGATTCTTCCAGTTTCTTAAACTCAGAAAATAGCACTTACTCATAAAGGAAAATTTATTGAAGGCAGATAAATAATTACTAAACACTTCTATGTTTTAACAGTTTCATCAAAACTCATCAATTTAATCAAAACTCAGTTCTGCCTGGTAAAGTGTAGTGTGAACTTATGTAAACCAAATGCCAGGACCACTTCAAGGCCAGTTTGCACTGACCTGTGTTCAAATATGGGTAGCAGGATCCCACCAAACTCTACTCTGATTTCCTAATGCACTCTGGAAGATGGCCCCTAAAAGGCTTACTGCCTCCTAGTGGCTCCTGCCTGCCCATGCTAAAACGTGCAGATGTTCCTCAGTGTTCACCTCTATCTTTTCATGGCCCTAATGGAGATTTCCCCTTCACTATTTCTCTCTACTGCAATCTTTTCCACGGTAATTCCTTGCGAGACAGACAACCCAAAGTTTTTTCAGAAGAATTTACAAAGTTTTGCTTTATAATATTATTGTGATTTCTCAAATTTCTTCATAACAGATATTATCTGATTTTACAACACACTTACTGGGGTAACAGACAAACTGCTGGGATTGTTTCTCTCTGGCGTGCCTCTTAAGCAACTGCAATGTCTAATGCATACGTTATACTTGCAGTTTAAAGCTGGGCCACGGAAAATATCACAAGAGATTTAAATTTCATTCTATGCCATATTAACTGAATGACAGCATTTTGACTAAATGTTGAATGTCACACATGTGTGCCAGAGAATCACCTTCTGGGCTCATCTAAGATAATAATAATTCATTACATTTATACAGTGCTTTTCTCAGTACTCAAAGCACTATCCACACAAGGAAGAACTGGGAAGCAAACCCACAATCTTCCACAGTCACCTTACTGCAAAGCAGCAGCACTACCACTGTGCCACCTCAGGATGACAGAAGGTGCTGTTGCTAAAAGTTTTGTCTACTTTTTTCCTTGTAGCCTTGAGAAACTGCTCTTTGAGGGCAACAGACCCAATAAGCCCCGCCCCTCTCACGTCCACTCAGTATAAAAGGGAGATGCTCCCAGCAGGTGGTATTAGAGAGAAAGAGTGTGTCTTATTGAACTCACCACTGTAATAGGGGAACTGCCTTGACAACTTAGCTCCATTGATGTTTTGCTTGAACGTTTTATTTTTTGTTGGAAATTAACAGGGATTTTTGTTGGAACTTTAACAGGGATTTGACTATTTGGCACCCCAATCTTTCAGAACTCGCCTTACCTCATCATTCATCCCACTACATGATATACATTGTGGAGATTCCAGCCCCTTACCCTGACAGACATACACCCGATGTCCAAAACACACAAGTTTAAAATTTCTTTTGCCTTGTGCAGCAGCTCACAATGTCTGAGTTAGACAAACACTCAGACCCTTCTTTCTCTCTTCTTCTACTCTTCTCTCACCCTCACTCCTCCTCTCACAAGCTCTGTCTCCCTCCCGACTCCAGCTCAACTGATGGAGTGAGGCAGCCCTTTTTATGTGCTCCAGTTGCTTTTTAATGATCTTCCGACAGCACTTCCTGGTGTGACGGAAGTGCCGCATGAGCACCTGGAAGCATGGTGGAAGTGCTGCAGTCCAGGGCTCCATGGTCCTCCCTTTCATGGCCCAGGGGAGGCACTGTCCCTCTCCTGGTCCCTCCAGGTGTCCCGGCTGAACAGGATCCCCAGCCGTCTGCCACAACATTAATATGTTTAATGTGGTTTTGACCTTTTATTGTTCTTAAAATCTCAAATAAACAAAATAAAAAAACTTACAGTATTAGAAGGTATTTATTAAACCTCCATTCCAAAATTAATTCATTGAATTTGAGAGGAAAATTGCTAATTCAATATTGGAGTGGTTATGATATGTACATTGAGCATCTTGCCCCACACATTTTATAATGTGGCATCTACGGGTTATACTGTAGTTCAGAAGAATGGATTTTTTTTTGTTATTGTAAAATGACATTGATAATTTGAGGAAAGCTACAGTTTTGTTTTCACACTTTTATTGGGCAACAAGAATGCTGTTTGATGGTGGCATGGATGCAGAAGGAAATACTACACTGCTGGCTGCCCATTAAGACAATCTTTCATCATGATGTGGACACTGGAGAATTACATTTGTTTAGAATTAGTGTAATGGTCGCCTTAGACGTGTACTGAGGGATTAACATGAAAGGGAAATTGGCAGAGAAGATTAGGGCCTCAGCCAGGGTTAAATGATTTAAAATAATAAATGATATCTTACGAGGCAGTCCCATTCTAAAATATGGGTGTTGACTAGGACTGGTCTAGTGTTGGAATGCACACTGGGTCCAGTTTTACTACCATTCAGTGATTTGGCTGTTGCAAAGAGAGAGAGAAATAGTTGCAAATTTTATTTCTGCTTAGTGTTTATTTTTCTCTAGCAACACCTATTGAAATAAGTGAATTTATGAATGTGACTAATAATCATGTGCATTGTTTAGGTTTTGTTCCTTCTTTTTGCATAAAGCTAGCAAGACTAGCTGTCTGGCTCTGGGAAGTGGACTTTTATTAAAGCAGGTTCAGAAATGAATGAATGTAAAGTGAATGAATACATTAATATTCATTTTCTGTAGATAAAAAATATATATACAGTATAGTTGGGTGTTATTGTTATTGCTGTTTTTCACAGATCTGGGTTTAGACCGTACAACTGGTCATTATCCTTGTGAAGTTTGCATATTCTACCCAGGTTTGTGTGGATTTTCCTCTAGGTACTTAAGCTTTTATCCCACACATCCTTAAAGATGTGTGTGGTAGGTTAGCTGGTGATTCCTATTTGTGTGTGGATGTGTGTACAAGTGGGCCCTGTGATGGAATATCACCCTGTCCATGGCTGGTTCCTGCCTTGTATACAAGGCTGTCAAAATTGTCCCTCACCCTAAGTGAGTTTAAGAATATTTATGTTATGTCAACTTTTTTTTAAATATATATAAAATATATGGAGTTTGAAAAATGAGAGGAGACCAAGCTTATTTGATTAGCTAATTATAACACATAATTTATTGAGATGAATGAAACACAATTGGGGGCTTTGTTAACAGGAGACATAGCACTACACTTTTAAGAGTTTAGTTTCTCCTGAAGGTTCCCTACAGGCTGTAGACTACCTAAGCAGAGTAGCATGTGGGTGCTTGATGTGTAAGTGTGTCTGCCTCACAGCAACTCCGAACTCCTGGGGTCAGTTCCCATCTCAGCTAGTCGCTGTGTGTTGTTTGCATGCTCTGTCTGTATCTGTGTGGCTTCCCTGGCGGCATTTATATTTCTTTCCACATTCTAAAGATGTGTGAGTGTGTTAGGTTAATTGGTGTATATATACTGTAAGTGCACATGGTGTTACACCAAGGATGGCTCCTGCCTTGCATGCAAAGGTCCCAGCCATCCATGTGCTTGTATCAAACTAAGTGAAGTCTTATCAATAAACTCTTTCCACTCACCTCTACCACATGCTTTTTGTCAAATGTTGCTCTTCTTCTTACCAGGGAGTTCAAGATTTTGCTACTTGATTTTCATCCAGATGCTTCTAGTAACCGATGTTCTTCTGACGAAAGTTCTTCTGGGGGGAGTTTGACTGATATGAGCTCATGCACCAGGGTATCTGCTTAATAGGATATGGTGAAACATTGATACAGCAGCTCCTTCCAAAATCAGTTAATCTGGATGCTAGTAACACTCATTCACAATCAAATGACAAAATATGCTGAAAATTTTATGCCCAGCATTTTTTTATCAATTATGTGAAGCAGAATGCATTCATCTTACATGGGACAAGTACTGTAGGTCCAAGATGATGCGTCACACCACCATCCTGGCCTAATCCACCATGTGTCCAGCCAGAACCAGGGAACAACCCACATTGCTCCCCAACTCTGGTGAATGGGAACAAAACACATTTCCTGGGTTGACCGCAGTGGACAGGAGGCAAGCATGTTGGCTCAAGTCCCGTCTTGCTTTGGCCATGACCCTCTGGTAGTTTCCTCACCACTGTCAGGAAAACTCAGAATTTTTTTAAATATACAGAATACTAGAATTGAAAATATTTAAAAAGAACCCAATTTTAGAATTAGACTTACAGCATTTATTACACTACCTGTTACATAGCATATGACTCCTTCTCTTGAGATTACACAGGATTTTAAGCTTGAATTTGGAAATTGGTAATCTTAATTTACTGATATATATATATATTTTTTTCATTTTCTTCTTCTTTTGACTGCTCCTGTTAGGGGTTACCACAGTGGATCATCTTTTTCTATATCTACCTGTTCTCTGCATCTTGCTCTGTTACACCTATCACCTACATGTCCTCTCTCATCATATCCATAAACCTTCTCTTAGGCCTTCCTCTTTCCTCTTGCCTGGCAGCTCTCATAATCGCTAATATTCTGAGTCTGAAATTCTTAGGCAACTGCTCCATGGCTCTGTATTTTTGCACATCGGGCTAATGCATTTCTAATATATATTTAAAAAGCTTATTAGGACTTTCCAATCAATACCAATACTAATCGCTATAGATGAGGGCATCATTGCGTGACATTTTGATCTCAGTCACAGCATAGGAAAATCTTCTTCTCTGTTAATAAAAATTATGTGTTTTATGGAGCACAGGCACTCATTTGTCATGCACTGTACTGTATAATAAATTAAATTGTCAAATGTGGTAGTATTTTTTAGACTTCTATACTGTAGGAGCCTTGTCGGAAGGATGATAGAGAGATTTAAACCAAGTCCTTCTGGCATTTTTCTCGCTACTGTCATCTGTTAATACTCAACAGATCAGCCTCCTAGATGATGCCAAGGCTTTAACAGCAGGAGCGAGGCCTCACTCTGAATCTTAAGTCTGGTTTGGCTTCATGATCGTTACCTTCTCCGACCACATTACTAGATTTATAACCCAGGCAGAGTTCCGTCTTTTTTCATGTACCTTTTTTTTTTTTCTTTGAGTTCTTCTGACACCATTTTGTAGCACACATCCAGCTCACCAGCTGGGCAGCTCCAGTTCAACAACACCTGCTTCAAAGCAGCAGTGGGGAAGTTGCAGTCTCCATGGCTTACAGTAAAAAGAAAAGGAGAGTCTGAAATGTGGAAAAACCTTAAAAGGTAAATAAAGCTCTCCTTTCAGTTGGAGCAGAGTGGGGTTTTCATGAACATTCCGAGGTGAATGTGGTATCCTCCTCTTTGCTGTGCCTCCAGTAATAACATAACCTAAAAAAATAAAAATAATCCTTGCAGCTCAGCAGAATGGCAAAACACAAATGCCAGCATGGGATTTTTTTGCTGATCAGAGTCAAGTTATTAAATCAGTATAAAGAATCAGAAAAAAAGAATTGTAGCCACAGTGGGAAATATTTGATATAGTCTAATATTAATACCTTTGTGTTGTATAAACATGAATAGATTTAAAAATGCATGGTTTATTGATATATATACTTTCAGAAATATATTCAGATCTAGTATTTTTAAAATAAAAGTTATGTAAATATGCAATATCTAAGTATCCTTTACTCACTCTAGCATACAAAACCTTTCTGTGCAGTTAAAAGCTTTTCATTCAATCGCGTTGAGTTTAACTACATTTTATTTCTTACAGAATATATATATCTGTGAGGGATGCATTTGATTAATTCATTTTGTTTCATTGCTGAATGTTACAGTTTTTATTTTCATTTCTGAAAATATTTTATTTTGTCATTTCAATTCAGCGCCTTTTTGTGAATACTTATTGTTCTTAGGTATAACCATTTTATGTATTAGTTTTTTATAGACTTGTTCATTTTCTGTGTCACTATACTGCTGTGTGGTTGTGACCTGTGATCCAATGGCAGCCATGATATAAAGATATAATTTCCCTGGCTGCAAAAGGGTTTGATGAATAGCACTGATGTGCATGGGTTGGAGTCCAATACTGAACTGGTTATTTAAGCCAAAGATGGTACCTTTAAAGGTCTTTAAAGGAAGTGATGTCACCTTTGAGGCCGGAACCAGACGTGACATCACTCTTGAGGCCGGAATCGTAAGTGCCATCTTTCTTGGGGTTGGAGCCAGGAGTGATGTCTTTCTTGGGGCCGGAACCAGACGTGACATCATCAAGGCTGTATCAGACAGAATTTCCTGTATTTGGTCTGCAGAAAGAACTGAGGAAGGTTTAGTGTACCCCGCCACCCCCTGGCCTGGCATGCAATTACCTTCATCAGGTCCATTCAGCTTCCTTCTAAGCGCATGTGTCTGACAATATATATATATATATATATATATATATATATATATATATATATATATATATATATATATATATATATATATAAAGGATGGCCGCTTGCAATGATCAACAGCCAAACATTAAAATCTTTTTGAATCCTGCAAAAAATTTTGTTTTCAGTGATGAATCATTTGAGCATATGTGAAACAGACTACTGCCTGATTATTGACTATTTTAATACTAATCCCTTTATAAAAAAACACTCAGTCATCTTGGCTGTTCTTAAAACAATTCTTTAATTCATGAAAATATCCAGTTTCCTTCGTTATATCCAAAACATGCATATTACATTAATTGGTGACACTAATTGTGGTTGTACAGCATATGAGAATCCCATGTAGTGGGCTGCCATTGCATCCATAGCTATTTCCTGATATGTGTCTTGTAATGCCACATATCCTCAAGGGTAAGATAGACAACCTAAAAATAAGCATGTACCCTAATGACTAGCAAGATTCCTAACCAGAAAGCCTATTAATCTTTCAACATGACTAGAATGTGAAACCAAAAACTGTTTTCTGAACATATAAAGAAAAGATGTTGAACTGAGAGTACTAAGAATATAATTTGTGGTAAAAAAGTGGAGATGCAGTACATACAAAGCATATTGTTAACACAACTGTACATTTCTCCAGAGAACTCAGAACTGAAAATGAAATCTTATCTTTGGATAACAAGTAAAATGTATTTGACACACAAAACAATAGCAATGTTATTTGACAATTAATTTATCCTAGCTTGTTATGTGTCACCTGTGAATGGTTATTAGCAGGTCAAGAAAAGTGTGTGAATGTTTCATTTAGCAATGGTAGTAGTAGTAGTTAGTATTACTCTATGTACAGAGTTCATGTTCAACCAACTTCCTAACTAGTAGTAGATTCTCAGCAAATGGCGAGACAAGAACAAAGCTTTTGCTTCTTTACCAGCATGGCCTGGCTTGGTTCGCTGGACCTTCTGACGGACATTCAGGGGTGTGTCCTGTCCATTACACAGCCTCTGAGGAATCCAGAGCTGTCAACCCACTTTCCAGAGGTTTCCCCTTGTCTTCCAGCACATTTTGCACAAAGAGGCAGAGTCAAGTGTAACAATTCAATTTGTAAAGGTTGAAAGATGTAAAACTTGTGAAGAAAAATGAATCAAAGTGGAAAATATATATTAGATCAAATGTTTACTACAAAACAGAATTTAGGACAACTCTAACACAGAAGACCATAGTGCTTGAAGTTTTATGGCTACTGCCGTAAGTGACTGTCCTTGAGTGGTTTTGATTGATGTTTCAAAAGAAAGATGTCATAAAAAGTGCAGATGTTTGAATTGAAAGTCTTTATTGAGATTTGAGTAAGAGTGATCATGTAATTTTTTTTTTTAAATCTGAAAGTATCTACAATAATGAAGAGACTGACACCCTCTCCATTGTAGTGGTGTTTTATTTATGTATATATTTATCCAAAATCTTCCTCTTCATTTAGCCTCTCAATAAATATATATATCTAAAAATATATATATATATTCTTGCAGTTCATTGCAGTACTTGTCAATCTAACTGTACAGCACATGGCTTGGGAAAGCTATTATCTGATGGTTGACATATTAGCAGATAGTGAAACAAAATAAAGCAAACATTGTAAAATATATATCATAGCAGGTTTTACAGCAGAGCTGCAGGGAATCCAAAGTTTTTCTTGTACTTTTTTACATTCCCATGCATTAAGGTGCCCCTGAGAAAAGCAAGTAGTCTACACGTGCAACATTAATTGAAAATCCATGAGGTTTATTGTGGAATATCGTAAAGGCAAAGTCTACTGTAAATTGAATTTGAAGGTTCTATCAGTTAGGAAGTATAATGATCCGTGGCATGAATCAATGTATAGAGCAGGTTCCAAAGTACAATACGTGCAGGCACTCATTTCCATTTGGCCACATGGAATGGCTTGAAGAAATATTTTTTGGGAAGCTATTCAGCAGATCTGCACAGCTGTGAATAGAGGTAAGGATGCACTGGACAGCTTTTATATGTTAGCATTTCTTGCAAATTCGATAGTCAGTCAAACCAAAAAATGGTACACATATTAAGCATAAAACAAGCCAGTATTGTGGTCTTTAGCCAGATTGTTTTGGTCAAAATGTGTTACATACCCTGGATTAAAAACTGTGCTATCTTTTTAAATCTAGATATGTACAGCAGATGTGAGTAAACTAACACTAGGAACCATCAGAAGTCAGAATATGGCCGACATTTTGGTTGAAAATAATTTTGAAACGTAAGGGAGATGTTATTTGTACATAAGCAACTGATTTTTTCATACATACTAACAGAAATATTTACTGAAGTGCTATTTTTTTCCTACAGCGTCAACTTCTGCAATATAGTCTTGTTGAGGCATTCTAAGAATGGTGTAAGTTTCACATATCAAGAACAATTTGAGTTGAACATTACAGTTGTTCCCAGAAACCTTCAAAGTAGTGCAGAGGATAATGAAAATAAAACTGGAACCAGGCTTAGTGTGATTTCAAGTGATAGTGGAAAAGTGGTTATTGAATCCTCTAACTTATCGATCACAGATCATTCTTTTAGTAAAATGCTTCATGTCCATCCTGCAAATTAAAAAGCATGAAGGTATTCTTTGGCAAATTATTGTAAGTAGGGCAATGCCAGTATATTTAAAGTTTAAACATTTGGATAGTATTTACTTGTGTACCAGCATTGTTTTCGAGCGTTCTGGCTCGCATCATGCATATCCAAGACCACCCTGCCTGACACTCATGTGTATCCAGTAAAGGCACTGATTGTAAGTGTGTGACATTTTAGAAGAAAACAAGCACACCCATAAATATCTTATATATTTAAATCTACATTCCTAGACTGACAAGAAATGTTTGGCTATTTCCAGACAACCTAATGAAAAATGGTTTTCACCAAAGAATCGGTATTATAGATCTAAGGCTCTGAAAAAGACATGCTTACCAAAAGGTTTAATTGTGAAAACATTCAAGGAAAACGCAATGGTGTTTTGCTGGAAAGAGTCATCTTACTGCTGATGTACAGCAGGTGCAGAATACCTCAGAGAGTAACATATCTGTCTACAAGTCATCTGCATCATGATTTGAGTTCTGCCTGTATTATTTTTTATTTTGATGTTTTTTGTTTCTTATGGACACAAATATATGCAGAAGAATAACGTTACATATGTGTGAATAACTGTTTTTAATATTGCTGTTGTACAGACCTGGGGCCTCATGTATAAACGTGCATACGCACAAAAATGTTGCGTACTCCCGTTTCCATGCTCAAATCGCGATGTATAAAACCTAAACTTGGCGTAAAGCCACCCACATTTTTCATGCCAACTAAATGTTTGGCGTACGCAAGTTCTCCGCTTGGTTTTGCAAACTGGCGGCACCCAGTGTCAGAACAGTGCTTTTGTTCCAGTGCGGTTTCCCCTTCTTTTTTAGATCCACATCCCTGATGTGGCTTTATCAAATACACTAAAATTAACCACATATAGTTTATTAGTTTTAGGCATTTGATTGTAATTAACCTGTAACAATATAATGGTCCACGGAATGGCAATACTATTCCAAATACCATAGCTGCTTTAGCATTGTCACTGTCAGTGCACCACTCGGAGTATTTATCCCACTGTATCTGAGTGTGGAATCACAGCTCTACAGCAGCTGATAAGAAAGAGAATTCTTGGTATACAGCATCAAGCACACGCTGCCTCAGTAATGCGCTATTTGAACTGCTATCATACGACAAATGCTTCAGAGCCTTTCCTGTACGTACCTCGCGGTTCAGAAACAGTTTCATCCCAAGAACTATGAACGCGCTCAATCAGTCCATAAAGTGCTCCTTGTAGAACGAGAACGCTTTGTATTTATAAGTACAATTACCTCACTGTAAACTTGCGATACAGTTATAATATTGCACAACCTGAGCCACTTTATAAAGCGCGTATTTACATATGATGACAATATCATTTTTAAGATGAAATGCAGCAAAATATGTTTATTACATTATACAGATAAAATGTTAACATCATTTAAATAATCTATATTTATTAATAATTAAACATGTGAGGACACAGTGTCGCAGTGCTAGCAAGGAGCTAGTGGCCTGTTCAGGGATTGTTCCTGCCTCGTGCTGTATTCTTGCTGGGGCTGGCGCAACACTGGAAGGATAGATGAATAGAATAATTAAACATGTACTTCGAAGATATTTCAATGTTCCTTAAAAGTTTTGAAGAATCAGAGTTCTAAGCTTACATCTGGCATTGTGTGGCGATTGGTTACTTGGAGAAAGAAAAGGAAGGACAGGAATTGGGGGTTAGTACGTTTGAAAGAGACAGTACTGCTGCAATAAATTATTTCATCAAAGGTCGCGCATGGTGCAACAAGCATCTTGCGTGAGGCAGGAACAATCTCTGGACAGGGTGCCAGCTCGTCACTATCACTGCGCCACCGTGTTCCCATGTTTAATAACATGCTTTAACTCCTGTCATCATGAAAATAATATCAAGTATACATCTCAGTATTTTAATTATTCAGAGAGCTGTAATATCACAAATGTAATGGATTCTGTGTCCTGTTGGAGGAAGAGAAAGCTCGTTTAAGAAGCATGTAGTGATTCACACACATAGAGCACATAGAAGAACACATACAAAACAAAGCATTTAACATGCTACTTTAGTTATGATGCGATTTGAGAAACTAGTAAATTAAACGATTTAAAGATGAAGTTTATGCTGTTCTACTTTAATGACAAAATAAACTACATGATTAAAGTGGAAATTTCGAGATTAAACTTGACATTTCAAGCGTTTTTCTCACTGTGTCCCTTTTTTTTTCTTCTCTCTGTACCCTAATAAGCTTTCATATGACACTCAGACGGTGGGCTATGACTCACCTTTTCATGGCATGTTTGATATCTGACAACTTCTTTTTTATTTCGGGCACTGTGTGACTTTGTGATCTTGAGCTTTCGAGTTTCTTCGACACTCTATGTCACTCGATCAGCTTCCTTTTGTTGTTTGTACCACTATTTAAACCAACAAATAGTACGTTTTTTCTTGTCTCCACTTGGTATTTGCTGAAATTCTTCTATTTTCCCCCATGCTTTTGCCATTGCCTTTTCACAGAATGCTGAGCTTAAGGGCTATTTATATTGATTTTCATATTCAAAGAGGCATAATTCTGATAGGAGTTGGGGTGGGGCAGTAGATGCATGCGTTACTTTTCACACTGACTGGGATTTATGGAGTGGAAGAACGTGGAAGTTGACGTACACACAGATTTATGCATCTGGATTTGTTTGTGCATACGCACAGTTCAGCTTTTGTCTGGTGACCAATGAGGTCTGTTATGTGATAAACTTCCTTCTCTCCAATCTTCATGAAAACATGAGATTAACGGCTTTTCTCAGCCACCACTACAAAGTACATGGGGTAAGTAACATATAAAAAATATTTTTTTTTGGGTGGCATATTCCTATAAGCCAAATCACTAAACAAAAGTCGGAAAGCAAGACATAATATTCATAAACTGGAATTTTGTTAGAAAGCAAAACCACAGTAAAGAGTTCAAGATGTATCTTCAATCATGTAAAAATAGCCTAATGCCACAGCAGCTTAAATAAGTCATACTAGTGATGTCACATGATGAGATTTATGGGAGGCGTGGCCTAACTGTTGTTAATTTATTATTGTAATTTATTTTATGATCTGTGTTTGTTATTAATATTTTTCTGTTTTCAACAAATTACATCATTACATAGTTTATTTAAATTATAGACAACAGTTATTGGCTTTGAAGTAATTCTCTAAGTATTAATTATTTTTCAAGACTTTCCTGATGCCATCTCGGTTTTCCTGTGCCTCAGTGGTTGCCACAGCTTTGCTATGGTGCATGCTTCAGAGATATCATGAGACAACGAGAAAAACAGTCAGCACCATGCAGTTCCTTGCCATCCCAAAGAATCCTAATCCTAAAGAAATCTCTGTATGGTTGGCGTCATGGTATTGCTATAGTGTTCAAGCCCTCTGGCTTCAACTTTGATTTTTGGGTCAGTGTTTTCATTTTGACAAATGATGGGATGGACCTTTGGTTAAGATTTTCTCAGCTTGTACTTTTTAGGTTTCTTCTCCTGGCCATCTCCACTACTGAAAGACTGCTATTTCTCATGGCAAGCAAAACATCCATATTTCATAACAAAAATAGATCAGGACATAAAAAAATGTCTTCTGCCCAAAATAAATTAAACAAACAAAAGCTAACCTAACATACAGGCCTAAAAAAATCCATCATCCTTGAAAAGTTAATTTAATAATAACATATATATAAAACAGCACTGATGTTTTGCATTTAACAGTCAGAAAAGAAAATCTTTGTGCTAGTGTGTGATGGTTGCAGGGTAACGTATATGGCAGCATCTTTGACTGTAAGTCAAAAGTATTATGGTTTGAGCCCAGCCTGTGTCTTTGTTTCCTTGACTAAATTATGCTTCATATACAAAAATGTATGCTTAAGAACAATCATCAACACTAAATAAGAGATTCCAAAAATCAAAAATAATCTTTTTTATTCCTCCATCCTGTGCAGCTAACATTGTTTACAAAGACAGAACACATGTTTTAGGAATTTCATATATTTCTAATATTTTCTATTAAAACCATGCCTTAAACAAAGCTATTTCATATCAATATTATCTTTGATAATGAATGCAGTAAACTTTGTTAAGCTCATTAGAATCTTATATTTTTGATAGAACTGTTGTCATTTTGTAATTTTTTTCACAATACTGTTTCTCATGTGTTAATATGTGCATTAATTTTTATTGCGTTATTGTCAGGAAGCAAGGCATCTTTTTATTTCATTTTAACTTTCCATTGCAGCCTTCTGCTTTGTGTCATTTAAACTGATTGCATTACCAGTGTCACTTAAGAAATCAGAATCATTGCCATCTCCATCTGGCCTCCATTGTTCTCAGTCAGTCAGTCATTCAGTCATTTTCCAACCTTCTATATCTTCACACAGGGTCATGGGGGTCTTCTGGAGCCAATCCCAGCCAGCACAGGGTGCAAGGCAGGAACAAATCCTGGGTAGGGTGCCAGCCCACCACAGGACACACACACACACACACACTAGGGACAATTTAGGATTGCCAATACACCAAACCTGCATGTCTTTGGACTGTGGGAGGAAGCTGGAGCACCCAGAGGAAACCCATGCAAACACAGGGAGAACATGCAAATTCCATGCAGGGAGGACCCAGGAAGCTTTTGCACAATTATTTAGATGGGGGTTCAAAATTATCACTCTGGTTACTATGTGTATCATTGGTATTCTATATGTGCCTATTTTCCTGCATCAGAGTAGTACATATATGATAATATTTATCTGCTTCAGGTTATTCACATTTAAATTGCCTCTTTTAAGTCTTCTGCTGATATTACCCAAAGAATTTGGGAGGGGAAACCCAGTGTGCTTCTGCCAAGGTTGGGGTGTGAATTCATTGTCACAGCAGAGATAAAGAAAAAGAGAAAGGGAGGCAGAGTAATAAAATATGACTGACATTTTCTCAAAAAATGGTTGTTAAAAATCAGAGTGTAGCTGAGGTGTCAAATGTTTAATGTGTTGTAACACTCAAATTTGATCAGTAAATAAAAAGTTAAATTTAAGACCATCTCACCAAATGGTATGTATGTGCTGCATTCCAAAATATTTGCAAAGAAATTTGAGTAATAATTTTAGCCACATTGTGCCAGAAGTTACAGCACAATAAAAATGAGCAGACTATAAAAAATAACAAAATGATAAAGGTAACTGTAGCAATGCATACTTATAATGAAACAGTTATTGAAGCCTGTGAAATTTCCTTGCAGTTCTTCCTGTTATACTGTAAATAACATTCCCTGAGACTGAACAAGACATCTTTCAGTGTTTATAATTGTCTGTTTCTGAAGTGTCATCACTGTGTTTATGGCACATTTATTGCTGCACTTCCTTAATTAATTCATGTCTTCACTTACATCTAGAAATACTATTATTTTATGTAACGATTCAGGGTGGTACAATAGTCAGTGCTTCTGCCTCACTGTCCAGGTGCCCTGGGTACAAATGCTGAGCTCTGACACTAGTTTTGTGGAGTTTACACATTCTTCCCATATCAGCATAGATCTTCCTCTCTCATTATAAAATTATACCTGTTAAGTGCATTGAGATTTTGAGTCTTTTTCATACTTAGTGACAAATATTTGTCCTCACCCAGTCCCTCTCTTTCAGCTTCATGTGAGCTATCACCACATGCTGCCAATAGACCTTTCTCTGGGTACCACTGCTACTGTCATTATTACCAGTGTCACACATGTGTGAGTACGAGGCAGCTAAAGGGTTTGAGTAATTGTAATACTACAACAGACCAGGGGGCGGCGGGCTGCACTGACTATCTTTCTCAGTTCCTTGCAGACCCTTTCCGGGAAATTCTGACAGGTTCCGGTGCCTATGATAACATCACTTCCGGTCTCGGTGCCTTCAATAACGTCACTTCCAGTTCTGACGCCTTCGATGAAGTCACTTCCGGTCCCAGCGCATTTGGTGACATCACTTCCTGTTCTGGGCCCTTTGATGATGTCATTTCCTCCACGGGCCTTTCAAGCTGACATCTTGCTTCTAGTTAATCAGTTCTGTTTTGGACTCAGTCTTGTGAACAACTGTTTGAAATCTCAACCTTTTGCTGCCAGGGCATATTATATGGGTGGCTGCCCCAAACCTTTATGATGTCTGATGTTCCTATTTATCACATCAGTTTCTATCTCCCATGCCACCAATTGCACCACTACTCCTGCTGTGTTCAGCTTCTGCTCCACTGACAGTTTCCACATAAGGAAGTGTGTGAGCAGCTCATTCTGAGGCTTTGCATTCATATTCAGATCATGCAACGATCTCATTTAACAAAATATTTCCACAGTTTCTGTACAGTTCTTATAGACAGTAACAGTTGTAATGTAACAGTCATGACACCTAATTCACCTTCATAAAGATTCATCCATTTATTTTTGTACCTACCCACAGCATATTTTCAGCATTTTCCCTAGCTCTGCATGGTTATAGCCAATAGCACTACCAACTCTTGTTCAACAATGTGCTTAATCACTGCATACTCATGATATCAGCTTTTTTTAGTCCTTGGGGTAATTGGACATTTTGGAGGAATTTTGTTAAAGAAGAAGGAACAACAGCTGTTGGCGACATCGTTTACATAAAGTGACTCATACAGCAAATAAACTCATGGGGCCAGACATGATTATCAAATAAAATCCTGCACTACAAAGGCTATACCCACAGGGCTTCTTCTTAAAACATCCACCCCCAATTTCTCCAGTCTGTGTGTTTCATACAGCAGCGAGGGCTTCAGGGAGACTGCAAAAGATACAGAACAAAAGACTTGACGCTGAGAGAAAATAAAAAGCATAAATAGCTGTTATCCTTTCAGGAGCTTGGTAACACAAGGTGACTGAAGCCTAAAAATTAATTTTGACATCATAATGAACACTGAGACAGTGGAGAGAGGCAGACAGACACACATGTAGACCACCGCAGCTACTGGGCTCCACACGTTTGAGACGTGCCTCCTTCTGCTATGATATCTTTCTGTCATTTTAACTATTGCATCACTATATGACATATCAACAGAAAACAGAATTTATATAAGCATTGTGGTCTATGGATATACTGTACATGTAAGAACGCTGTGGCTAGTTTTCCATACCATGTTTGTATTTCCATTTAGACAGTAATGTTAAATTTCTTTAATTATGCATTTAGACATGCAGTCAGAGGGTAAATGTTGTGTAGCCTCATCTGTGTATCTGTTGGTGTTGTTAGGCAGATTTGTTGATTCTGGTGTTTTTGAATAATGAAATCTGCATTTCCTTTGGTCATTTCTTATCAGCTTTTTTAACAGCAGTGCTTTTGATGGGGTGTGACACATCATTTACTTCAAATGCATATTTTGCAGTTCATATTTTCATGAATATAGCTACCAATTCTCTCATACTTACTTAAACTCCTACACTATTGTCGTAACACTGAACAGCACTGAGCACACACAGCACCTGTGACAACATATCGTTCACGTTTACTGTTTGTCCATTGATATATATAATCTGATGATCCGGAAAGGTTTTTCCCTTGCATCATGGTACATTTATTTTAAAACAGGTTATATTAATTTTTGAATGAAGATGGTTCATAATAAACAGAAGCTTGCTCTCTGTAGAAACAGGTTAAGGAGAGCACCTCGGATTTTTGCAGTTCAGAATCACCACCCATACTTTGAGCACTGCTTTCATGAGGTGTTGGATTGGTTTAGAAATGTAACACTCAGTGAGCCATCAAATCGTTCCCACCCACTTTTGCAGCGAGACTACATAGCCAGGGAAAAGTAAAACATAGTTGGATAAAAGGGTCAATGGAAAATCAAAAATTATAAAGGCAAACTATACCAAAAAACATAGGAAGGAAGGCAATACAACCTATTAGGGAAAACAGGTAACAGAGAAACAAATCAGAAACAAATTAGAATGATACATGTAAGACAAAATAGGTATAAAAAAGCCAGTATAGGGACCTAATCAAGGACTTTGTTAAATGGTGCGACTCAAACCACCTACACCTGAACACCATCAAAACCAAGGAGTTGGTGGTGGATTTTAGGAGGCCCAGGCCCCTCATGGACCCCGTGATCATCAGAGGTGACTGTGTGCAGAGGGTGATGACCTATAAATAAATACCTGGGAGTGCAGCTGGATGATAAATTGGACTGGACTGCCAATATTGATGCTCTGTGTAAGAAAGGACAGCGCCGACTATACTTCCTTAGAAGGCTTGCGTCCTTCAACATATGCAATAAGATGCTACAGATGTTCTATCACATAGTTGTGGCGAGCGCCATTTTCTATGCAGTGGTGTGCTGGGGAGGCAGCATAAAGAAGAGGGACGCCTCACGCCTGGACAAACTGGTGAGGAAGGCAGGCTCTATTGTAGGCATGGAGCTGGACAGTTTGGCATCTGTGGCAGAGCGACAGGCACTGAACAGGCTCCTGTCAATCATGGAGAATCCATTGCATCCACTAAACAGTATCATCTCCAGACAGAGGAGCAGCTTCAGTGACAGACTGCTGTCACTTTCCTGTTCCACTGACAGACTGAGGAGATCGTTCCTCTCCCACACTATGCGACTCTTCAATACCACCCGGGGGGTAAACGTTAACATTATTCAAAGTTATTGTCTGTCTGTATACCTGCATTGTTATCACTCTTTAATGTAATATTTTCTTTATCAGTATGCTGCTGCTGGAGTATGTGAATATCTATCTATCTATCTATCTATCTATCTATCTATCTATCTATCTATCTATCTATCTATCTATCTATCTATCTATCTATCTATCTATCTATCTATCTATCTATCTATCTATCTATCTATCTATCTATCTATCTATCAAAACAGAAGATTTACTAGGGTCTTAGAAAATAAATTTAGTATTTTCTGAATAACTGATCTTGTGATATTACAGCCAGGGTGTGGTCCCATGCTTATGTTTATTTTTCTCTTTTGTTTCATTTTTGTTTATTCTGAAGTATTATTTTTCATGTGTTTAATGTAATTATTTAATTGTTGTTAATATTGTTTTGTTCATTTATTATTTATGTACTGTGTGTTCTTTTATATCACCTATTTTCTGTGTGTGGAACACCAGGGCCACCATCATATCACTGCTGAAAAACTGCGCTCCATGATGGCACCATGGCCAGGAAAAGAACCACTCTTCATCCCAGTCAAGAGTGCAGACCATCCATTAAGGATCTCGTAGATTTACTTTATAAACACTAACTTTCATAAAGCAATTGTTCATAAAGCAGGGGAAGTCATGTATATATATGTATACAGCGACCACAAGACACCATTCAGAAAGCCAAGATACTCATTCACACAAGGTTTCAATCCCGAAGCTCTGGGATGCATTTAATAATACTGAGCATCCAACATGTTGTATTTCCAGCAAAAGCTGTGATCACTTTCTCCTTTATTAACAAAGTCCCAAAACAGTAGTTTAAACAAGAGATGGGTTCTTAGACATCTTCTAAGTATGAAATGGTATAGTTTTAATCCTAGTTTGCAATTCAGCGACCCTTTACCACCATATTTCTTTTAGGATCTCTGTCCTTCCCTGGTCTCACCACTCTTTTATAGAATCCCAGCGACACACAACCAAAAGTGAGAATAGTTTTTTTACCTTGTCAGGCATGTCAGACTACCTTACGCATCTAATGACCTCCTGGAGCATGTCTTTCATATTAGACTTTCACACATTACCTAAATATAGAGAAGAACATGCTTTGATGCATTCAGTTTCTCATCATTTCTTCCTGGGTTTCCTCCAAGTTTGGTTTTGACTTGAAAAAGGAGTGAAAGAATCTCATTTTCCATCTCTTTCCAATTCTAGAAAAGGCAGTCATTACGCAGCTAAATGATCACTTGAACAGACATGTTATTCTTGACAAGTTTCAGTCAGGTATTAGAACAAATCATAGTACAGAAACTACACTCGTTAAAGTAGTACATGACTTGCGGGTAAATGCAGACAGAGGCCGTTTATCGGTTCTCACCTTATTAGATCTGAGTGCCGCATTTGATACCATTGATCACAATATTCTTATAAATCGCCTTAGTCAGTGGGTGGGCCTCTCTGGCAATGTCTTAAATTGGTCTGAGTCTTACTTAACAGGTAGAAAATTCTTTGTTTGTTGGGGTAATTATACTTTGAAGATACATGATATTTTTATGGTGTCCCACGAGGATCTATCCTGCTCTTTTCGATCTACAAGCTTCCACTAGGTCAGATTATCTCAAGGCATAACATGAGCTACCACAGCTATGCTGATGACACACAATTGTATTTATCAATAGCGCCTGATGACGCCGACTCTCTTGGTTCACTGACCCAATGTCTTACTTGTGTTTCTGAATGAATGAGTAGTAATTTTCTTAAACTAAATAAGGAGAAAAAAAAATCTTAGTTATTGGAAGAAATGAATATAGTAAGGGCATTAGAAATAAACTTGATCCATTAGGCTTAAAAGTCAAGATGGAGGTAAAGAATTTAGGGGTAATTGTTGACTCTGACCCAAATTTTAAATCACATATTAATCAAATTTGCAGGACAGCATTTTTTCACTTAAGGAATATAGCAAAAATTACATCCCTGTAAGACGCTGAAAAGTGAGTTCATGCTTTTGTTTTTAGTCGACTAGATTACTGTAACACACTCCTTGCAGGACTACCCAAGCAAGACATCAATTGGTTGCAACTAGGGCAGAATCTTAACTAGGAAAAAAATAATCTAAGCACATCTCTCCAGTTCTGATGTCATTACATTATATTCAGAATTGACTTTGAAATACTGCTGTTTTACAAAGCCTTAAATAATCTTGCTTCATCCTATATATTGGAATCCCTGTCACTTTATACTGCAAGTCATAATCTTAGATCTTCAAATGAGTGTCTGCTTATAATTCCAAGAGCTAAACTTAAAAGTAGTGTTGAGGCAGCATTCTGCTATTATGCACCTAAAATCTGGAATACAGTAATCCCTCGCTATATCACGCTTCGACTTTTGCAGCTTCACTCTATCGTGGATTTTATATATCAGCATATTTAAATATATATCACGGATTTTTTGCTGGTTCGTGGATTTCTGTGGACAATTGGTCTTTTAATTTCTGGTACATGCTTCCTCAGTTGGTTTGCCCAGTTGATTTCATACAAGGGGCGCTATTGGCAGATGGCTGAGAAGCTACCCAACCACAGCGCGTATTACGTATTAAATAAAACTCCTCAAATATATTGTGAGCACGGGGGCAGTTCGCACCCCTAGAGGATATGGCCACTCCTCAAAAAATGGTGAAAGATTACCTTCACATTGCTGCCATCTATGCTGGGCTTACATGTGGCTGCTTTATCAAGTGATATGCTTCCTGCACGGTGCTTCGCATACTTAAAAGATCAAACAGCACGTATTGATTTTTGATTGTTTACTTTTCTCTCTGTCTTGCTCTGACATTCTCTGCTCCTGACGGAGGGGGTGTGAGCAGGGGGGCTGTTCGCACCCCTAGACGATACGGACGCTCGTCTAAAAATGCTGAAAGATTATCTTCACATTGCTCCCTTCCGGCTTTGTCAAGCGACATGCTTCCCGCACGGTGCTTCGCATAATTCAAAGCTTGAACGGCACATATTGATTTTTGATTGTTTGATTTTCTTTGTCTCTCTCTCACTCTCTCTGACATTCTCTGCTCCTGATGGAGGGGGTGTGAGCAGAGGGGCTGTTCGCACACTGGCCTAGAGGATACGGACGCTCCTCTAAAAAATGCTGAAAGACTACCTTCACATTGCTCTCTTCCTTGCAGCTGCTTTATCTGGCGGTGCTTCGCATACTTAAAAACCAAACAGCCCTATTGATTTTTGATTGTTTGCTTTTTTCTCTCTCTCTCTCTCTCTCTCTGACATTTTCTGCTCCTGACAAAGGAAGATATGTTTGCATTCTTTTAATTGTGAGACGGAACTGTCATCTCTGTCTTGTCATGGAGCACAGTTTAAACTTTTGAAAAAGAGACAAATGTTTGTTTGCAGTGTTTGAATAAAGTTCCTGTCTCTCTACAACCTCCTGTGTTTCTGTGCAAATCTGTGACCCAAGCATGACAATATAAAAATAACCATATAAACATATGGTTTCTACTTCACGGATTTTCACCTTTCGCGGGGAGTTCTGGAACGCAACCCCCCGCGATCGAGGAGGGATTACTGTAGTTTACTGATAGAAATTCGCCAGGCTAATACGGTGGAGCATTTAAAAAAAACCATCATTTTAACATGGCCTTCTCATAGCTAAGTTTTAGAATATCCCAGTTAAACTATATGTGCATTGAATTATCATTTTCATCAAGGCTCTGCAATATGTACTAATCCCTGCTACTCTCTGCTGTTCTTTTTCTGTGGTGGCGTTCTATGCCTGATCAGGGCACCATGCACTCACTACATTGATGGATTGAAGGCAGTACCCCAGATGTCCACATGACCATTATCATCAAATTCTTTCATGTGAAGCCTGAAAGCCATAAGGACTGATTTAGATCATTTACGTTAGGTAGAGTGCCCAGAGGGGCTGGGTGGTCTCTTGGCCTTGGAACCCCTGCAGATTTTGTTTTTTTTTTCTCCGGCCCATCTGGAGTTTTTTTTGTTTTCTCTGTCCTCCCAGCCATTAGTATTGCCTAATCTTATTTTTGTTTCATATAAACTTTTCTTTCTTCATCTTGTAAAGCACTTTGAGCTACACCATTTGTATGAAAATGTGTTATATAAATAAATGTTGTTGTTGCTCTGTCTCTCAGACACCTTTCACTTTCTCCAGATTGTATTGTGTCATTTAATTTTAAATGGAAACACTTGCATTTTTTTCCATCAATCTACACTTAATAACCTATACTGTCAAAGTGAACACGTTTTCAGAAAGATTTTCAAAATTTGTAATAATCAAAATGGAAATCATGCATATATGTATTCAGATCTTTCACTGTGACATTCCAAATTGTGGTGAGGTGCATCAGGTTTGCCTTGAGATGTGTTTAGAACTTAAGTCCAACTGTGGCAAATTGTATTGATTGGACATAGTTTAGAAAGGCACACACCTGTGTATGTAAGGTCTATCAATTCACACAGCATGCCAGGACAAAACGATAAGCCATTAAGTCCAAGGAACTCCCTGTAGACCTCAGTGCTAAAATTGTGGTGATGCACAGATCAGAGCAAGGGTATAAAATAATTTTCTAAAGTTTTGATTATTCCCAAAATCACAGTGGCCTCAATAAATGTGAAATGTAATTGCAATGGTTACTCTAACATAGCTTCAGAAGTCCTCTGCTGACATGGGAGAACCTACCAGAGGGACAAACATCTCAACAGCGCTCCTTCAATCAGGTGTTTATGGTGTTGTGACTAACTCCTGCTTGGAGTTTGCCAAACAGAATTTAAAGGACTGTGAGCATGTGGTTAAGATTCTCTGCACTGATTATATACGAGTTGATCTCTTTGGGCAGAACTCCAAGTACTGAGTCTGGCAAAGACCATGCAGTTTTCATCATCTTCCTAAAACTATATCTGTGGTGAAGCATGATGGTGGCACTATGGGTTGCTTCTCAGCAGCAGAAATAAGGAGACTGGTCAGAATTGAGGGAAGGTTGAATGAAGTCAAATACAAAGAGGTCCTTGAAGAAAACCTGATCCAGAGTGCATATGACCTCAGACTGGGTTGACGGCAGTGATATTTTCATAACGAAATGAGAACTAGAACGAAAACTGAAATTAAGGCAAACAGAGAAACTAAAAATAAATAAAAATAAAAATTAGTGATATGTGAGTGAACTAAAACGAGAACGAAAATTCAGTAAAACGAAAAAAACAGCAATAGCATTTTCGTTCAATCCGGTTTAGTTGTGCAGAGGGGTTGTTATAGGTTGCCCTGAGCGTTCAGTTACATTGAGCTGTTTTCTATGTGGTGATCTTGTACTTTAGGCTTACTATAGTCACGTGGCACAACTTCCGTTAAAGACCATTGTTTGTTTGTTGCGCACATTCGGTTCATCGGCTTGAAGCAGTAAGTACATGTGGGTGATGATGGTGAGTTTTGCACAAGTGTTTGAGGATAGAAAGCAAAAAAGTAACGTGTGGATATACTTTAATTACAGCGCAGATGACAATAAAAGCAAATGTAGCGTGCAAGAAGAAGAAAAGAGTCCCGGAGTTTCAGTGCAGGGTCAGCTGGATCAGTACTTAGTGGAAGTCTGGCACTTCTCTGGTAACATGACTGCACTTCATACAGGGACATGCAGTCTCACCTGTCAGCATGAAAAGTAAAAAAACTAATAATGATAACATAAAATAAATGTGTCCACTGGGCTGTATGATTCTAATAATTATGATCATTTTTATAACCAAAATTGCTGAATTTACGCATTTCCTGATCAAATACAGAGGAAAAACGCAAGGTACGGCAACAACGAGACGAGACGATCCTCATCTCGGATAGCGCTATCACTCAACTCTGGGTTGATGCATGCAATTGGCAGGTGCCTGTTGCTGTCTCTCTGTATGTCGGCAATATGTTTGCACGCGCGTTTATTATACATCTGACTTTCCACAGTCTGACTAATATCTTTAATGAATGTGTGTGACATATTTAGTCTTGCTGATAGGACATAAAAGCGCAGTGAAAAGGCACAAGTTGAGACAGACAATACTGTGCAGCACTGAAGCCCAACAGGTGCTTGTTGCTACTGTTCTACGCGGAGACTCTCGGCGCCAATAAGTTAGTGATATCAGAAAGTCAAGTGCACTGCAGTGGTCCTTTTATTTTTTATTCGACTGACTGCCAAAATGGAAGATTAAGACTTTTAAAACTAAAGGAAAATAAGGAGGACTTTTACAAAAAGGTGACAGAGGAAAAAAAATCCAATATTTAAAAACTAGATTTTGACCTTAAATAAAATATTCTTTTGTTTTTCTTGTTATCCACCCATTGCATGGCTGCACTCGGGTCCTAATCTGGATACTGAGTTGGTTTGTCGTGTGGTGGGTGCGGAAATGCGCTGTATCAGTGTGTGCTCCTAACCTCTTCCTCCTCCTCCTTTTGTTGAGCAGTCTGTATTAAAATTGATTAAAGCATCAGAATTAAAAGCTTTTAAAAACAACTAAATATTTCAATTAAGGTCAAAATTGAAATCCATTTTTTTGTACACCACTCTATACTTTCACATGTATCGAATGAGTCTGAATTGTGGAATTGCAACAACAAATTTAGAACACATGGAGGGTGCAGAGTAAATGCGCGCTCTCTCGCCACTATAAATGTAACGTTCTTTCTTAGCCAATATGTACCTTACCTATGTGTGTGTAAAGAATGCTGATGAGATTTGAAACATAACCAGTAGTCAGTGTGCATGCTGCTAACTGAATAGCGAATAAGCTACTCTTTTGGGTTCATATATTTGTAAATCTGACTCTGAAGGAGTCAGTGCCTCACCAGCCATGAAAGTCACCGCATGTCACTGATACAGTACTGGCAGCAGAAATTGGCAACATGCAGCCTGCTGGCGTCGGTGGCTGAGCACCTTGTCTGTGCACTTGCATTACAGGCACTCGACAAGCAAGTATTTTCACTGTGTGGCTATCTGTGCAATGGAAGTCGTTGCAACATGAAAAAATCTCTCGAAATGCGTGCTTGTTTAAAGCTTAACAGCAACATGCTTGCACAGACTGGTTTCTTGGGTTGAAACATTTGATCTTGCTGACTGTACTCAATTAGGCCACTTAATTTGTTTGATCATTGATAGTCAAGCTGTGTTTAACGGCATTATGAGCTGTGAGTGTATTTTGTTGACTGAAACATAACTTGCATTTAAATATGTGAAGGAGAGCATTTGTGGCCTTGCAACAGAAAAAAAAAACTAAAATTGTACTAATATTATGTAAAAAAGCCAGAACTAAATAAAAACTAAAATTTTAAACACAGAACTAAATAAAAATAAAAATTGTTGAGTCCACTTTAAACTAGAACGAAATAAAAATAAAAATGAATTTTATAAAATAAAATAAAAACCAAAACTACAGTTAATATCAGAACTGAAATATCACTGGACTTGACGGTGCACTTTTCAGCATGACAATGACCTGAAACATACAGCCAAGACAACATTGGAGTGTCTTTGGCACAATTCCCCAACTATGCTTGAGGAGACCAGCCAAAGCCCAGACTTTAATCCCATAGAACATCTGTGGAGAGACCTGATGATGGCAGTTTACAGACTCTTCCCATCCAATCTGACAGAGCTTGAGAGGATCTGCTAGGAAGAGCAGTGTAATCTGCCAAGATCCTGTTGTGTAAAGCTTAAGACTTAACCAAGAAGACCTGAAGCTTTAATTTGCTGGCAAAGGAGCTTCTACAAAGTACGAATTAAGGTCTTGATGCATGCTCAATAATCCAGGTATGGAAATTCTAGAAAGTTGATTCAGCTCATCTGGACATACAGTAGTTCTTTTCCAGGGAGATACATTACATCACTCATCCAAGTGACTTCCTCAGTCTCGGCACTGAGACTGAGGAAGTCACTTGGATGTGTGATGTAACATATATTCCTGGAAAAGAACTATGTCCGGATGAACTGAATCAACTTTCTAGAATACTGAATTAAGGGTTTGAATACTTATATAATATTAATGAGAGATTTCAGTTTTTGATTTTCAATAAATTTGCAAACCTTTCTGACAGGATGTTGTTCACTTTGTCATTATGAGTTATTGAGTGTAGACTGATGAGTAAAATGGAAAATGTATCCATTTAAAATGAAATCTTTTACACAATAAGGTGTGCATAAATTGAAGGGGACTAAACACTTTCTGAATCCACTGTATTTATATATACTGTATATTTACAATGGACATCAGAAAAGACTGTATTTTAGAGAACAAAAACATTTCTTTTCCAAAAAGTGAAGCAATATAGTAAGATATTTGAATGCCCTTATGAAGGAAAGCAACATAGAAACAGATCACTTTCCACTTAGAAAAACTTGAGATCTTTGTAGGCATGTAGCCCAGTGCTTTATTAAGCAAATATAAATTAGCACAAACAGGTGCTAAAAGATCAATGACATGATGTGTCGATTGAACCAAAGTGAATAACTGAAAGAGAAAAAGCTGTGTAGAGGGATTAAAACTGAGCAAGAAGTTAAAGTTGTGAAAGATGTGGTAAATTTCACACCATGGCAAAAGTGAGAATAGCCATAAGATAGAAGATGGTTGTCTTGCATTGTCAAGCTCTCTCCCAAGCAGAAATGTACTGTCCAAACTATTCTGTTAAAGGCACAAACAAACAGGTCAAGATGAAGACCAAAAATACAGTGGTCTGCCACAAAAAACTGATTGTAGCAAATGAGAAATGCAACAAGCTTACTTCCCTTCAAAATCAGAAGATGTCCAGCACTGCTATCAGCACAGGACTGGAAGAAACACTTGGCCCCTGGTACACCCATCTACAGTACAAAGAAGTCTTATCAGAAATAGTCTTCATGGAGGATTTGCAACCAAAACGCCATTTCAAAGCATTAAGTGATATATACTTTACAAATGTCAGAACCCAGTGCCCAGGTACGGTTCCAATTCTGCATAAATCTTCCATTTTCTCACTCTATTTACAAGTGGCACATATTGCTGCTACTCCATTAGCTCCCTCAGGATTCATATAATGTGCCCATGTGTCAGATACTCAAAAAAATGCCACGTCTGCCATTGAAATTCACAGGAGCGGGAAATTTGGAACTATAGTGCTGCATGATGGAGTAAACAATAATTGACCCCACCAATCTGAAGTGAAGTCCTTGCTGATTCAGGCCACTAAGGAAAGAGCCCAGGCTGCAAGAATCATGGTGTACCGTCTACTTTCGATGATGAAAAGAAGAAATACATTTTTTCAATTTGGCTTTTGCTTAGTCTACCGTATATGCAAGCTTTAATAGATTAAATGTGGATAATTCCATTTTTTGTTTTACTTTCATTTTATCAGCGACTAATTCATATTATTTTTTCCAGTTCTCTGCTAAGGTGCATTGCGCCACTCCTCCCAGTCCACACTTCCTGCTGTTGTTCACCATGCAAGTGAAGATGGGGGCTGTACACGTCTGCCAAATTGGACATGAACTTCACTAGATGAACCTTCTCTTTAATATTAACATTATAATGTCTTATATTCTCACTACACTCTCCTTGTACTAAACTGAGTTACAGAAGATGTCATATATTTTTCAAGTAGAAACTATAAAAAATGTCCTTTTGTCTAATTGTGATGAGGTGGATTCAGGAAGTTCCTTGGCTCTTGTACCAGTCATCAAAAACTTAGTAAGTGCAGTTAAGATGGTGAAATTTGGAGAATGACATCAACATGGGAATCCAACTGAGCTCTAAAACCTTCAAAATGGAGAAATAACTTGGAACTTCTTCATCAGAATCAGGAAGTCCCACCTCAAAGGGTCAGCATCTGTCAATTATGTGTCTTTGCCATTTGTTTCAATAGTTTCTTCTACACAATGAACAGTCCACAGTTCTGTAAAAGGACAAAAAATTGACAGAAACAATTGAGCACCCCAATGCAGATGACAAAAGTCATGTTTCACCACTACAATGATGTTAGTTATCATAATATTCTTGATTGTGTTTTGAGTTACTTGGCCTTTCCGCACTATTGTTTTTGTAGTTTGTTGAGTGACATTATTTTAAGATAATTGTTTAATAAACCAAATTAATAAATATTTCATAATAAAGTGTTGCAGCCTAAAATAAGAAAGCAAAGCTGTGAAAAGAGGCCTAATTATGTTGGAAAAGACTTGTTGTGTTTTGGGTCATTCCTAATTTTGAAATCTGCAAACAAATAGTGAAGAAAATTAGACAAGCTACCAATGTTACTGATGTTAGTTTTATTTACCAATGGATTCTTAATATAAAAATTAGCTTAGCTGAGGCCTATCAGTTATTACAAGATTTTAAAGACTATTCTAAAAATGAAATATTTTTTTTAGATCATTTAGATATAAATAGTTTACATCTACAGGTACAATATGTATGTGCAGTTTATATTATTGTAGCCTTCAGGTCAGGCATGTACATCTTTTCTTGAGAAGTATGGCCTTAATAGCTTACCAAGGTAATATTAGTGTTACACATAATAATTACAGTTTAGAAACACTCTGAGAAGAAAGGCCTTGAAACTCAAACCCCAAAAAACAATGAAACAATTCCTGCTTTAGGAAGTGGCCATGCTCTCATATTTGGCTTATTGTTCCTTTCTTTTTAGTCACTTTTCCATCTTTCAAGTTTAATGTTGTCACTTATGTTTTCAATATTTTATTTTATATATTATTGAATATTGTGGAAGGGTTGGTCAACGTTCAACATGTATGACAAAGGGCAAACAAAACATCTTCATGAAATAAAAAGTTTTATTTTTAACATGCTCTGTAACAAAAGGCACAGAAGTAGTTGTTTTCAAAAATGGGAAGTCCAATGGCAAACAAGTTCCAGTACATAAAACCCAAATTAACAAAGAAAGTACAACAAAAATCACAGAGAGTACACCCAACACATGCAATGAACTGTGTGTTCTCTCTGCCTTTACAGGGATCAGGGCATTGCTTTTTATGATAGATAGATAGATAGATAGATAGATAGATAGATAGATAGATAGATAGATAGATAGATAGATAGATAGATAGATAGATAGATAGATAGATAGATAGATAGATAGATAGATAGATAGATAGATAGATAGATAGATAGATAGATAGATAGATAGATAGATAGATAGATACTTTATTAATCCCAAGGGGAAATTTACATACTCCAGCAGCAGCATACTGATACAAAAAAAAACAATATTAAATTAAAGAGTAATAAAAATGTAGGTAAAAACAGACAATAACTTTGAATAATGTTAACGTTTACCCCTCCGGGTGGAATTGAAGAGTCGCATAGTTTGGGGGAGGAACGATCTCCTCAGTCTGTCAGTGGAGCAGGACAGTGACAGCAGTCTGTTGCTGAAGCTGCTCCTCTGTCTGGAGATGATACTGTTTAGTGGATGCAGTGGTGAAGGATGAATGATGAAGGAAAGGTGGTCCCACCTCTTGGGGAACCACCCACAAAATACAAAAAATAGCAGAATCATGGACGCATAGAGATTAATAATACAAAAACTTCTAAACCCAGAATAATGCAAATAATTTACACAGATAACAATAAATGAATGAAACACAAGCAAAAATTACATTAAAAAGCAATCTGAACACCAACCAGTAGGGGAACCCTAGTTGAAACATAACATTTCCGGCTTTGGCTTGTGCTTAGTTTTGGACGATTTTTGTGTCTTGTTGATTGACCTCCTGGTTTAGACTTTTGTTTCTGCTTTTCAGTATGTAGTATTACTTGGTCCACCATAATGTATATTTTTAATGACCCAAAACGCCACCACAGGAGAACCTGAAAAGAAAGCAGACAAAAGTAGAGATTAGTAAAGGCTGCAAATCTTTGATGAATATGATAGTTCTATGGCTAGATAGCCTATTAGTAGCTACAGTTTAAGTAGCTACGAAAAAGCAAAATGAAAAAAAATTGTTTTTAGTAGTTTTTTTTTTTTTTTTAAATGTTCCATAATATTAGCCTGGCAAATCTGTATTGGTCAAGTATTCCAGATTTTTGGTGCATAACAACAAAAGGCCGCCTCACCACTTATTTTAAGCTTGGCTCTTGGAAACATAAACAGACCATCACTAGAAGATCTAAGGTAACAACTTGGAATGTGGAAGGATAGGCATAGCAAAACATAAGCAGGAGCAAGATTATTTAAAGCATTATACACCATTAGTAGTATTTTAAAGTCAGTTCTAAATGACATGAGTAACCAAAATAACGATACTTACACTGGTGAAGATGTGCTCAGATATTCTTTTTTTTTGTTAAGATTCTTGCTGCTGTATTCTGCACTAAATGCAACAGATTGCTGTCTTTCTTAGGTAGTCCTGTTAGAAGTGCATTACAGTAATTTAGTCAAGTAAAAACAAAAACAGGATTTAATTTCTCAGCTTCTTGTAAAGGTATAAGAGGTCTAACTTTTTCAGTGTTCCTTCAGTGAACAAATGCAGTCCTAGTAATCTGGTTAATGTGCAATTTAAAGTTTAGGTCATAGTCTGTGATTACACATAAATTCTTTACCTTCATCTTGACTTTTAATGCTAAGGGATCATGTTTATTTCTAATAACCTCACTATTTCAATTTTTGCCAACAACTGAGAGTTCTTCTTTTTTTTCCTTATTTAGTTTGAATAAGTTACTACCCATCCATTCAGAAATACTAGAAAGACATTGGATCAGAAAATCAAGAGCATCAGGGTCATCAAGCACTATATTGTCTGCATAGCTGTGCAGTTCACCTTGTGCTTTGAGACAATCTGGTGTATTGGAAGCATGTAGTCTGAAAAAAAGCAGCGGGTCCAGAACAGATCATTGTGGTACACCATATACAATCGATATCATGGACCTCCAAAGTATAAGTACTTCAGCTAACAAAGAATTTTTTACCTTTTAAATAGGACTGAACCAATTTAAGACACTGGCAGAGAGGCCCATCCATTGTCTAAGGCAATATTGTAGTCTATTGTGTCAAATGCTGCACTCGAGTCTAAGAGAAGAACAGATATACATCCTCTATCCACATTAAGCTGCAAGTCATTTATTACTTTAACCACTGCAGTTTCTGTACCATGATTTGTTCTAAAACCTGATTGAAACATATTAAGAACAAAATGTTTGTTCAAACAATTATTTAACTGCTTAAAAATGTCTTGTTCTAGATGAATGTTGGAAAGTGTCATAGTTCCTTGCCATTTTGGTTGATGCCTATGTTGAGCAATTTACCTGTAATTAACCACTGTGGTGGTCATTTAAACTGTACTAGATGGATCTACATTTTAAATCAAACTATAGGGTCGTCTTCAGGGAAGAACTAATAGGTTATGACCTACAGATGTTCTGCAGCAATTGAAGTAAATTAAGCCTTGCAAGTTGAAGCAAACAATTTGCACAGGTATCCCAACTTCTGTTGATTACTTAAAAACCCTCTCTGTCTTAAATCAGAGTTGGAGCTTGATTGGCATTTGCCATAGAATACCAGAATACCACCACTGGCACCCTGTGCTTTTCACAGATGAGACCAGGTTCACCCTGAGCACATGTAACAGACATGAAAGGGTCTGGAGAAGCCATGGAGAATGTTATGCTGCCTGTAACATCGTTCAGCATGACTGGTTTGGTGGTGGATCAGTGATAGTCTGGGGAGGCATATCCATGGAGGGACGCATAGACATCTACATGTGGTGAGAGAATGCAGGCAGTTCCTGGAGGATGAAGGAATTGATACCATTGACTGGCCCCCACGCTCGCCTGACGTAAATCCGTTAGAACTCCTCTGGGGCATTATGTTTTGGTCCATCCAACGCTGCCAGGTTGCACCTCAGACTGTCTACGAGCTCAGTGATGCCCTGGTCCAGATCTGGGAGAAGATCCCCCAGGACACCATTTGTCGTCTTATTAAGGAGCATGCCCCAGCGTTGTCAGGCATGCATACAAGCATGTGGGGGCCATACAAACTACTGAGTACGATTTTGAGTAGCTGCAATGAAATTTCGGCAAATGGACTAGCCTGCCACAACAGTTTTTCACTTTGATTTTCAGGGTGTCTTTGAATTCAGCCCTGTGTAGGTTGATAATTTTAATTTCCATCAAACAATGTGGCATCCTTTCGTTCCTAACACATTACCCAGTCCATATCAATATAAATATCCAGGATGATTTTTTTCCCATTGAGATCCAATGTGTTTTCAAAGTGTTCCTTTAATTTTTTTGAGTAGTTTATATATATATATATATATATATATATATATATATATATATATATATATATATATATATATATCACAGTGAAAGTGAAGAGTCTGACTAATGGAATAATGGAATGAATTATAAGTAAACTTAAAAGAAAGAGCAACCAGAAAAAAAACTAGCAAAATGATATTCACCAAAAATAACTTATTAGAGCAAACATACACATGCTCCCCTTCCCCACAATTAAAAGCCATAAAAAACAACATATTGATTCAACAGGAAAATGTTACTTAGAAGAAAATGGAACTATTCTTAAACAACATGACTAAATCATGCAAAAAGCCTATTAACACCAGCATATTGTTCAGTTTCTAGGCAGTTGTCCTGAATGAGGTTCTAATTTTTGTTACAGGAGGAAAAAATGACCAAACCAAATAAATCATGGTTTGAGTGGAAAAATGCTACTCTCTAGAAGCAAAAAAGGAAACATTATCGCACTGATATCTATTTCCTCCATCACTGAGATCAAGTCTCGCTGATGGTCATGTCCCTAGAATCATTGTCATTTTATTACAATGTACTTAAGAAAGGTTTGTTTTGGTTTGTGTCTTGACGTCAATTAAAATGATTTATTTCTAATTGGTATGCCGAGTTTGGCTCGAGGACACACTTCCTATTCTAAAAAGGAATGGCAGTTAAGCCTGCTTGTATTAATAACTCCAAGTTTTGAAAAGCTTACAGAAAAATAAACAAGTTGAGTATTTTCTGTTCTTGAAAAAATCACTTTCACTAGACAAAGCAGCCAAAAGCACGGAGAGGGCTCTCCATGCATGTCTCTAGCATGAAAACAGAGAGGTGCTATTAAAAAAAAAAGAAAAATAACTTGTGGGTTTGTATGACCAAAAGATACATGAAAACATGACTATGATCAGACAAATGTGTCTTTTTATTATTAAATCTAAGAATAACAAGGGTTTATGACTTAAAAGGATTCGTTAATTCATTAATAGGTTAATTTACTCCAAAATCTTCTTATTGTAATACCTGTTCATGGGGAATCAGATTTTATCCCAAAAATAAGGAACACATGCCCTATTTGGAGGCATCAATCAAGAAAAGCTACATATATTTCCTATCTATCTATCTATCTATCTATCTATCTATCTATCTATCTATCTATCTATCTATCTATCTATCTATCTATCTATCTATCTATCTATCTATCTATCTATCTATCTACAGTGCATCCAGAAAGTATTCACAGCGCATCACTTTTTCCACATTTTGTTATGTTATAGCCTTATTCCAAAATGGATTAAATTCATTTTTTTCCTCAGAATTCTACACACAACACCCCATAATGACAATGTGAAAAAAGTTTACTTGAGGTTTTTGCAAATTTATTAAAAATAAAAAAACTGAGAAATCACATGTACATAAGTATTCACAGCCTTTGCTCAATACTTTGTCGATGCACCTTTGGCAGCAATTACAGCCTCAAGTCTTTTTGAATATGATGCCACAAGCTTGGCACACCTATCCTTGGCCAGTTTCGCCCATTCCTCTTTGCAGCACCTCTCAAGCTCCATCAGGTTGGATGGGAAGCGTCGGTGCACAGCCATTTTAAGATCTGTCCAGAGATGTTCAATCGGATTGAAGTCTAGGTTCTGGTTGGGCCACTCAAGGACATTCACAGAGTTTTCCTGAAGCCACTCCTTTGAAGTCTTGGCTGTGTGCTTAGGGTCATTGTCCTGCTGAATGATGAACCTTAGCCCCAGTCTGAGGTCAAGAGTGCTCTGGAGCAGGTTTTCATCCAAGATGTCTCTGTACATTGCTACAGTCATCTTTCCCTTTATCCTGACTAGTCTCCCAGTTCCTGCCACTGAAAAACATCCCCACAGCATGATGCTGCCACCACCATGCTTCACTGTAGGGATGGTGCCTGGTTTCCTCCAAACGTGATGCCTGGCATTCACACCAAAGAGTTCAATTTTGTCTCATCACACCAGAGAATTTTCTTTCTCATGGTCTGAGAGTCCTTCAGGTGCCTTTTGGCAAACTCTAGGCAGGCTGCCATGTGCCTTTTACTAAGGAGTGGCTTCCGTCTGGCCACTCTACCATACAGGCCTGATTGGTGGATTGCTGCAGAGATGGTTGTCCTTCTGGAAGGTTCTCCTCTCTCCACAGAGGACCTCTGGAGCTCTGACAGAGTGACCATCGGGTTCTTGGTTACCTCCCTGACTAAGGCCCTTCTCCACTGATCGCTCAGTTTAGATGGCCAGCCAGCTCTAGGAAGAGTCCCGGTGGTTTCAAACTTCTTCCACTTACTGTTGATGAAGGCCACTGTGCTCATTGGGACCTTCAAAGCAGCAGAAATTTTTCTGTAACCTTCCCCAGATATGTGCCTCAAGACAATCCTGTCTCGGAGGTCTACAGACAATTCCTTTGACTTCATGCTTGGTTTGTGCTCTGACATGAACTGTCAACTGTTGGACCTTATATAGACAGGTGTGTGCCTTTCCAAATCATGTCCAGTCAACTGAATTTACCACAGGTGGACTCCAATTAAGCTGCAGAAACATCTCAAGGATGATCAGGGAAAACAGGATGCACCTGAGCTCAATTTTGAGCTTCACAGCAAAGGCTGTGAATACTTATGTACATGTGCTTTCTCAATTTTTTTATTTTTAATAAATTTGCAAAAACCTCAAGTAAACTTTTTTCACGTTGTCATTATGGGGTGTTGTGTGTAGAATTCTGAGGAAAAAAATGAATTTAATCCATTTTGGAATAAGGCTGTAACATAACAAAATGTGGAAAATGTGATGCGCTTTGAATACTTTCTATCTATCTATCTATCTATCTATCTATCTATCTATCTATCTATCTATCTATCTATCTATCTATCTATCTATCTATCTATCTATCTATCTATCTATCTATCTATCTATCTATCTATCTATCTGTATACTAAAAATACAAAGTGTTGTTCCTAATGTTACATGTTCCTCCAACTGACTCTAAAGATACATTTATTCACATAAAAAGATGCTTTTGTTATAGTTAAGAATCTATTAATTAAGGATTTGTTATAAATGTATTATTTTGCATGCTTGTTTAATTCATTTTCTTCCCAGTTAGGGTTTTGGAACACACATAATTTATTTCTGCACATCAAAAATTTTATAGAGTTGTTTTTTAGGATATTTGTCACACCTTTTCCAACTACATTTGGTGGGCTCCACAATCTTTTAGGTTGTTCACCATGACACCCACTCTGGAAATACAAGCTGTGATGACTAAAGGATTGCCGGGGTCTGTTCCAGAAAGCAGGATAAATGTGAAATCAGGTTAATGTAAATTGGGATTCACAGAAATCGGGCTAATTCTGTTTTAGCAAACCTCAATTTAGCAAACATGTGCTTCTGGAACAGATTAAGCCAGAAGTACATGGTTCGTCAGGCTAAAAATGCTGATAGATCACTAATTCTACTTCTTGGAATAGGATTAGAATTTGCTTGTTCCTGAAATAAAGATCTGAGGAAATCCAGCTCAGTTACTGGAGCAACCAATTCCCTGAAGCTAACCAGCCATTATCGGATATTCTTCATTCTGAAATGTCACCATGAAAGTTACATTTCAACATTTGAGGCTTACAACATGACATACAACAATGTCACACATCGTGGCTTTTAGCTGATTTGCATTGATGCAAATCATGAACATTTCTCATCTTTTTTTTTTTATAAAGGGTAGTTTTCTTCATGACATTAGATAGGTCACACCTATCAGCAAAGTGATCGCAAAACTATGCCTAACGAAAAACACAAAAACACACACACATGCACATGCATGGGTAGTCTCCTTGAGACAGAAATAAATAACCACTATTAAAGAGGAATTCCACAGAGTCACAGTTATGGCCATTACATTTAAACAACTGTGACATTTCTGAGCAGTAAAAACTGATAATAGACTTACTTTTGGAGAATGATGCCCACCTTCATCCCTTCTTCAGAGTCCCTCACCTCCCTCACCAGAAATGCCTCTAAAAACTCTCCTGTTCAACAGATACCTATTCCCAATTTACTGATGAATGTAGTTTCAATTTAGGGTTCTGTAATGGAATAAGGCAACAGTATTACTTCCGCAGTGTATCGTAGTTCATTTGGCAGATGGCTAATATGAACTAAGCGTAGGTATACTGTATATGTCCTCATTTCTATTCTTAAAATAACAGGAGATGTCATGCACATAGCCACTGTATAAATGTTGATGCTAAATATCTACGGTCTCAGGTTTGAAGAGGGGACGTTATCATTCAAAGAGTGAGTGCTGTGAGTCTTCTATTGCAGATTTGACAGTAATTAGCTTTTGGTTTCTTGTTTCCAGAAAGTACAGGGTTCAGTGCAATCAGGATAACTCTCATTATACTGTATCTCACAGTAATGACTAGAACAACTCTATGTATGCTGAACACTTAACGTCATGGGTCAACTATCACTGATATTGCGAAAATGGAATACAATGTTTACTCAAGGGCATACAAAATTTCAAGTAGAGTAATATCATCATTGATGATACATTTTGCACAATGGAACAATTTACCACACAAAGTTTACACTGATTTCACTGATTAACTGTTTTACAAATTCATTTTTTCCATGACATTCCTCCACACCATCTTCCTTTACTTGGCAGTTGCTGCTGTGACTGAGGTAAAGTTATCTTGATGTTAAACATTTGGAGTTTGAAGCTGTATATCCCTGAAACAAAACAGTAATGCCTTAGACTTGTAGTCCATTGTTGACTGGCTGTCCAGTGCTCAGCTCAAAATGACTTGTAAATAATGCTATGAGTGTGATCACTCGGGATCAACCTATCTGGGATTACGTTGAGCTGATTGAAATCTGGTATTTTGGAACCAGCTAATCTGCTAATGTGAAATCGTGCTGAAACAAGCCAGTTGTGAGATCCAGGGTTTTATAAACTCTCTTTTTGGAACAGACCCCAGGTCATCTGAGATTGGACCAAAAATAAAACCGTTTGTTTGGTGTGTGCTTTCTAGAAACTTTGCATTAGTTTTTTGTACAATGATTTTTGGGATTACAATGTTAACTTTAACAAAAGATTGAGCAGATTTTTAGCTTTTGAATCAGGCTTGTTTCTTCTATACATTCTATCTTCTGGTCTGTCTACGCAAAAAATAAAGCCGTGCCCCAGTATAGCTTTTTACCAGTGTATTAAAGAAAATGTATCCTCATCTTGTCACTGGCACTTATGCCACTGCCATTTGTAAATATGTACTGCATAATAACTAGTATACACACTGGCAATCTGGATGTCCATCTTAAGTATTTTTGTTCTGTAACTCTAGGAGTGGTAATCAGACACAATCTATGAATATATGTAGTAAATGCCTTAACTAGGGAATACTGCTGCACAGATGACATCACACTAAGGAGGTCCATGGACACTATTTTTTGTTATGATTTCTGCAAGCTTACACTTCAAAGCAGTTACAGTTGTCTCTGTTACAGTAAATCGTGTGCATGTACTGGTATTTAATTCAGGTGGAAATGTTTTATTCTAGTGGACAGTTCCTTGATTGTTTAATGCCTCTGTCTAGATTTACCTTTCCAAAGGGCATTAAAACACAACATCTAAACCATTTGACATCATCTTTCTTAGATTTATTTAAAAGTATATATCCCCCTGAATATGGTATTGACCACATTTTGCCATACATTTATATTAGCAGCATGCGCCCTTGCTTGCTGGGCTAAAGCATTGTTACATTTACTCAGATGTGAAATGAATAAGTTGTAGGCAGTGAAAAGTACATGCAACTTCACATCTAAACTCAGACCCATTACACAAACGCAGGCTTACAACTTAATCTTTCCCATGGTGGGAGGTAACATGGAATGTTTTGACATACTTGCTTTCTGGCGTGTGTGTCAAAGAATCCTCTTACTAATTTTTAAATACAAAGCTTTGGAATATTTCCCATTATGGACAAAATCCCAATGAAAATACGAAACAAACTGAAATGGGACATCCTATTCCGATTGCATCATCCCTTCCAGATAGCTTTATCTCCCAGTGGAAACAATGACAGCACACTAAATACAAAGCACAGAGTCCTGTGAAGAAACAGTAGCTTGAAATATTATGATGTGTTTAGATTAGATTGCCAGGTTCATATTCAAAATAAACTTTCTGTAAACAGCAGTGTTACTACAATAGATCTGCATGCTGCCAACACAGAGTTGAGAGGCTAACCATATCTAAAGAAATTACAAAAGGGAATCCCAGTAGACAGCAGCACTGGTCATTGTACAGAGGTTTACTGACTCTGCCTGTCATTGGGCTGAAAGTTCTAATCTCAGGGGGAGTGCAGCATTTTTACTTTGCAATATCATGCTTATTTAATGAGATTCTTTCAGTCTGGAAATGCCATCATATGTGTAAATTGATGGAAATTACAGGAAGACCACTGGTGTGGACGATTTATTAATTGAATACAACAAATATTGTTTTTCTGGTGATTGATCAATTGGAAAGCTGTAGTGACTGACAGAAACAAGAAGAGTGAAACTTAAAATATTATAGTGTCCTCTTTCCCCTCACTACAGTGTTGTCAGCATCTGAAAATCAAAAAAGCAAAACAGTGAATTAGAAAAGGGGCAGCAGCGAATATATTCTATCACCTATCTGTTATGAGTCCAAGAATTATTGAGAAATGAATATAACAAATCAGAGATGATTTGCATGAGACAAGAATCGTAAAGTGAGAGCAATGCAAAGTCGTAACCAAAAGAAACATACAACCAGTCAACCAAAACACAAGGGCAAGACAGAAATCAGTTTGCAAAGACAGAAAGAAGTTTAATATACCAAAATGACACTAGGGTTTACCTGTCTCTCTATTATATAAAACTATCCTGGGACGAGACAGGACTTTTTAAGAGAGATAATTTCAAGTCCCGCAAAGCAAAACTCTGTGCCAAGGGATTTAGCATGCCTGAGGCTGGAAATAAAAGACAAAGAGAAGAAGACAAAGTAGAACCTCGTAAAGAGGTTCAAAGACATTGGCGCGATACACATGCAGAGCAAGTTAGAGATAATGAAAGTATTAAAATTCGAAAGTCTCAAAAAATTGATAGCAAACATTACATTAGCGCAAACAAACGGAAAGTATTACTAGGTGAAATAACGGAACAGCAGAATATATGGACATAGGTAATATGACAGAAGTATGTAGATATTGTTCGGCTTTAAAGTTTAAGTCGGAGACTTGTAGATCATGTAATTCGTGTCACCATCAGGGAAAAGTAGTGTTTATTCCCAATAAAAAGGCGCATCCGCGAGAAATAAAAGATTTGTTACTTGGTGAAAGTGAAATTCACAAACACTACTGGCAAAATATTTGAATCTACAATAATCTGTTCGCATTTGCATCATTCAATGCTCAAAACGTACATTTACACGATTCAGGACCATATGCTATGAGAATCTGTGGTCCTGCAACAATTAAAGCTACTAAAAGTTTAATTTCAAAGAAACCACAATTCAGTCGGGTTTATATTTATGATCACAGAGAAGCGATGCAACAAAGAATCAAAAGAGTTAAACGATCGGAAGTATTAGAAATTCTACTGTCAGTAATGGATACAAATCCATATGTCCAAAAGTATCGCACTTTACATGAAATCTATCTGAAAAACACGGACAAAGAAGTTTTCTTGGATTTCTATACGAATCCGAAAGATCATGCTCGCATATATATTAAACCAGCATGTGACGAATTGTCAGCAATAATAGTTTCAAAAGACAGAGATATGAAAGACAGAGTTGATATTCGTGTTTTTACAAAATCACAGCGTGATTCGTCGCAAGCGGCAGATCCGGAAATGACTAGTGCGCCGGGCCCGCACGGGGATTGGCGAGCGAAGCGAAGCTAGTTTTGAAGATAATAAACACTATTAAGAATTTAAGGATTTTATCCAACTAAGGTATAGGCTGTCACAGGACCACCACCATATTTATATTGCCATATCTGATGGCATCATTTATGCAACAAATGTAGCCATGTAAATCATCCCTTACCTCATCATGTAATCAAAAAACAAGATGGCAATAAAGGATAAATTTTTATAAAATAGTTCAAAATGAACTAAAATCTCCCAAAACAGAATCTAAACAATACAAATCATGTCAGAACTAAAAATATTACAACTGTGAAATGATTACATTTTGTATCATTATCAATAGCAAAATGTCACTTGATTAATATCGATTAATCACATATTTAACCAAGGTAGTTCAACAATGTCCAGTAGTGTCCAGTGAATGTGACTGCTGTACATCTTCTTAGCTGCCCAAACAGTGAAGAATTGTGTCTGTCATATAAATCACTGATATGTGACACAATTGACCCATGTGAAGGTGACGTGTAAGAACTGTCTGACCTCACTGAATAACATCTCTCAGCCCTGTATCTTCAGCTATATTTAGAGGTCTGCAGTCTGATGCGATCCAGTTGGCAATAAATAGGAGTAGGTAATACTTTAGATTTTGTTTAATTAATGGACTTAAGTCAAGTTGTACATTCATGGATTGTAGTTTGCCATAGATTTTGAGTCCTAGCCTTAGAGTTTTTAATAGTGGCAGCATGCATGTTTAAGTGATGAGCCAAGAACATTATTCTTCAGGGAAACTTACATTTGCCTGCACTAAGTTTACAAGTATCAACAATTTTGTCCTTTGAACCATCTAGGTAAGTTTTAAATAAAAATCAGCCACCATAAATTTTGTCTTTCTCAGCCATTGTTAACAGAATAACTTGTGAACAGGGGTTCCCAAGCTTTAAGTCAAGGCCACCCAAAAAATGAAGCCTCCAGCTAGTTTATACACTAACCATTAGTCATCATGTTACTCATTCTCTGTATTTCAAGCTTATTTACCTTAAGCAGTTCTACTTTACATGATCAGAACATACTGCAGTCTTACTTTTTGGCAGTTAGATATAAATTCTTACATATAAAACTGTTTCAAGGGAGCATTGGTCAGGGCCCCCTCTAATATAAAGGGAATGCTGTTGAAGTGGAGCATGTTCTTGGATCTCAGTTATTACTAACACTAATCGTTTTGCTTGATTTTGTATAATAGTATACATGTTAATCAAAGCACATGATAAACTACAGCAGACAACTGACAGAGATGATTTAATGTCACGTGATATCTCTAGGCCAGGAGTTTTCAACCTTTTTTTTAACTTACCACCTCCATAAATTTAAATATTTTGAAGCACCCCCATTTTTTCAGTCTTAAATTGTAGAGTGCTGCAGAACTCTTTCTAGTCACAATTAATAATAATTCATAATTATGGCACTTGGGAATTTTAACAAGTGATTGATTACAGATAGTTTTTTTGTGTGGTTGTGCGTGTCTTTTAATTATTCTTATGTACATCAAATCATTTTCTAATCAATTGCTTTTTAATGTAAGAACAGAAACATGGTTTGATAAGTAAAAAAATTGAACAGCCTTAAATTTCAATATTTTTAATTTATAAAAATGATACAGTTACATTTGAATCCAGATCAAAAGAAACAGAAAAATAACTAAAGTTACATCATCTGGTGAAAAGGGACAGGTGTGATGGTTAAGTATCTTTATGTTTTATTGGGTCATTACTGTCAATACGGGGTTCCAGTTTTGATAACTTTTAAGCTCTGTTTTGAATTCTAACCTCAGCCTATTCCTGCAATCATTTTTAAAGGAAGGATGAAGGTTACCATACATTATCAACTCTGTGCATAACAAAAGCTTTCCTTTGATCATTAATATTAATAATGCTAAAATTAAATGTTAGATATGTGTATTATATTATTAATACTTATTAAAAATTAATCTTTGTTCTTTATTGTATATTCCTCTACCTTACTCTGCCAGTTTCTAAAACTGTTCCAAAATAGGAAAAATAAGTTCACAAAAACTAAAAATCTTTTAAAATTTCGAGGACAAGATCTAACAGAGAGAAACAGGCACTCATATAGAGCACTCATCTGAGATGCTTTGTTACGGAAAAATCCATTAGTAGTTTTATGTGGTTCCTCAAGCCAATCAGAGCAGTGGAAGACTTTGATTTGCCATTGGCAATGGACATGGAAAAGGTGAATATGCGTGGGAAAGACATTAGTGGAGTCTCCCAGCATAAGCACCATGAGACTGAGTGGTGGATTTAAAGCACAGCTGAGCGCAGAGACTCAGGTTCAGCTGCTATTCAACCAACAGTCCTTATAAGTCCCTCGTTTTTTGTTGTTAGCTTCCTAGTGTACCACCTAACAGCTCTTTGTGTGCCTCACAGGTTGATGACCACTGCCCTTGCATAACTGCACTGATATACAGCTACTTTTATGTAACAGCTAAACAGCATATCACTTATCTACTGTATATGTTTATTTAAAGCTAAACAATCTTTAAAATTGGAATTGATTTTCTTTTTAATAATGTCAACCACACCATGGCTGGGACTCCTAGTCTGAAAACCATTGGCTTAGAGAGCAAGGTGTGTTGAACATCACAATTAAGGAAAAATAATGCATTATACCTTTGAAAACTGATTGCAAGTATTAAGGTTTTAACTATGACAGCTCCGAAGATATACTTATAAAATGACTTAATCATTACACTATCAACTGAATGTATATGCCAAATGAGTTATAAAAATAGTTTTCATAGAAGATGGAATAAAAAATTGGAAGAACTTATCAACAGTTTTACTGATGACATCGCTTTTGAAAAAAAATAAGATTGTCAGGTATAGGCCAGGCCTTCTCCCCCAGTCACTCTCTACATATACTGGTTATTACTTACCCCCTTTGTATTGCTAAATAGTAGCAATAATCACCTGATAGATAGATAGATAGATAGATAGATAGATAGATAGATAGATAGATAGATAGATAGATAGATAGATAGATAGATAGATAGATAGATAGATAGATAGATAGATAGATAGATAGATAGATAGATAGATAGATAGATAGATAGATAGATAGATAGATAGATAGATAGATACTTCATTAATCCCCAAGGGGAAATTCACATACTCCAGCAGTAGCATACTGATAAAAACAATATTAATTAAAGAGTGATAAAAATGCAGTGCAAGTTAAAAAATGCAAGATGGAGAGTGCAAGGCAGGTATAATAGTCCATAACATTGTATAATGTTACTGTTTACACCCCGTGGAATTGAAGAGTCGCATAGTGTGCAAATGTTGGAAAGTAAAGGACAAACAAACTTTGCTCTTCCATTCTGTCTTACTGGCTCTAAAACACATTCTCAGTGCACTGTTTGAACATAACAAATTCAGTGTCATATCAAAAAATATTAACAATGAGCAGCAGAGATCAAAAAAGGGCCCCTCTTTACAGGAAGAAAAATAAAATCTTTGAGTTTTTACATATTATGAATTCTCATTTTTGATTAGGAAAAATTCTTTTTTATTTCAATGACATCATTGCATCACCAGTGAACCAGTGAAGTTTTGCACAACCCCCATTTTAGGATCACATATTTTGTTCTCCACCACCTTTTGTGTGACCGGTCACTATGATGCTATGTGGTTGCTAGGTACAATGATACATATGTCATGTGACACATGACATCATGGCTCACATTAAACAGGAGGAGACCATTTGAGAGACTTCTAATTACTAAAGTAACAACTACCTCGTAATTTAAGAAAAGACATCTTGTTTTGACTTTTTTTTTGTTTTAACTATATCATTGGAATTATTAGTTACAGTAAGGACCCCTTCTTTCATTTCTTTACTACAATTGAAGATGTGAGTTCCAAAATCTGCTAATTACACCTTTTGGTAAAATTTAGTGAACACGTGATTGTGACTTTTCATGCAGTTGGTCATGCGCCGAAAATATGTTTGAGCTTCAAAACCTGCTAATTGCAATAGTGTAGCACTATAGTTTTAGTGATTTAGTTTCAAAATCTGCTTACGGACCCAGATTTTCCTATTTATCTCCAAAATTTATCTTTTGTACGTAGCTGATTTTGGAACTGAGCTCTTCAATTTCTGTTTTGGTTTTTGTTTTATAATTTAGTCCTTTTGACCTTTTGACATAACCAATGCTTGCATCTTTTATTACAGTTACATTTAAGTGTCACAGTTTGATCAAAAGCCCTTTCTTCTATTAACCAAATAGCACCCTAGTTACAATACATATAATATATATAATGCATATACCAGTTTTCTCAATATATATTCCATAGAGAAAATTAAAGATAAATTACTTAACATAATTGCAAAGGGCTAGTTTGGTTCTGACTCACTAAGATTTACAAAGTGTTGAATCACTATGCCTTTTTATTTTTCTAGACAACAGACATAAAATGATAGAAATGTGAAAAGAGTCTATTAAATGCAATGACACATGCCAGTAGCCATACCAGTCAACTTGAAGTTAAGCATGTTTGGGCCTGGCCAGTTCTTGGAAGGGAGACCAACTAGGAAAGGCTTGGGTTTCTGCTGGAAGAGGTGTTGGTGAGACCAACAGGGGGCACTTACCCTGTGGTCTCAGTGTGGGTTTCAATGCCTCAGCACAGTGATCGGGACACTGTTGCAAAAACGGCACTGTATTTCAGATGAGACAGAAAACCCAGGTCAGACTTTTTGTGGTCATAAAAGATCCCAGGGCATCTTTCCTAAGGAGTAGGGTGTTTCCCGATGTCCTGGCTAAATTGCAAATCACAGCCTGGTCCTTCTGGCTTCCTAATCATCCCCTGTCTCTAATTGGCTATCTCTGTCACCCCTTCATCACCTAATAAGTTATATCTGATGAGTGTACCTCCAAAGACCTGCAAGAACATCTTGCTGCAGATGGTCTAGCTGTACATCATTCTACAATTCAGCGCAATTTGCACAAAGAACATCTATATGACAGGGTGATGAGAAAGTAGCCCTTTCTGCACTCACACCACAAACAGAGTCACTTGTTGTATGCAAATGCTCATTTAGACAAGCCAGATTCATTTTGGAACAAAGTGCTTTGGACTGATGATACAAAAATTGAGTTATTTGGTCATAACAAAAAGCGCTTTGCATGGCGGAAGAAGAACACTGCATTCCAAGAAAAACATCTTCTTCCTACTGTCAAATTTGGTGGAGGTTCCATCATGCTGTGGGGCTGTATGGCTAGTTCAGGGACTGGGGCCCTTGTTAAAGTCGAGGGTCAGATGAATTCAACCCAATATCAACAAATTCTTCAGGATAATGTTCAAGCATCAGTCACAAAGTTGAAGTTACGTTGGGGTTGAATATTCCAACAAGACAATGACCCAAAACACAGTTCGAAATCTACAAAGGCATTCATGCAGAGGGAGAAGTACAATGTTCTGGAATGGCCGTCACAGTCCCCTGACTTGAATAACATTGACAATCGATGATTTGAAGCAGGCTGTCCATGCTCGGTAGCCATCAAATTTAACTGAACTAGAGAGATTTTGTATGGAAGAATGGTCAAAAATCCCTCCATCCAGAATCCAGACACTCATCAAAAGCTATAGGAGGTGTCTAGAGACTGTTATATTTGCAAAAGGAGGCTTAACTAAGTATTGATGTAATATCTCTGTTGGGGTGTCCAAATTTATGTACCTGTTTAATTTTGTTATGATGCATATTGCATATTTTCTGTTAATCCAATAAACTTAATGTCACTGCTGAAATACTACTGTTTCCATAATGCATGTCATATATTAAAGGAAGTTGCTACTTTGAAAGCTCAGCCAATGAAAAACAAAAATCCAAATAATTACTAAGGGTTCCCAAACTTTTTCATATGACTGTATGCAAAATGCTTTGAGTGTCTTGAAAAGCACTATATTAATGCAATGTCTTCTTCTAATCAAGACTATAGCACACATAAAGTATGCTGATTCTAGAGTAATATATGGCAAAATACACTGCTAATTATTCCTTAAGAATATAAATTGGGGTCCTCAAGTGTGGTCTTAGAGGGCTGTGCTGGCTTCAGGTTTTTGTTCCAACCAAACTGCTTAAGTGGAAACCAGTTATTATTGTTTTCATTCTCCTGTGTCAGGTCATTCTTATGTTGTAGATTATTCTTTTTCAAAATTTTATCCATGTAATTCACGGCCCTGAGCAGATTAATAATTCTCAGTGTTTCACTTTTTTTTGTCTTCCATTTCTTTCCAAATATGTTATTAAAACAGATGGAGATTCTTCATGATGAGCAAGCATAAATATAAATGAGACCGGGTTAGATGGTGAGCTGCTGGTTCCTTTATCATTTGCATCTCATTTTTAATTGCCATATGGTTAGGAAAATATTACTTAATTAAAAACAAAAAAACTGTTTAAGCCTAAAAAAAGCATGAACAATTGGGAATCTCAATAAATGTGCTAACTAAAATGAAACAGAAAAATATTGCTTAAGCAATTATTTCTTTAGCAGAAACAATAAGCTTATAATTGAGCAATTGGGCTGGAACACAAGTCTGCAGTCACTGTAGCTCTCTATGACTGAACTTATACTAATAAAAGCGTGTACAGCATATATGCCCAATGGGCTAGGAGGAATAAGCACATCAAGCCTCGTTTAACTCACTTTTCCGTTTGATATGAAGGTGAATATTTGAAGAGTTTATACTCTAACTAGCCCCAATAAACAAACAGCACCTTGTGCAGCTTTAGCTACTATCACAATACATTTCACTCACCAGCCTAAACAAGTACTGTATATAAAAGAGACCTTTAACAGCACCTCAATATAAATCATTTAAATACCATTTAATATTATGCTCCTCTTTCATTTTTAAATAGACCACTGTGTGACCTTCTATATTCATTAACAGCATCATAAACAAAAAATATTTTTGCTGCCCTGTGCTGGATTGGTATTCCATCCATGGCTGGTTCGCATTTAAACCTATTGCAGTAGGAATAGGTAGTCTCAGAAAATTAGGAAATAGGACATACGGTGCATTCAGAAATTATGCTATGTTGCACCCTTAAGCTAAAATTGTTTGAATTAAGTTTTTTCCTCATAAAGCAACATTCAATACCCCAGAATATCAAAGAGAAAACAGTATTTTAGAATATTTTGATAATTTATTAAAACTAAAAAATGGAAATATCCCACTGATACACTTATTCAGCACAGCCTGGAGTCTTCATGGCCAGGACACCACAAGCTTCACTTATCTGGATTTGGGGATTTTCTGCCATTCTTTTTTGCACATCCTCTCAAGCTTTGTTACTTTGGATGGAAACTGTCAGTGGACAGCTATTTTTAGGTCTCTCCAAAGATGTTGTTCAATTGGATTCAAGTACAAGCTCTAGATGGGCCATAGAGTTGTCCTTATGCCATTAATGTGTTGTCTTTGCTTTGAGCTTGGGGTAATTGTCCAGTTGGAAAGTGAACCTTACATCCAGAGCACTCTAGAACAGGTTTTCATTAATGATAACTGTGTTTTTCTCTGTTCAGTGTTCCCTCAACTCTGACTACCTGTCTATGCCACAGAAAAACTGCCCCCCCATGGTTGCTGATGCCAGTATGCTTCATTTTTGGAACTGGGCTTTATAGCATATTGGTCAGATAGAAGTCTTCCCTCATTAAAAAACACATGAAAGACCCTTGCACAGGTGATGACCGAGACATAAAGCTTGAAATTAATTCTAAACAGGCCAATCATGGAAAATCATGTTTCTCACAGTCTGTGAGTCCTTTAGATGCATTTTTGCAAACTCCATTGGGTGTTTCATGTGTATTTTACTGAGGGAAGACTTCTGTCTGAGCAATATGCTATAAAGCCCAGTTCAGTAGAGTGTTGCAGTGATTGTTGTCCTTCTGGAAATTTCTTCCATTTCCACGCAGGTTCTCTTGAGCTCATTATTATCTTATTTCATAAGACATGTACCATAAAAACTATTCAGCTAGGACATTAGGTCTTTCTGAAACAATATTCCAAACAAAAATGGGCTTTTATATAAAACCATTCTAGAGGAAACACTAGCCCAAGTTACTTTCCAAATACAGATCCATAGTAGAAACACTTACTCAAATTGTGTACTTTTAAAGGTTTAGCATTAACAGTTTAAGTAAATTATTCAGAGAAGTCATACAATGAGTTTGAAGTAGAATTGAGATCATTAGCAATCATACCACAAAAATATTAAAAAAAATGTATTCAGTCATTGGATGTAACTTTATACAATTTTTTTATCATTTAACACAACTATGGTGAGAAAAAAGCATTTAACGATGTATGTGAGCAACACTAAATTAGTATACAAGTGTGTGACAACATAGTTTATTCAGCCTAAAAATTAAAATGAACCTTGCAAAGTAAAGTGCTCACTGAATAAATGAATTAAAAAGGTAACTAAAAAAATGAAATATTGGTTTGATGAATTTTTATACATATGCAGAGAATCGTGAGTCAAAGATGGATTTTTTTCACTGTAATTTTATATAGCATACTTCTTAAAGACAAGCTCAGAGTGATGTACTATACATGCATAGTAATAAAGCTGAAATAAAGCAGAAAGTAAAAGTAAATTATAATACAAAGCTTACTTGAAAAAGTAATCATTCTATCTATTTTCTAGACCACCAACAATATTTTCCATGAAGCAATAATCAACCTTCAGTGGCACATCAGGTATGTATAGTTTATTGTGAGGACTCAGGGATTCAGATACTCCCAAATTTTAGGCCTGCTTAGAGTTAATAATAAACTTAATATGTAAAGTTTGCTCCAATGTACCCACACACACACAAATAGATAGATAGATAGATAGATAGATAGATAGATAGATAGATAGATAGATAGATAGATAGATAGATAGATAGATAGATAGATAGATAGATAGATAGATAGATAGATAGATAGATAGATAGATAGATAGATAGATAGATAGATAGATAGATTTTTATTTCTCTTTTTTTGCTTCTGGAATGCTTTATTGTGGCTCATTGAAAGACCACAATTTGAAAGAATGGCTGAAATCTGATCCAGGAGATTTACAGCAATGCTCTCCTCCCTCCCCCGCTGACCGGACCACTAGAGTTAGCCCAGTGTCAAATAAGTCAGCCAGGGCTGGGAGTTTCCAGGCTCACTGAGCACTAGCAGGAAGGCCAGTCTATCACTTCTTTCCTCTCCTCATTACACATTCGCTCTTACAGGATGCTGAAATCAAGATCTCCTTTGTCCATAGAGAGATATAAATCACTTGGCTCTTACGAGGTATCAGTATAATAATAAAAGCTGATATAATGAGAGCAACTGTCCCCCCTCTTCTAACATACGAAGGGAGAATTTCCTGTCTATGTCTACCTTTAATTTCCTCATAAGAACAACAGACTTTGCAAAGCTAAAAAACCAGACTAGCAGTCTTTGAGTTTAATGCCTTACTAAAAGAACAGTCCATTTCTAATAAGAAAAGAAGAAGAAGAAGATCTCCATGTCTAATGTCTGATTTATTATGAAATGGACAGATGTGACAATACACATTGTAAAGTTCGGTAGAGTGGCCCCCATACGCTCTCACACTTGAACAGTGAGCCTTGTCTTTTCTGCATACTATGAGTACCCTGCTTTCTTTGGCAGGTTCATATTTACAAAAATGTTTTTCACTGTTTTCATTGCTAACACGATATTTCCTTTCTTCTCACTACCCCATTTTCCAAGTGAAACATTTCCAAAAATGAAACAAAAAAGAAAATAAAATGAAAACAAATGTATCACTTTGCCAGCAGTCCCATGTGAAGGAGAGAAGGGAGCTCAGAGAGTTGATGGCAGGAGGCGTCAGATGCCTTCTACGGGATTCTGAAGCTGGCAGCAGCTGCTAGAAGAGGGTGTGGAGTGTGCCTCTCTGATTTGACGCATCCCAAGTTTCAGGTGTCTTCTTCAGAACTACAAAAGGTCACAGAGGGGACAGTGTCAGCTCCAAGTGACATCTCCCAGCCAGAGCGTCATTTAATCAAAGGCTGCTGACGGAGATAAGAATGAGCAGAAGGCTTGCCACGGTGTCATTTTAAAGCTACTAGGAGCATTTGATACACTTCAAAGGCCAAGACCTGGGAAGCTGTCGATGAGGGAAGATGTTCAAGACAAATGTTAAGGAACAGGAAGGCTAAAAGAGCAGCTTTATGACCAAGAAGGGGGTTAATTGACTCTGTAATAACATACAAACAAGTCTTGCACATTCCTGTGTGTGTTCTTGATGAAATGGTTTAGGAGTTTCAGGTATAATGCAAAAAAGTCTCATTTGCCCTCTGTAAGATTTCTGTATCATTTGTAATATTTTTGAGGCACTTAAGTGTTCATGTTGTTAAACTTCCCACTATATGTTCAATATTATCTGATTTTTTGGGCAGCATGGTAGCATAGTGGTTAATGTTCCTGCTTATTAGACTCTTTGCTTTGTTTCCCTGGCCTGTGTGGAGTTTCCATGTCACCTTTATATCTTTTTCACATAAATAAACATGAATGATTTAGGTATCAATTGGGTGTGACTTTACCTTATGATTGACAAATATCAGCTCCAGAGATATGCTTGACAGTACCCAGGACAGTCTCCAAATGGTTATAACCCTGTAATGGAAAAAATAGGTTGAAGCGCAGAATTATTAATTGAATGTATTAGTTCACATCACACAATATCCATCCATCCATCCATTTTCCAACCCGCTGAATCCGAACACAGGGTCACGGGGGTCTACTGGAGCCAATCCCAGCCAACACAGGGCACAAGGCAGGAACTAATCCCGGGCAGGGTGCCAACCCACCGCAGGACACACACAAACACACCCACACACCAAGCACACACTAGGGCCAATTTAGAATCGCCAATCCACCTAACCTGCATGTCTTTGGACTGTGGGAGGAAACCGGAGCGCCTGGAGGAAACCCACGCAGACACGGAGAGAACATGCAAACTCCACGCAGGGAGGACCCGGGAAGCGAACCCAGGTCCCCAGGTCTCCCAACTGCGAGGCAGCAGCACTACCCACTGCGCCACCGTGCCGCCCATCACACAATATGCCATATAATATAAATGCTAATTGATATGTGGATAGTAATGATACTGTGGTGGGTTGGCACCCTGCCCGGGATTGGTTCCTGCCTTGTGCCCTGTGTTGGCTGGGATTGGCTCCAGCGGACCCCCGTGACCCTGTGTTCGGATTCAGCGGGTTGGAAAATGGATGGATGGATAGTAATGATAAAAGCTATCAGAGACTCTTAGCTTAATTTGACTCATTGTCTTCTGTACCAGCATTTACTAAAATTCTACCGGGCAGTATCAGAAGCAAAGCAAGAACCAACTCTGAACATAGGTACACTGAAACATCCACTCATAATGACTTACTCATATTAGGGCAATGTAGACTTTCAAATCAGACTAACAGATTGTTAATGGTCTCAAATTTCAGTTGAACTTGTTGATATTGAAATATTGTGAACAGTTTGGCTCTGCAATTTGCAAAAAGGACCTCAGAGTGGTAGAGAAAGCCCTGCAAATAACTAATAAACTCTTTGAAGGACTTCAGGGATTTGGCTGTGACGAAAGATTGATTCAGATTAGGGCAATAATTAAGACGAGAGATGATCCAAAAGTTTTAAATTAACAAAGAAATATGAAAGATGGATGCCAGTATTACACTGAAATGAGTTCTTCAACACAGACTGTTTAAGGGGCCAGTTTGCACCACTGCCAGAAATTACAACAGATAAGCTATCCAGTAGGGTAGTAGATAGTAGTACTTTGGGACCTTTCTTATGTTCTTATGTAATTCTGCTTTTTTTGAAATCCACAAACAATAAACCATTCTTCCACATTCAAATCCTACATTTTTTTATTTCAAGTTTGTCATTAAACTTTATGCTTTTTTATAATAGAGGCAGTTTTGGTAAACACCTTTCCCACAGATTAACATATTTACCTCTGTTTATCCAGCAGTTTAAATGAATATAAAACTTTTATCAAAAGCATAATATGGCACATTTATAAGGTTGTTTGTAATATTTTAAAATCCTATTTTTTATTGGATTGGGATGTCATTTTGACGCCAAAGAAAACAGTTTGGGCTTTAAAATAAACCTTTATTTAAGAGCTTTCAAAAATTTCTGGATAGACCAATTAAAATTATATGGTAATATACAGTTCATCATCAGTACATATACAGAAAGTGGAATCCAGGCACACTATACTATCTTAAATTAAGATAAAACATGTTCTAAGCTTGGCTTTGTACTGGCTTCATTGAAAAATCTAGGAAAGGAAATAGATAGTATTATTAACATGTAAAAGTAAAGAATCCACCAGTCAGTGGATGAATGTGTAGATTAGATGCCAGATTGTTCATTCTTAAGAAGACAAGCAGAGGAGTAAAGGCCAGGAAGTATTCTGAGGGATCGATGGATTTGTTGATGGACAAGATGGTGCACCTCTACACCATGTTCCTCCCTCCCTCTGTCTGTTCCTGCTTCGGTCACACACAATGAGCTGTGTAAACTCCCAAATGACAGGCCTGCCTGAAAGATGCAGAACTGCATATCAGAGATTGCTAGAGAAAACAATAGGAAACAGGAGGTGAGAGGTGGCCAGTTAAAACATGTTTTCAATCAGCCGGACCTTGTGTGCCAGGGGACGTGTGCAAAGAAATCAGAAAGCCTCAACAAGTAGAGAGTCCAAATCCAAAGAAACCAAAGAAACTGGAGGGAAAACAAATGAATTGAGTTCACTCTTGTCTTGATTTTATTTTTTTGTTCGTTCTTAGTCCTGAGTCTTGGTATTTGTATGGGTTGTCTTAAACAGTTTAAGCATATGGCGCTACAGGGAATGGGCAAACAGGATGGAGTTTTCTTTTTTTATTGTTTGTTTGTTTGTTTTCTCGAAACAGTCCTTTCTCCTTTTCTCTTCACTCTGTACACCTCTGGCTATAAATATAACACCAGGTCATGTCACTTGCAGAAATTCTTTGTTTATGGGGTGTATTGATAAAGGGAGTCAGGTGGAGAACTTTGTTTCTTGGTGCAAAGAGAATTGACTGCACTGTAATATCAGCAAAACCAAGGAACTGGTTGTTGATTTTCAGCACACCAAAGAACCTCTATATCTGTTCACTATTCAGGAAGTGAATATAGGGGTGGTCCACTCCTACAACTGCTGGGGGGTCCACATCAATGACAGGTTGGACTGGTCTCGGAACACAGAGGATCTATATAAGAAAGGGCAGAGCAGGCTCTTCTTCCTTAAGAGACTCGTTCCTTTAATGTGGGTAGTGACATCCTTGACGTGTTCTACATTTCTGTGATGGCCAGTGTGGTTTTCTATGCAGTGGTGTGCTGGTCTGGTAACATCACTTCAATGGAGGTCTACTGAATCAAAAAACTCATTTAAACTGTAGGCTCAATTATGGGATACACTCTGCACTCCCTAGAAGTAGCAGTAAAGGAAAAATGAAAACAAAACTGAATGCCATTAAGAACGATGCTGCACATTCTCTCTCTGACACAATAAGACTGAGTACTTTCAGCCAACGAATTATTCAGCAGAAGTGTGTCAAGAAACGCTGCTGGGATGATACGCCTGCATAATGCCTCACTGTGACTGTGACTGCCAACTCAGAGGTTTTCTTTTCTTTCTTTTTAATTTTTTTTCTTTTCAGTCATTCTCGTATGATCAGATCATAATGTGTGCTTATATGTATTGATGTATCTATGTATTTATTTATTTAAAGATCTTCTGTAAAAAGTCCAATTTCCTCCCGGGGACAATTCAAAATCTAAATACAATTTAGGAGTAGACTAATAGCAGTCTTGTAGTTTCAGGGACCTGGACTGGTAAAGTATATGGCTGCACTCTTAATTCATTTTTCAGGCAAATCTTTTAGAGAAAGCCAGAGCATCCAAGTAATCCAAGTAAACTTGCACACTGTATGTTGAGCTGCACTGATCACCCTGTCCCACAGCAACTTCCTCTAGCTCCTCCAGACACTTCCAAATAAAAGAACAATGGATGAAGACTCTGAGGAAGAAGGTTCAACATCTGTCTCAGAAGCACCCAAATAAAATATGAAGACTCTCTTGGGGAAGGTTCGACATCTAAACCACTGTGTTACTATTCTTTTTGTGTTTTCAGCATGGAAATAACCTTTACTTATTTTCCTTTGTACATGGCCAGGCAGGTCTTCTCTCTCCAGTTGTGGAAATCAACTATCCCTTAATTCACTTTTTCAAATACTTTTATTGTTTTGTTTTGGTCATATTAGCTGCATGATATGTTGTTATTGTTGTTTGTAACTTATTTAAAGAGAATTCTGTCAGACTAATGCAGAGAAGAAAACATGAGCGGGTTTGTTTTCAAAATGATCACAATCTCACTGATGCATTTTGAATCTGGCCTCAGCAGTTTCCGGTTTCAACACTAATGTTGTCTATGATACAGACTTATAGTGAAAACTGAATGTTGCATTTTTTCATGTGTAGTTTTCATGGTGGCTACTTTTGTAGGGTTTCTAGCAGATACTCATTAATCATTAGAATCCCTACAGAAAAACTAGAATGACATATGGGCAGATAAGTGACAAATGAAGTTTGATTTAAATAACATGAAGGACATAGTAAACAAATCAAAAATAACTACACACTCTTAAAAATAAAGGTGCCAGAGTGGTTCTTCAGAGTAATGCCATAGGGCAGTGGTGGCGAACCTAATGCATGCCTGCCAGAGGGGGCACTCAGAGCCCTCTCTGTGGGCACACACGCCGTCACCCCAGCACAGAGTTCATTACTAGAAAGCCAGAAGAACGCGGGGCCGGGGTGCTTCCCTCCCATTCTCCACGTGCTCCTGAGGACATTTCTCACATCACCCGTCCCTCTGCCCAGCAGCCCAATGGGAGCGTTTCCTACCTGTCTGGGGTAAGGCGGGCGGCTCACATGCGATGTGAGGGTGCGGCTCAGATGGCAGCCTGTTGAGTCTGTGGCAAAGGTGATTCCCGTGGTGGGGTTGGAGGGGATGTGGTATAGTGGGTCTACAGCTCAAAATTGAAAAGGCCAGCTTCAATAGATAATCGCCACACTCGCGGCTTAGAGTGGGGCGTGGTAGTGTGGCCAGAGCGGTTCCCGGGAACTTCGTGATGCGGGCAGTCCTCACTTAAGTGCTCAGGTGAGGAGTCGTCCACATCTGTAATTGTTGCCAGGAGCTGCTAATCGGGATGACAAAGGATAGCACAGTTAAATGAAAATGAAAATCCTAAATGAATGAAATCCTTAAAGTGTGGAATTCTCTGCCAAATAATTTTAAGTCAATGAAAGCACTTGTGATTGCTTTCCTTACTTTGTTTGGATCATCTTATGCTTGTGAGCAGCTGTTTTCAGCTTTGAATTAAATCAAATCTGACACCAGAAACAGACTACCAGATGACCTGTTGCTCTCAAACTTACGAAGTATGAGCCAAGGTTAGACAAATTATCAGCATGCATATAACAGCAAAAATCACATTAATTGTTCAAAAGCATGCCAAATGCAAACTTTTACTTTTCAATAAAAAGTTGTTTGTGTCATTGAAAGCTCTGTTATTGTGTTTTTCTTTTAAGACAAAAGATGTTAATGTATGAGTTTTTTCTAAACTAAAACCTCAATATTCAGGTTAAATTGCTGTGTTGGCACTTTGCGATAAATAAGTGGGTTTTGGGTTGCAGTTTGGGCACTCGGTCTCTAAAAGGTTCGCCATCACTGCCATAGGGGAACCATTTTTGGTTTCCAAAAGACCTATCCACAAGAAGGTTCCAGAAAGAACCTTTACTTATTAAGAGCCGCAACAGTCTACATACAGTAAATAACTATGAATAGATGGTAACAGATTTGTGAAATACCAATAAGTCATGATTTTTTAAAGGACTCCCACTGCATATAATAACACATGCTAAGACCAGGTTTTCTTAATATGTAATTGAACTGCAACGTAGCACACCATACATTAAACATTTCCGGTTTTTTTCTACAAATTAGGAAGTTTATTAAAGCACAAAGAACCAACTTCATATGAAAAGAACCGATCCCCAAATTAAATGGTGCTTTGTCAAGCAATAATTCTATGAGGGACCACAAAATCCAGCAAAGAACCATAAAGTGCCACTAAAGAACCATTATTTAAAAGAGTGCATAATGAGGTGGAAGTCTGGGGCTGTCATAGACTCCCACCCCATTTCGTATTTAGCTAATTATAACACATTATGGCAAAGACTTGCGAATTCTACAAGACTTAACTCTGTCCCATATACAGATCATTTATAATGATGTGTTACATAGCGCTCTGTGTGGGGAATAAATCAAGAAAGAATATTTTCAAGCTGTAACACATCGGAAATACTGGGTGCGGCTTTGGCTTTTACATTATAAGGACCAAATAACAGTGGAAAAATCCAGTAGAGAGCTACTATACCAATTTCATAAATCCAGGGTATGATAAATGATGAAAGGTTGAAATAGCAATTAAGAGGTAACATGATAGAAATGTTTAAAAAAATAAAAGGCATACAGTACATACGGTGAATGCCAGCTTTGCTTTATAAAGAATTGCTTAACAAGAAAATGGGACACAAATGGGAAAGGTTGAAAGGGAAATTTTGCACAAATGTTAGATATGAATAATTAGACTTTGATAGGAGGGGATTTTACCATGTAGTATAGTCTAAAACAACACCTTAGAGAAAGTAAAATCTTAATTTAACATTTTTCTAAGCGATATATAAGCAGTATACTCATCTCAATAATTTAATGTATTGTTAATATAATTACTGCAAACTTAATGTAATTATTATAATCATTTTTTCAAATTTTCCATAATAGGCTTAATACAATTTCATATCTAGAAAATATTTCTTTTTTTTAGTATATTCAAATTTCCTTGTGAGTGGTGGTGTTATCCTTTTGCTGGGTTGCTTGGCCATGCAGAATTCTAGCCATACTTTTTCTGAGGTGTCTACATGTGCAGTCTGAACTTTTCAGTTTCACTTTGGGGCTTGAAGGTTAGAACCATTGATTGATTTTCAGTGTAATTGTCATCACTGCAACTTAACACTATGCCCAATGGACAAAAATTAGAAATTGCTGAATTTTCATTTGTGTTACAGCTTTTAGGGTTGATTATTTGTTGTGGATTTTCAAATATCTTTTAATACTGTCCTTCAGTAATTTTACTGCGTGACAATATGTTGGTAGATCTTCAGTTTTTCTAACTTATTTATGGCATTGTTAGGCTGACATTTTTTATCCTCAGTGGTGCTAGTAGTCTATAAAATTGTGAAATGCAACATCACTCCCACACTCCTTCAAGTGAGATTTCTGGTGACTGTCTCCTTCCTCGGCCACCCATTAATGCTATTATCTACACAATGATCTTCCACGTGTCCATTCATGCGGCTCCAGTGATATTTTTCTGCTGCATCCCCTGCCTACACATGTATGCCACCAGTGTCACTTCACATCTTTGGAGCCAAAGGCAACATCAGCTACACTTACTGTGCTCAGCTCTGTGAGGTAATTCAAGTCGGAATCCTTCCCAGGGTTTACTGGTAACTGTATAGTGAGGCCAATGGGTTTAAGTAGGGGAGTGGGTCATGTAATCTCTGCTCTGTAACTGCTTGATCAGTGCTCTCTCACTCATTCACCCTATCTTACATGCATTCATTGAAAAACACACACACACAAAATCTGCAGAGCTTCTCAGAATTGCTCCATCCCTTCTGACTGGGTGTCTGCCTCTCTCTCTCTCACTAGAATATACATCTGAAAATTGCCACTGCTATGTTTTAAGAAGAAATTATATTTTTCGTTTGTATGGGAACAAGAGCTGACGATTAGTTGGCTGGCAGGAAAATCTATTGTAAAGGAGAGAAATTCAAATCCAGGAACAGGAAAAAGCACAACCCTCCCTCCCTGTCAAACCCATTACCTATTTCTTTACTGCCACAGAAAATCTTCTCCAAATATTTATTAACAACACTCAAGTTAACTTAATGTATGTGAGTCACTTTTCAATGACCACAAACCACTGTTGGGAATGGAATACTGAACAAGGCTCAAGTACATGATTAGGAATTTCGTTATTTGTATAATTATGCTTGATATTATAGTTGCCAGGTTCTACAGTTTGTTTGTTAGGAATCTTCCATTGTTTCAAAGTGCCAAGGGTAACTTCGCAAATCATGGTCATGTGATCCTGAAGGCCAAACACTTACATAATCAGTTGAAAGCATGGTCAGATCATAACAACTTCAGTTTTATTCTTTTTTTTTGGAGAAGCCAATAAAAATGTCATAATTATCTCGCAGCAGTTTTGCAGTCTGTGCTTGTGTCTAATTTTGTGTTCTTGTTTTTTTTTTTTTTTTGGTTAAGGCTGTAGCCTTTTCAAGTTTCTTTTCAAACTTTGCATTTCTATAGCACTCATTTACAAGATAGTCATTTAGGCAGGTGCCCACACCGACTGTATTGAAGTTAGGGAGTGAAGCAAGCTCTTGGTAATTCTAGCGTTAGGTTCCAGTTTTTTCAGGTTAGCGTAAGGGCCTGATAAGGTTTTACACTGCATGCTGTTTCTCCATATTTTTGGTTTCTGTGTGGCTGAGAAAAAACAGGTGAGTCAATAGCATGTTTATAAATATTTTTATTTCTTGTTTTTATATGACAGCTTGTTGTGACAGTTATGTATTACGTTAGACTTAAATAAAGGCTTGTTAAAAGAAAAAGTTAGTAATATTTAATGCAAACTGCCAATTAGTAATTGTCTGATAATTTTATTATATTATTTTTGCCATACACTTGTTTGTCAATGTTAGCATCTGTATGCCTATCCTGACAGGAAAATGGATACTAGAATGGTATTTTTATCCTTCCAGGGATGTAATTATTATACAGTAGGGCTGCTGTTTACTGCATGGGAGTAAGAAGGGGGATCAAGGCAGCAACTCCTTCTACCCAAAATTATTGGCATTCTGCTAGACATTTGTGCTTTATAAGACTTTCTTGCTCACAGAGTTCTCCTTCCCTTACACAATTGTTCCTGTCCTTAGGTTCACATGCAAGACAAGAACACCTTAATAACACCTCCATACCATGAACAATGCCAAACTTATGCAAACTCATGCAAGCCTGTGTACATTTTCATACTTGCATTTTACCTTCCTGGTGTGGTGAAGCGGGTCCACATCGTCACACCTGGTCACAGGGAGACATTGTAAGAATGAGCACAAAGTGGGAGTCTACCTGGGAGGTTCATTAGCCTATAGCAAACTGTTAGGTACTGGGAAAGTTATTTTGTCTGTTTAAAATTGTTTTGTGAAATTTTAATATTATGGAATTTTTATCTTTTGGAGTTTTATGCTAATAAATAGTTTTAATTTTCTTGTTTGAAAAATGTAACATTTTTGTTTATGTAAATTTTAACAGTGTTACATCACCACTTTGAAAGCTACTGTGGGTACATAATGGTTCTTGTGGTTACTAGGGTCCGGCCTCCTGATATGAGCTGATAAATTGCACTGCGGTGGTGTGAGCTGCTTTGTATGAGATAAGGATTAAATCAGTAAAAGTCTTGTTTTTTGGTGTTGAGTCTTGCTATATAGTGTTTGGCTTGATCTTTATCTTGGTATTTTGGATCTAGTTGTATTGTAGAATTTCAGTAAATGACTCCTTGGAATTCTTCCCTTATAACAATTACAGTTAAGCCCTCTGATTTAGAAAAAACAGATTACAGTGCTCAGAGAAGTTTATGGTTTCTTATTTGTAACTATTTTCCAAGAAATCAATCTTTTGTTTTATTTCTGAAAGAAACATGCATCTCCAGGTTAACTGCTTTTAACATCCAAGCAGTGTTTTGTAACATACAGAGCCAGTCATCAGCCCTGGGCAGTCATTTTAGGAAATTAATGGATGGTAGGTGTTTGAGCTGCAAATCTACATTCAGAACAGGGTTTTTGACCAACAAATATGAACAACCTAAAGGTAAAGTGCATGTTCAGAGATCCAAGACTGACTCAGAAGGAGGTTTGAGAAGGGAAGGAACTGTTATTATTATTATTATTTTTAATTTTATTAATTTGAATCATTCCATACAAATAGATCAGTTTTTACAAAAAATAGGATTGAAAACAGATCGACCCCCACCCCTGAAAAAGAGAGCATGGCCAATGGGGTAAACCTTAAAGCTTGTAAACATACCTAAATTGATTAGTTTAATAGGACAATAGAGATGAATGGAGAAGAGAAAAAAAGGCGGAGAGAATTGCTTGGGAAGGAACTATTAGAAGAGGCCAGTGATTAAACTTGAGAGCTAACTACTTCATTTCAACAACTGAGTTTTGAATTTAATAAATTAAGTGAATTGTGTACTGAGCAAAATTAACTAAGTCCTTCACAAAGGGTAAAGCAAGCCAAAAAACCACAGATATGTCACCCTTTTGATTTTTAATTGGACCAAAGAAAGTGTAGGTATTTTAAAATCAGTGCTGTATAATTTTGTGGTCCTCTCAAGACTACATCACCTTACTGGGGTTCCACTTTTTTCCAAGACCAGATGTTCTTCTGACCTTACTTCTGGGCTTGGTTGCCCCGACTGGGGGTGTTTTCTGTGTAGTGGGTAAAGGAGAGGAGACTGTTAGTGACTTCTCCCACTCTCGCCTGGGTGCAGATCTACTTATCTTGGCTGAGGTGATCGGTGAGCCCTATGTCACGCATGCATGACACTATATATTACATATCAGTCACTGCCCAAAGGTTTTACATTCCATTGTCAAATTTAAAATACAGTGGTGCCTCATACTTTGAACTTAATTTATTTCAGGAGGCCATTTGAGCTCTGAATTGTTCGAAGTCTGAATTAATCCGTTCCCAGATGCTAACAAATACTCATTTCAATGAGCTTAGAAATCAAATATTAATTTAAGGTAATAAAAACACAATTAAATGTACTAAATCATACATTAAAACATGAAACAATAAATAAAATACATAATGCATAATGAAATGAAAATTGCATTTGCTATATCTTAGTGAGATCTGGTGATGTCCTGTGTGGCTGGTGGAGAAAAAGAAAAAGGTTACTGTTTGGAAGAGGAGTCACCTTGCAAAAACACACCAAATAACTTTGCGGTAAGCTCCCCTTTTAATCCAATCATCGATATTACAACCTTCCTCTTGGGCATCATTGCTTTCACAGTTTTCTTGGATGCAATGGTTAATAGGTAGGGGTATATATATATATATAACCAAACACAACAAAAAGAAACTGAAAAAAGCACTGAAAATACATGAGCGTAACACAATAGATGCTTTCACAGCAAGAGTGGGAGATGACTTGGGCGCACAACTGATGACGTCACTTCCAGGCACGACTACACCACTGTGATAAGAATGAGTCGGAGACATCAGAAAGAGTTGGAGCAGCCACCTGTATAATATTTTCTCAGCTGCAAAAGCTGCTTTGTTTGGTAGCACGATGTGCTTAGGTCAGAGTCCAGAACAGAACTGCCTGTATGGAGACAAGATGGAAGTTTTAACAGCCCGTAAAGAAAATGACGTTGTCGGTGCAGGAACTGGGAGTGGCGTCCTCGTGCCTGGAAGTGACGTCATCCTTGGGGCCGGCAACAGGCGGGATTTCCCAGGAAAGGTCTGCAAGGGACTGAGAGAGATAGTCAGTACACTCCGCCGCCCCCTGGCCTGGCGTAGAATTACTAGTGTTTAGGCCCTTCAGCTGTTTCCCATGCGCACATGTGTGACAATGTGTATTTTGTTAAATGTATATATAAATGTTTTAAACCCAGAAATGAACTTATACTCTACTCTTAATTTGGTAATCACTAAAAAACATATTCATAATCTTTACCTATTTTGAAAAAGCATCCTATAGACTATAAATGTATAATTTTAATTTTTGTTCTGTTTACTGTGAGTTGTTAGCATCTATGAGTACAGACAACATTAGCATTTAATATACAGTAATTGTTCTTAAGTATTCTGATTTCATGAAGAGTAGTATAAAATTATAACCGTCACTAGCAAAGTATAAATTCTATTGCAAGTCAACTTTAATTAGGCATCTGGTAAGTTTTCTGTGCCTTGATTCTTAAATCCATCCAGTTTCTAAACCACAGTGGCAATAAGCAGAATATGATAAAGATAAACTAATTTTTTTCAGCAACTGAATCTAGCTAATTTTGGATGATTCTCAGTTATTCACGGACTTGCATGTTCTTTGGAAGCCTAAGGTCTACTTCCACTAGTGTAAACCTTGTACACCGACTCTGTTATTATTTTAATATTACTATGAATTAAACTCTAAGCATTATCATTTTAATTGCCATCCTGCATAAAAAGCGGATGATTTCACATTCACAGGCTAATGGAGTTAGCATATCATACACACAAGTGCATGTATCTGACTGAGCAAGGCAATTCTTTCTCTATTTTATAGTTAAGCTGTCAGAAAAATGGCCTTACGACATCTTGACATTCTATAATACTCTGTCAAAGGTGAAAGATTATAATTTTTTTTAAAAGTAACAAAATGTTGTTACTAAGCTTATAATTGATCAGCAACAATGCTCAGTAGCAACAGACTGTATTAGTGAGTGGACTGTGGATTTAACTGGTTATGGTTCTTACTTATTATAATTATTAGGTTGAGTGGATGCACTGATACAGTGAGTTGCCGCACCCACCACACTACAAACCACTCAGAATGGGACCTGAGTGCAGCAGTGCAATGAGTGACACCTCAGCAAAACACTGAAACAGTGTAAGGTTTTTATGGTGGCTGGAGTGCCAATCCTGCCACCAACTTCCAAGTTTTCCCTGCAAGTTGGAGGACCTGCTTGGATGCAGGTTAACGTCATACCCAGGACAAAGCAATTGCAGTTTAAGGGCCATTGCTCAAGGGGCCAACAGAGTAGACTATGGTACTATTATTTTAGTTTGCTCTAAATAATGAATAACACTTAAAAAATTATCATAAACAAAATATTTGTGTGCATTCCAGAAACATGATAGCCAACCCTATAGTCAGAAATTATTACTCTATTACTATGTCTTCTGTCAGCCTAGGCCATTTTCAATTATTAAAACACTGTCTTACAGGTCCAAAAACTCTGTTGTTGTTACTATTTACTGTAAACATGCTGATCTGGAAAGCTTGCCATTTATGGCTGGCTTCTATCCAGACAAACTATCCTTTAAAGTGATCCATGAGGAATTTTTTCACTTTGTTCTACTTTTTTTTAAATTTTGTGCTTTCCCGCCTTATATTGTGTTTTAATTTCAATATTTTTCCCCTAAACTGCACATCTGTACAGACTACAATTTAAAACATTGTAATTGACAATATTCACTTTTCTGTATGGTATGAATATGGCTTTTGATTTGTCTGTGGCTGTGCATTGTCTGTAGTTTCTTGGTGCTATATCCCTATATATATAAAATCATCTCTCTGTCTCTGTCTGTCTGCTTTTCACCAGAGAACTACTTAAGTTTTAATGATTTTTTTGTATAATTTGCTTGAACATTCCGGTTGATTTTGCTACTTCTCTCATCATGCTAAGTATCATAGTTCGCTTGCGGTACCGATTTATTTGTGTGAATCCAAGAGACTCGCAGTAGGCTGAGGGGAGGGGGTTGGGGCCCTCCTCACTCACGTTCCAGCCTCAAGGCGTGTAGCTTACCTCCGCTTAGCTAGCGAATGAGAGAACTACTTAATAGATTTAGACCGGGTTTTTTTCTATAATTTGCTTGAACATTCCAGTTGATTTTGCGACTTCTCTAATTGCTCTAAGAATCATAGTTTACTTCCAGGAGCAATCTATTCGAGCTAATCCGAGACAGAGGCAGCTGGCCGAGGGGAGGGGAAGGATGACGTCAGGAGTGGGGAGCTGGGCAGGGCCCACCTCACTGTCCTGTTTCATTATTACGCAGGGAATGGCTAGTTTATATAAATATATATATATATATATATATATATATATATATATATATATATATATATATGTGTGTGTGTGTATTTTTTTTTGAGAATAAACAGTTCTACCTTTTTTTTTTTCTACCTGAGATAGTAAGATAATCCAAACTAGATTTTTAAATATTCTTTACCTACTCAGAGAGACATGGAGTCACAGACAATACCACAGCACTGCGCTGCAGCTATGGCTAGTTCATATATCTCCTTTAGGTGACTGCATTACCGATAGCATCAGCATCTGAAGGAAATTGGCTAACAAAATGAAAGCAAATCAAAATGGTGAAATGATATAAAGAAAAAAAGCACGAAAATATGACAAAGGCTCACATTTATCAATGTACTTTGCAGAAGAATAGTATATACTGTACTTGCACATGGAGCCCCAATATGATGTGACAATGCAGTGACTATAAAAACTATTAACTTCCTTTATACTTTTTTTTTTGTATTCTTTTAAAATATATTTAAATTTTTAATCCATCATTTCATTTTTTGTTTAGTGTTTGGGGAGCCAGAGGTTAGCCTAGCAATACAGAACTAAATGGGGTGTCAGTTCATTGCAGGGCACACAGGTGCAAACATCCCTAGTCATTCATGCTGGGTTAGTTTAGAGTCTCCAGTTAACCTAACCAGCATATAATTTGGATGTGGAAGTAAAATCAGAATATCTACAGAAAAAAATCACACAGATATGAGGGGAATATGAAAACTGTAAATAGTTAGTAACCAGTCTGGGACTGAATCCTGTTCTGCTGTAGCTTAATTACAGTCCATCATGCTACTCTACAATAACAAAACAACACTAATGAAAACTTATAATTGCAATTCTGTATAGTTTAATTACAAAGAGATATGGAAAATACTTAATGCCATGAGTATTTATCCTATTTGCATTGCAAGGAGGCAAAGAATTGTTTTTAGAAGTTACATAATTAGAGGGGAGTTCTCTTATATGCAGTTTAGGTATGTCCCATGGATTCAGGTTAAATCCACTGAAATTGGGAAACTTTCACTGTGGGTTAGCCGGGCACTTAAAAAAATCAGATTAATGAAAACTAAAGAACATTCAAATGTATTAATTCTATTGGTCCTAAAAGCATCAGTGATAGAAAGTATATTAATACAAAATCCAAAGTACTAGTCATTTCCTAAAGTAAAATAAAGCTCTTTTAACTGTAGTGCAAATCTTTTAAACAAGGACACCATCAAAAACTGAGACTCTGGGCAAGAAAGGTACTGGTAAGTCAGGCAAATAAGGAGAAATGGAAAAAGTGTTAATGTCTGCCACATCTGAGACAAGAGAAGCAGTACATACGATAACAATCATCTTGGTGCTTAACAAATCTGGACTTCATGAAGGAGTGGCAAAATAAATACCGTAATGGAAAAACTTTCAAATCATATCTCATTCACAGTTTGCTAGAAAGAATTTAGTCAAACTGTGGAAGATTGCTCTGATGATGCCAAAAATGACCTTTTGGTCTCAGTGTTAAGCAATTTGTTTGCCTGAAACATAAATATACACATTATCCTGAGAGTACTGTGAAGCATTGCACTGGCAACCCTACAATTCACTGCATCAGAAACCAAAAGACGTGTAAATATAGAAAAACTTGTTTTCAGCAAATTATTGAAATTACCTAGAAGAGTTTCCAAGAGACTTGGGACCTATAAACAAATTCATCTTTTAATCAGGACAATAACAAAAATGATACCAATAAAAGCCATCAGGGAGTGTAATTAAATACAAAACAGTCAATGCTTTGAAGATGTCTTGTCAGTACTCAGGCTTCTAGTCCAATAGAGATAAAACTGATAAGAAAAAAAAAAACAAAGAAAAGAATCACAAAACCTGGAAAGTCCATACTTGTATAACTTATTGGGGACAATATTGTGACACCCTGTGCACTGGCACCTCTACACATGCTTAAACTATGGGTGTTGGTAACATATCTGAACAAATCAGTGGCGGAAAATAGAAGCACAGAAGCAAAAAAAATATTCCAAAATATTTTTTATTACACTTTTTATTACTATTTTTTATTATAGGTGTCCACCAAGACAAAAAAAATTCTAATGTCATGCACAATAAATTAAATGCACTCTTCTTCAATGACACAGAATAAATGTATACACAACAAGGAGCAAAAATAAGTGCTGGAGGATATGTACAGTATTAACAGTGGTTCAAAAAAAAGGTGATGAAAAAAGTAACAAAAACAATCAGTCAACTCTTTTTCTTCCTCCTTCTCAAAGGACAAAAATCAAGAGGACAGAACAAAACAATTATCAGAACCCCAAATAAAATCATTAAAACTCAGTTTAGTAAAATAACAAACTGTTAAAGAATGGCACAGTAGATAGATAGATAGATAGATAGATAGATAGATAGATAGATAGATAGATAGATAGATAGATAGATAGATAGATAGATAGATAGATAGATAGATAGATAGATAGATAGATAGATAGATAGATAGATACTTTATTAATCCCAAGGGGAAATTCACATACTCTAGCAGCAGCATACTGATACAGAAACAATATTAAATTAAGGAGTAATAAAAATGCAGGTATAACAGACAATAACTTTGAATAATGTTAACGTTTACACCCCGGATGGAACTGAAGAGTCGCATAGTTTGGGGGAGGAACGATCTCCTCAGTCTGTCAGTGCAGCAGGACAGTGACAGCAGTCTGTCGCTGAAGCTGTTCCTCTGTCTGGAGATGACACTGTTTAGTGGATGCATTGGATTCTCCATAATTAATAGGAGCCTTTTGAGCTAGCTTGAGATAGCATCATGGCTTCAATTTTGCTGTGTGTGTGAGTTCTGCACGTTCTCCCCAAGTCTGCAGATGTCTTCTGTGGGTATTCCCATTACCTTCTCACATCTTAAAGCTATGTATATTACTGTAATATTAAATTATTACATTAACTGGTATCTATGTATTGGCTTTGTGTGCTTGTGTTTTTTAATCGGCGTTGCAAGGAGCTGGTACCCCTCTCAGGGATCGTCCCTGCCTTGCCCCCACTGCTGGAAGAGCAAAAATAAAAAACTTGATGAAGTAGATTTTATTTTATGCTTTATTTATGTCAGTGAATCATCAGTCTGTCCTTATTTAATTACATCAGAACGCATTAAAAAATGCCAGTGTTATTAGCTTGTCTAGTAGTGAAAACAGTGTAAAGTATTATAAAAGTTTGCCTCTTTTTCGCCTCACACTTTTTCCAGAATATTCATCCAGCACTAAAGCATATTTCTGCTAAAAATACACTTTCCGGTAACTCTAAACTATCAGTGCCTCAATTTTGGCTTTGAAAACAAGTTTTTCTTTCTTCTTTTGCCTTAAGCAAAAACCACAACTCTCACTGAATGTAAAGGGTCACTTGTCCCCAGGTTTCAGTGGCATGCATGCCTGTGACATTTTTGGAAACCAGAATGAAGTTGGAGAAAAAGAATAATTTTTCTTTATTTCAAATGCCCAATTCTGTCATTCTGTAGAATTCAGTTCTTGGCTTCAATTTTACCATTTCAGTCTGTGCCTATTAAATGTACTGTATGGAGTAACCTATACAGCCGCGTTTTCTGACTCCGTCATCTTATTTTAGCTTTAAAGATGACTATTGTTCTATTGGTTCAGTCACACTGGTCTGCCTTGTGTACGTTTTGGAGACCCCCCTCCTCACTTACTTATGACATTTTTACTCGGCTCTTAAAGTTGGTGCCAATAATTTAGACTAAGCTGAGATAGTGTGAGAATTTACGTGCATACACAGTACGTGATAAAACTACTTTTTTTATGAGAAAGTTTGGTCTTATGAGTTCTCCAGAAAAAAACATTCCTGAAAAATATTTGGCTATGGCTGTGTCCCACCCAATTTTCCTTACACAATATTTATTTTTATTATAACTTTTACATAAGTGTATGAAATAGAATATTAAATGCAAGCATTGACAAAACATTTTCTTTACATGGGTGCAAGCATGGCTCACCTAATAGATTTTAAAGTGTCCTATGCAACCGAACAATAATTAGAAGTAGAGTTTTCTTAAACTAGTGGAAAAGGAGCACATTACTGAGTGAGTAAATGAACTCATTGTTTTACTGTGAGCACTTTAGATCAAAAAGTCAATTTGGAACACATGCTGTTGTGATGGATGGCACACATGCACTGGGTTGCATGCCCTTACCTGGGTGGGAGGCCATGGCACTGAGTGGGTACAAAGAAGGGCAAGATTTTTCCTAATAGAAGACTGATAAAGCATGCCAATTTACAGTTGGGTATGCTGGCATCCTGGCAGGGATCGACTGAAGACCCTCACCTGGCCAGGAAGCCAGTATGATAGAAGGTCAAGGGGAGACAACCTGGTAGGGCTACTTACTTCCCTGACACTCTAGGTGGCAATCTTCCTGGGTGACACCCACAAGGCCTGCTGGGAACTGGATTTGCAAATGGCAGCCTTGTTGATTTCTGTGTATGCCGCCAGGGGGTGCTGCAAGGATATGTGATCCCTACTCTGTTGAACTTCTGACCTGGAAGTGCTTGCAACGGGCTATGCCCTAGCACCGGAAGAATTTCTAGGTCCAAGATAAAAGAAGCTGCTCAACCTTATAGTAATTCCAAACAATTCCAAAAATAAATAAGTCCACTCTAAGTTGCAGAGCCTTTAGCCACAGGACCCCAAAACATCCGAAACGATTTGGTTACAAGAGGAAGGGAAGCCATATGGGTCTCAAATTTAAGTCCTGCCTGCAGATTTATTAGTAAGGTATATCTTTATAAAAGCTTCTGGTTTGGCTAAAAACCTTTGTTTCATTCTATACTTTCTCTTGGTATCCTGTTGTGACACTGCTATCATATCCAGCTTGCTCCTCCTAGTTGAGAACTTTAGAATTTAGCATTAATGAGCACCACATCGGACCATCAGATGATTATGTCACCTAATGTTGTGAATTCATAAAACAGAATGAAAGAAAAAATGTAATCAGTCATCTGTCCATTTTCTGAACTGGGATAAAGACTGGAAAGGGAATGCTCAGTCATAATGGTGCCAGAGAATGGTCGATTAGCAGTTGTAAATAAGAATTTCACTATACTTTGTGCAGGTGACAATATCAACTATGAACTCCAGCCCAGTTTGACGGTGGGTGTGTAGTGAGTGTGTGCTGTGGTGAAGCATCAACCGATTTAGTCACCAATTAAAATTACACACGTCCTTGATACGTGGACTGAAAACTGAAGCACCAGTAGAGCCAGCCACATACTGTATACATAAGCTGAGTGTGCAAACCTCACAAAGACGGTGACCAAGCTAGAATTCGATTCTGACCTCTGAAAATGGAATTTGTAAATGCAAAAATGTTTTTAGAGTACTATGTAGAAGTAATTGTCATTGATATCTTAGTTCAATCATTTAAAATATGTTACACTGGAAAATCACCTGGACAGTATTGTGTCATTTTTGCTTTTGCTCCAAGTTATTAACCGGTTTTTGATTTCACATAGGCGCTTTTTTTAAAAAGCATTATGAATCGTCTCATGAAGTAAACATGCTACAATACACAATTTGCATATTAAAAGTCTTTTGGATTTTTAATTACAGTGATCCCTCGCTATATCGCGCTTCGCCTTTCGCGGCTTCACTCCATCGCGGATTTTATATGTAAGCATATTTAAATATATATCGCGGATTTTTTGCTGGTTCGCGGATTTCTGCGGACAATGGGTCTTTTAATTTCTGGTACATGCTTCCTCAGTTGGTTTGCCCAGTTGATTTCATACAAGGGACGCTATTGGCAGATGGCTGAGAAGCTAGATTGCTTACTTTTCTCTCTCTCTTGCGCTTTCTCTGATCCTGACGTATGGGGATTGAGCAGGGGGGCTGTTCGCACACCTAGACGATACGGACGCTCGTCTAAAAATGCTGATAGATTATTTTCACGTTGCTATCTTTTGTGCAGCTGCTTCCTGAAATGACATGCTGCACGGTGCTTCGCATACTTAAAAGCTCGAAGGGCACGTATTGATTTTTGACTGAAAAACAAACTCTGTCTCTGTCTCTCTCTCTCTCTCTCTCTCTATCTCTCTCTCTCTCACTCTCCCTGCTCCTGCCGGAGGGGGTGTGAGCTGCCGCCTTCAACAGCTTTGTGCCGAGGTGCTTCGCATACTTAAAAGCCAAACAGCCCTATTGATTTGTTTGCTAGAGATTGTTTTCTCTATCTATGTGACATTCTGTGCTCCTGACACGCACTCCTTTGAAGAGGAAGATATGTTTGCATTCTTTTAATTGTGAGACAGAACTGCCATCTCTGTCTTGTCATGGAGCACAGTTTAAACTTTTGAAAAAGAGACAAATGTTTGTTTGCAGTGTTTGAATAATGTTCCTGTCTCTCTACAACCTCCTGTGTTTCTGCGCAAATCTGTGACCCAAGCATGACAATATAAAAATAACCATATAAACATATGGTTTCTACTTTGCGGATTTTCTTATTTCGCGGGTGGCTCTGGAACGCAACCCCCGCGATGGAGGAGGGATTACTGTACTTCCAAAATAAGAGGCGGTTGTGATTTGCACACCCTGACTAGAGCTGCTGATTAACTGTGCAGACTGCATCTCTGTTGTTGGTCATTAGCACTAAAACATAAATAAAAGTTATAATTTGTTACTAACCCTCACCTATTCTGTTTCTCTTCTGGTACTCAAATGTGGCACTTGGTGACACAGCCCACCTGGCAAGTTGTTTTGCCTGCCTAAGATAAAGTTATCCATGATGGAGGATAGCAGGAATCATCGGGTAGATGGGTCCTTTCATCAGATTGGCTGTCTCAGCTGTGGAATGAACAATTGGGGGAGGCAGCTTGATGGCTGAGGTCTCCAGGACTCTAAACAAATCCAAATCATATTATGTGATATCATCTACTGTTACATTCTGCTCTGTATTTGTAACATTTTTATTTTACTGTTATACTGTATTGAGGATTACTTGTGTTCTGTTCTGTGGATTTGTATTGTATTGACCCCTTTCTCTTTGACACCCACTGCACGCCCAACCTACCTGGAAAGGAGTCTCTCTTTGAACTGCCTTTCACAAGGTTTCTTCCATTTTATTTCCCCTACAAGGGTTTTTTTCGGAGTCTTCTTAGAGAGTCAAGGCTGGGGGGCTGTCAAAATGCAGGGCATGTTAAAGCCCATAGCAGCACTTCTTGTGTGATTTTGGGCTATACAAAAATAAATTGTATTGTATTGTATTGTATTTGGGAGAAACATATTTCAGACAGAATCATTATATTTTATGTGGTGCAGCCATTTCATGGCACTGTGGTCCCACAGTTTGAATTTGGGCTAGAGTGACTTCACTATGAATTTTACATGTTCTCTCTGTGTTTGTGTAAATTTCTTCTGGGAACTACTGTTTCCTCCTATTGTCTAAAAAGACCCTGTTAGATGGATTGATAGCTTTAAATTTCCCCCATGTGAGGTAGTGTTTGAGTGTCCCATGATGGGTTGCTTCCTTCCTTTCATACTTTGCTGCTTGGAGAAGTTCCAGTTTTCTGTGAGCCTTAATTGGATTAAGCTAGTAAAAGAATGGATGGCTAGATGAAACTTATAAAACAGTCTTTAAACATGTTTCAGTGGGTGAATGGTACTAAATCAGCTTTTTGCTGTTTTCGTTTCTTCTTTTCATAGACTGTAGCCTGGCATCACATGTAGATTCACAATTACCTAGCTCTTGGTTCTGCAGAAATAGACTATATCTCAGAGATACCTTGAGCAAAAATGATTAAAGTGCTTGGGGACTTTATGATATGTAATAAAAAAAATTGCACTTTATTTAAAAAAGGACACTTGTATTGAAAACAGGCCATTCATTTCAATATAACTTATCAATCCCCTTTTTACAAAAATTTTGCAAAATATCATCAAGTCAGTATTTGCAAGTCTCCAAAGAGCAAGGCCGTCTTGCCAGCATCAAAGGCCACAGGACAATGTAGTGCACTGGGGCCCCTGTTTTGATAGCAAAACAGAAACATACATAGGCATCAGAAATATCGTGGACCCCTATGCTCCTGGGGCCCCCGGCCATTGCCCATTGTGCCCATACGTTAAGATGGCTCTGCCAAAGAGCTGCTGTCTGCCACAGTTGTTGGTAACCTATTCCACATATCTAAATCCCTCTGTGAGAAGAATAAACTTTGTAATGTTTGTATAACTTTTCATTTCAACCAGGTTCCACAGTGTTCCTTCATTTTCTAATTCATTTTAAAGTAACAGCTGTACTAATTCTCTTCATAATTTAATTCCCCCTTAATTTCCATTTTCATAAATTTAAATGATTCAGCTTCCTCAATCTTTCCTTCTAGTTCAGTACACGTAGTTGAAGTAGTTTTCTTGAATTAGACTAACGCAGACCAATCAGATGTAATTTTCATTAGATTGTGAACTATAAATTAATAAAAAAAAAGAAAAGCTTTTACCATCAATTTTTATTTCAATTTGTAAACATAAACAGTAAACCATTTAGTTACTTCACTTTTTAAAATGTGACTGTAAACACTCAAACTTTTTAAAGGAGCCTCAAGCATCACAATTCCCTTGTAAAACATTAGCTCAAAACAATATTTTTTATCATAAATGATAATTATTTTTATTTTATTGTAAATTGAAGAAAGTTAAATCATTTGTATAATGTACTGAAATTCACATTTACTATAAAAAACACCTTATTGAATAATAATGAATTGATTGGATTGATTAAAAACTTGTCATTTTATTCCATAAATGTGATAATCTGTCATTTTTATGGCTCGGCAGTCTACCCTGGTGACAAGGTTAAGTACAAAGTGCTCTAATGAATATAAAGAGCTGAGACATTAAATGGTAATTCCGTTAAACATTGTGTTACATATCAAATTTATGGTTATGGTACCAGCGCATTAACAGAGCCATCTTAAAAAAATTCAGTCAATCCTCTTTTAACTACCTCAGTTTTATTTTGAAAAAAAAAATGAGACCAGTTACTATTTTGCCAGCATTCACTTTCCACAAGCTTTGAAATTTTGATGAAAGTTTTAGTTTTTTACTTAATATTTCACACATTGTGACTCACCTGCCTTACAAATTCACATTCTAATAATTTGTTGATGGAAGATGTTTTGTATGTTATCCATGAAATAATTTGTTTGATCACTCTATTTTGCACTAAAATTTGCTCAATGACCAAATCACTGTAAATGACCTGCCCAACAAATGAACAATTCAACTTTTCCATTTTTTTTTCCTTTTCCCCATGCTGTATACTCAATTATAGAATTAACACTACTTTGTGTTGGTGGTCTTCCAAAAACTGTCAATCACGGTATAGCATAATGACTGCTCATTTATAAACAACACAAAAGCAACACATCTGCTGTGGGCTAAATAGCTAAAAGGCTTAAACAGATTTTGTCACTCATTCCTTCTTCAAGTACAATTTTTAATAAAAGCATTTCTCTTTCTATTATTTATCAATTTGTTTCACTTTGTGTATTTACTAGTAATATAAAATTGATCCAGAAAAGGACTTGACACAGTGAGTGACGCTAGTACCTCATAGCTTCAGTGACCATGGTTCAATTCCTACACATTCTCCCGATTTCTGCAAGGATTTTTTCCAAGTATAATGGCTTCCTGCTAGGGATGAATTTGAATTACAGACAAATTAATAATCTGATTTTAACTTTGCAGTGAGTTTGTTCTGAAAAGATCCTTTGAACTATGGTGCTTTTCCCCTCACTCTCAGGCTTCTAGTGTGTTTTTAAAGGTACTGCTTGCCACTTGCATTTTACTGGAAAATACTGCCAGGTACCCACTTCATATTCCGACTGGCCATATGTCAATTTTAAACAAAGAACTGACACTGCATTCACTGATTTTCTATTAATAGAAAACCCCAATTTTCAGAAATGGGTGCCGAACCTACCTTTATTTCTCATGATTTATCCAAGATGTATGTTAGATAAATTGAAATCTGTAAAATGCTGATGAGTTTGTATGTAAGGGTGCTTTGTTTTTGAAAGTTCCAGATGTGATTCCTGCCCAACAGTCCACACAAAAATGATAATGGACATATGTAAAGTATTAACAATGTATACTTTTGACTTTAAGTGACAGAGCAAGATGCAGAAGACAGGAAGATATAGAAAAAGAAGATCCTCTGTAGCAACCCCTAATGGGAGCAGCCGAAAGAAGAAGATACTTTTGAATTTAAGATCAGAATGCAGTTGTTTATATACTTTTTAGTTGTTAGTTTAAACGATTTGTTCAGGATTTTAGAGTGAGTTGGAGGTAGAAAATGAAAAAGCAATCTTAAGGTTTAAAGTCCAGTGCATCACACAGCAAACACACACACACGCACACTTTCTGGATATATAACAGTCAATGCAATACCACACAGCACTGCTGTCAAATAGTGTCTGTTTGCTTTGCTTTTTTTTTTTATTTCCAACCTTTTGTGTTTCAAAAATCTCAGTTTTTATTTTAGAAAATTAAACACACAAACAAAACATGACATTTTGTAACATATTTTCTCTTTCTTCAACTTTAAAATAATACTCTGTGGAACTTCTTTAAATGCATATGAAGTATGGTATAATACATATTATATATAGTACTGGGTGGCACCTTACAAACTTCACTTTACTAAAACCCAGTATGATTATGAGGTAACGTATTAAACCTGAGCTTTACAGAGCCTCATCAGAGAGGTGAATGGCAAACCAAGCTGCTTTTTTGTTAGACTACATAAAACAGTATACAAGTGGGTTGCTTTATTTGCTTTAAGTTCACTTCAGCGATTTCCATGCTGCTAGTGTTTTCTCGCATTCATGAAATTTTACACCGGTGTGTCACTCCCCTGAAAGTGCAATCCAATTAAATTTTAAGCGTTCAGGTCTCTGCGTGACTGCATCTGACACGGGCTCAATGTGTGTGGAATAAGACAGGGTTCTGTTTAGGAAAATTCTATCGGCCGTGATTTTAATGTGCCGTCTATTCATAATTGTACAGCCGTGGCTTTGCAGAGCACAAAAAGAATAAAGAGAAAGACAGTAAAAAAAATGTGAAACCCAAAAAACCTCTTTTTAAAAATGGGTCATTTCATTTAGTATGTTTTGGCCAATAGTGTAACTGCAAGTATAATATTTAAAGTTGGTCTAAAATGTCTCTCATTTGAAAAGAAATATCCAGTAAACAGTGAATGTTTATACTGTTTCATAGTTCAAATTGATGATGTTACCCATTTCTTTTAATTCAAGCTCTTAGATAATAAATGAGTGAATAGTTTATTACTGTTCTACTTATTAGTACAATTGATGTCACCACTTTACTACTGTATTTTTCACAATTGATTAGATGGAATGATTGAATTAAAGGGAATACATGTGTTACAATGTCTTTTATTCAGGGCCATGTTAAAACATTCCAGAAGTGCCCCACCCTGCAAGTCAGTCACATGCAGGCAGGGCAAATACAAAAAAATAAGCTAATGAACACCCAAAAAATCAAACTGATAAGATGAAATCCAAGATGACTGTAAACGCTGTAATGTGACTTTCTTCTAGAAACTTACAGACAGTGTACACTGTAGTTTGATGGAGTTTCAGTGTCTCCAGGAACCTGTCGTCAGTTAACATCATCTACATTCATTAGACGTTTGGAAGTGTTTTGAGTTTATTAATAAAGCCAATCGGAAATATGAAAGCAAATGAAAAGTAGCAAATGGCCCACAAACCTAGAAGAACATATGAAAGGGTCTACTATATAAAGAAAAATACAATAATGCATGTGCACCATTATCTGTGAATACACATGCAACATTGGGAGGAGAATAGAGAAATAGTTAATGGCTTATAATAATTGTTCCTTATTACATTTTGATTATATTTTAATCACAGTAAACAAGTGCATAAGTGCAGTGTAAATGAGCATTATAATATGTGTAACTGGAGTAATGTTTTTTTACCATTATTGTCATTGTTATTAGTATATAGCATACATTTTTACAATTATAAAATCTGAAACGATCTTGCTTCAGAAAAGTGCACTGTAACAAAATATTTACATTAAAATTACATTACATGTATTTAAACAGCACAACACACAAAACCATACCTTTTGATATAAAAAATTAACAAAAAAGATGTATCACTGCAAGTTAAGAAAAATTCTACATTTTACGAATAAGAATTTGTGTCCTACAGTATGCTTTATGAGCTAGGATAGTTTTTTGTATTCCGTGTTACTGCAATGGACAAAGTACAGTAAGTTCTTAAAATGTTTGGAAGGATGGATAATTAGCCTATATCCCCAAGAGGAGCACAATTTTTTTAATTAACTAACTAATTCATTTTTTTAATTTTATTCAAAGATTAAACAATCAAGACAAACTTATACTACAAACGAGTTCATAGTTAAATCAGAGGAGTACTATTTTTAAGGCAAATAAAGTTAAGTGTTGTGTACATTGTACAATTAAATTCTTATGTGCGTATCACCTTAGAATAGTTAACAAAATGTAATAAAATAAATAAATATTAATTGCAGCATATTTTGCATTTTTGTTTTGAAATATGAGGCCAACTATGATGTTCAAATATTGTGCGGAAACTTATCATTTAAGTTTGCATTCTTTTTGAAAGAACTGGGTGTTTGATGTCTTGTATTTCTACTTGTCCATGTAAAAAATGAAAAAGACTTGCTAAAAGCATAATGTCTGGCCAAAACCTTTATTGCTTGTCTTGTGAAACACCAGTTTTAACAATATACTGGATTGTTAATTAATAATGTGATATAATTTATACATGCAGACCTTATATACTGTATGTTCAATGAGTTATGCTCAAGGACAAAATGCAATGAAGAAATCAGTACTCCTGAGTGTTACTCCAAGGTAATGTTTGAGAATGAGCAACGCTATTAAAAAATCTTTAAGCCAAGTATCACTAAGTTCAACAGAGGGTTAGAAAAAACCAATTTGCTAATCCAGTGCAATAGGTGTCCCAAAAACAGATTTTCAGAGAAAATTAAAATAAAGGTAGGTTTATTGAAACACAGGATTTTTAGCAGATGTGATTTGAGACTGTGGGAGTGTTACGGGAAAAAGTACATTTATAGACTCTTTCCAAACTTGGAATAACATCAAGGAGACACATGTAATTGAAATAGTATACTTATTATAAAAATAACACACAAGGCAGGCAAAAATAAAGGAGAGTGCAAAGAACAGGCCTACACAAGCTGTCAGATCCTGGCCTGTTAGGTACGATGATGGCTCACCTACCTTTGCACTATTCAAACAACGCCACCCCAACCCCAGGTTATTTATTGTTTCTGAGACAGTAGTAGTGAGTTTGAACTTAGGGATTTCAGATAAGACATTAGTCTTCTCAGCCAGCTGTGCTAAAAGAAAACTCCTTTGTCCGAACACCCAGTCAAGGTGCTATATGCAAGGGTGCCTCTTACACAACAGCAGATTCATCCTCTCTTTCAGTCTGGCTCTGATTACCCTTCCCATTACACTCGCTAAGTCACAAGCAAATCAGATCCTTGGCACCATTTGTCTCTGCTCAGGTATTCGGTGAGAGCAAGATCCCCTTCCAGTTTACTCATCATTCTATAGATGTAGGTAGTGAGACTCAAACTTGAGTATTTGGATTACAGAACAACTTTCTCAGCCTTCTTTGCTAAAGAAGAACTCATTTGATTCTATCTGTTAGGGTGCCCTTTGTGACAATGTAAGCTCTCTCAGTCTTTCTCTGTCTGCCCCTCCTGTAACATTGTTCTAGTGTGTAATTCTGTCTTCCAAATTGGTATCCCTGTCTGTTTGCTCTTTTTTTTGACATGATGCCACGGCTCACTGGGTTCACATCATAGTTTAAACACAACCTCTTTTTTGCTATGTTGTTCTTAATCTCTTTCTGTTATGTTTTTTTGAATTTTATTGCTTTCTGGAAGCTATCTTTGATGTTTTTAGGAGCACCGCAGCTTTGTTTCCAGTGCCTGGGTAGCTTTTTCCCATCATTAGGGGGCGTGTCTCCCAAGGTCATAACCCGCTGTTAATTTCTGTGTCTTTATCCGAGCTGTGGATAACAAACCTTTGTTAAACATTCTTTGTGAATTGATCTTTTAGGTTCCTGATTTTTGCTTTGTTCCTCTGACCTTGATGTGAGTCCAGCACTTTGGCTAAGTTGTTTTGGTTCTTTTTGCTTTCCTAGTTTAAACCTTCTTCTCTTTTATCCTGTTTTGCCCATTAAATCTTTTCTCTTGTCAATAGACAGAAGCCATAAAAAGGTTTGAGGCAGCCACCCGTATATTGTTTCCTGCCTGCAAAATTGGTTTAAATGGTGTACAATTGTGTACAGGTTTGAGTCCAAAACAGAACTGCTTGGATGAGGCAAAGATGGTGGCTTTAAGAAATGGAGGAGGAAGTGACGTCATTGGGGCTGGAATTGGTAGTTGCATCATTGGGACCAGAAGTGACGTCATCGGGACCATGACCAGAAGTGACATCATCAAAGCCAGGCAGGATTTCCCGTAACTGGTCGACAGTGGAAAGAGAGAAAGGATTAGTGCACCTTGCCACCCTCTGGTCTGACATGGAATTATTCTCATTTGAGCCCTTTAACTGCCTCCCATTCGCATGTATGTGACACACTGTAATGGACATTATCATTATCCATTTTTAGGACTGGCTATGAAAAAGATGAAACATGAATAACTTCTTCCTGTTGCTTTCAGTGTGAGAAATGTCAGTGTCTTTATTCATATCATAATTATTCCCCAAGAAGGCAGAATGCGATAAACTAATACAATAAATGTTTTTGAAAGTACAATTGTTCAGAAAATGTAACCTATTATTAAAATATACAGTAAATATTACATGCTCCAAGACAGGTCCTCATTTCTGTGTCATCTCCAAAGTGCCACTAAATCCTCTTTTCTTTGGAACAGTGCCCTCTTCGGGTTTTCCAATAAATCTCATCAGTCTCTAAACAACTCAAAGTTGCCTTAGTTAGTGTATGCCAAATCAAGCACTTGCCAATCTGTCTTTAGCTGTACAGTAACTTTTATTGAAATATTTTCATAGAAAAAATGTAAGAAGGGTGAAAATTCCTTTTGAAGTTTAGGTGAAAGTAGTCATTCTTTCCATAAAGGGTTTCCCAGTATTTTGTCACCCTAGGTTCAGATTTTTAATGCTTATTTTCATTTATTTGCTATGTGTCTCCTTTTCTTGGATTCCAGGATGTTTTTTTGTTTTTTTTTTGAGTTTTGAATAAAAATCCAGGGAATCTGTGGTGATTTTTTGCTATTATGCCATTTTGGATAACACAGTCATTTGGGTGCTAGTCAGACAATCTTCACCCTACAATTTACTTTCTAGCTCTGTTTCGTTTTAAGTGGTCATCAGTACAGTAGTACACCAGATGGATTTTTATACAAAAAAAAAATCTGTAATAATATGCTGGATATATGGGTGGATTTACCAGGGAAAAACCACAACATACCAGCAAGTGAAACATATGTTATGAATAAAATCTGACTTTATTAGCTTGCTAAGGATATTATTAAAAAATTGCTTTCTTTGTCTATGCTTATATTCAAGTTACATATGATGGGTTGAATGTTACAAAATGATTTTAGACATTTTGTCATTTAAAAAGAAATTAAGCAATATTGAACATTTTACTCTAAACAAAATGTATGGAAACCAGCTTAAGACTGAACTCAGGATGAATGGGTTAAGGAGTTAAAATTTACATCTCCTTAGTGCTTTAGTCATTTACAATAATGCGCTTTTGATTTGCTGGAGAGGTTTGTGCATAACACAAATATTGAAAAAATAATATTTATTCATGAAAGGACAGGTGAATCATCAACCGATTTCCTGTGTGTGTTTCAGTAAAACACATATATATAACTGGACATCAGGGGTCAATCTGTTGTCTGCAAAAAATGAAATTACAAGGTCTTATGTGGAAATCTCTTTCTTCTTTTCACAAGGTTTGATGCTATCTTCTCAGATATTAGGAAGAATATTGAAAAGGTATGAGAAATTCTTTTTATGGAAACCAAGAGGCAGGCTCTATAATTTTCATGTTAACAAATACTTAAATGAACATACTGTAACCACAAAATTGGTAAAATAATAAAATGTATTGTTCAGACCTTTTTAGTTCTTCAGTACAGACAAACCTGTAGATTCAGTTTGTTCAATGAAGAGTAATTGAATCCGTGTTTGCAAACATGAGGCGAACAGATGGATTAATCCAATATACACAGCCCATGAAGAACTGGCAAAAAAAACGGAGTATTAGTACATCATAGGATGTCCAAGAAATGAACGCCATAATAACAAAAGGATGCTGCAGCTGGGGAATTTTTCAAAGTATTTTAAATCTCTGATTATTTATGTTTCTCTCGATTTCACAAGAAAAAAAAATCCTTCCCCTGACCCAGGAAAGTCAAGCATACAGTATTCTGAAAAATGAATTACTAAGCATATTAATTGTTTTCTTGTTGCATGATTCTGTTTAGTCTTCCTTTCATAAGATATCAAATTGATTAATATAGTTCACACAGTCATGTGACACAGGTTTTATATTTGCAAAGAAAGCCAGAGCATTTCGTTTTGGTAAGCCATTCTGGGCTTCGACTTCACTCATGTTTTCTGAGTCCCTCTCTGACCCAGGAGCTGGAGCTGAAGTAAGGCCTTTAGAATGTGCAAACAGAAATGTCAGGATTTCATTGTATTGAAATAGCACAAGCCTAAAATAATAATAATATGGCTTCTGCTTCTCATTCCTTTTAATATTAATTTAAGGTTGTACTTCCAGTCTTAGGAAATTGCAATATCTACTGCACTCCTACATACTCTGTATAATGTTATGTTAGGCATCAATATTGGTGTTTTAAATGAATCCTAAAATTAAATAAAAAAATTACCAAATATAGGTTTGCTATTATTTTCATATAAAGTCAATGAACCTAAAAAAGACATTTTCTTAATGTAGGTCATGTAAGCACATAGGACCATTTAACATTTATTGTATAACTAAGTATATTGTGTTATATCATTCATAATATATTACAGGCGGAGTGGTGGCTCTGAGGCTAGGGATCTGCACTGGCAATCGGAAGGCTGCTGGTTCAAATCCCGTAAATGCCAATAGGGACTCTGCTCTGTTGGGCCCTTGAGCAAGGCCTTTAACCTGCAATTGCTGAGCGCTTTGAGTAGTGAGAAAAGCGCTATATAAATGCAAAGAATTATTATTATTACAACAATACCATTATCCAGAATGTGTAATTTTATAATCAGTTAACAAAATGTCATTTGGGTCACCACAATAACTAGGCCAAGATGACATACTGAATGGTAAACTGATATAATCTGCTACTCTTTTTTATATATCTGGATCCAGTTTGTTATTATTGTTGTCGGCACAAAAATATCGAAAAGGTTTACAACGATTTAACAGCTCAGTTACAAGGTTTAAAAAATGCACATTGGATTGATTTCATAGAATTAAATACTTTCTGAAATCTGCATAATTTCAATGTTGCTACACCAAGAAAATGGCAGACATTAATGGATGAGCCTTCTTTTCAAATGTCACGATTATCCAGAGTTTTCACAGCAGCTGACTGCTACACCATTATGAAGAAGAAGTATGCATGGACCATTTGAGATAGACTCAAATATTCTGTTATTGCAAAATAAAAGTAAAAAGATGCTTTCTTTCTTGTAGTCTACCAAATTTTGGGTGCACCCTAAGAACATTCTTTTGATATTAAAAGATTTCCAATGGTTTTACTTTACCACAGACCACAAGCAGCCTGAAACTAAAGCTAACATTTTTCTAAATACATCCAGTGACAAACAGAAAAAAGAAGGAAAATTAGGAAATAACATTGAAATAGAAGCTAGGTTGACATGCCAGCATATAATTTACAAGGTAAAGTGTTAAAGTAACACATTTCACTCTTTTTCTTAAAAATAAAAAATATTTGTGCTTCTAAAATTATATGTACCAATTTAAACTGAATAACTGAAATGGAGAAAATGTTAAACTTTTCAGGAGAGTAAATGTTTCCTCTACCCACTGCCTATTGATCAAAATAAGCTTTAAATAAAAAAAGTCCTGTCTTTTGATTGTTCACGGAATGAAATAAGTGAAATGATATGTATAGATAAGATTTTATAAGGCTTGGTATCAGTTATCTCTCTGGTCATTTTCAGAACAATTAGATTTTTGTCTAATAAAGAATTGTTAAACATGACCGATGGTATTCAACAACATTTCTGCAGTAGCAATATATCAAATTGAATCACTGTCCAGAAAAATGACATTCTGGTGACACGTTTGTTACCTTCTGCAGTAAATATGAATAAAGACATGAAAACATATGCACACTATTTTCCTCAACCCACAATAAAATTAAATTAAGCAAAAATATATATATTCTTTCACTCTCCATCATTTTGGCTTCAGTCACAACCAGAGCCTTTAATTTAAAGCACAAACTGCAGAAAAAAAAAAACAACAGCACAATGTATATAGAAATTATTGACTGCACATCTTCATTTGCCAAGCTGGCATTTATTTGGACTCTTCATAGCTTACTATATCTTCTTCGTGATAACATTTATATTTTAATATTCATAGCATTTATTTTATGGGTTCTTGTAATGTATTCCCCTTTGGTCTTTGTCACCCCATTTTAAGTAAATCTAAATAACTGGTAGGTTATAGAAAGTATTAGCAAATAGTTTTACATCAATAGGACATGTTTATAGAAATTAATATATTAAATCTTGTACCAACAGTATAAATCTGATTTATCATTATTTACATTGACATTATGCCTTTTTGATTCTCAGACTTTTTACCTTTGAGTTCAGTAATGCAGCTGAAAAAGACCTGAAGCAAGCTGTAAAACACCTAATTACGAGTTGAGAGTGCTGCACACATAAAATTATTAATTATCATTAAAATAGAGAAAATAAATGAATGCATTGTGTACGTACCCTGAAAATCTGCATCAGTGCAGCAGCTTTTCAAATTTTATTTAATCAGAAGCAGTTTGTTCACCAATTCAGATGTTTTCCACGCTGAAACAGTGGTCTGAATATATTAGGAATAAAATCTGCAAACAAAGCATGAACTAATCCATTTTTGATTGATTAATAACATAAAATAAAGGTGTGTGAAATGATGCGCTATGTTAATCATTCCTTGATAATAAATTAGTTGTCAAACTTCATCATTTTCACACATTTTTACATTCTCTCAATGTACTCAAAGTACTAAACCCTAAGCCTAACTGTAACCCTAACCCTGTTTTGGGCTGTGGTGAGCTGACTCCTATCCTGGGACCATGAAACACAAGGCAGTAGTCAAACCAGAATAGACCATCACTTGGGAAAAGCCAAGTCCTTGATTTGTTTTCTTATTCCAGAGCTCTACTTTAATATTCATCCATCCATTTTCCAACCCGCTGAATCCGAACACAGGGTCACGGGGGTCTGCTGGAGCCAATCCCAGCCAACACAGGGCACAAGGCAGGGAACCAATCCTGGGCAGGGTGCCAACCCACCGCAGGACACTACTGTAATATTCTAATATCATAAATAAATTGTACTTCTGTGAGAAATCTTATCGATACAATTGTGGGTGAGAAGTCCTGTTAAATTAATTCCGTTGAGTTTTTTACATGAAGGACATTAGCAAGTAAAAGTATATATATATATATATATATATATATATATATATATATATATATATATATATATATATATATATATATATAATAGAAAATATTGTGTAGTATTATGTAGTATTATGCATATTGCCTATAATAAGTTACATCAGGTTTTGTAATTTTTTTATATGTACAGCATATATAATCTCATTTTCCACTCCAATTATTTTTATTATTAGTATTTTTGAAAGCTATTCGTTTTAATTTTGTATTCTGTTTATCAAAAGGAGAGCTAAAAAGGCAATTTCTGAAACCTACATCTTTGTAATTAAATATTAAAGGCATTTAATATGGTAAACAGTGTGCATCCCCCTATGTAGGACAGTAGCTACCCAAGACATTTTCAAAATAAATAAATGTCACTTGGAAACAGAGCAGGCACAAAGTCCACACTGGGGATCTCAAGTTAATGTCTTTTTATTGAAAATACTGCCTCTGAGAACATCAGTCAGGCTTAAATATTTTCAGCTGCAGCAAGACAAAGTCAACTCCTTGAGATGAGAGTAAAATGAACAGACTGGATTTGTTTGCTTGTCTTAACTAGTATAATGGCATCAGGTAACAGAGTGTGTAAATAAAAAAATAAACAGTTGTACAAAATTGTGCAAATTCATATTTTATCAAAACAACAATTTAAAATATTCAGGAGACAGCAACATCTCTTAGTCAGCATGACGATTAGTTAAAACTGTATTTCTGTCTTTGCATTGCACTATTTAATATAGTAATGACACTGTATTAATGTTTAATTTAGATCACACATATTAGTGTCAGAACATTTATGCTGTGCTGTAGATCTGTAAAGTAGTTTTTATTACTGAATAATGCAGAAGTCCTCAATAATCAAAAAAAAGCCTGTAGTTATAATATACTTTGTTTTCCCAAAAGTCAGAATAAAGCCTGGAGAGCTGTGCTCCTGCCTTCCCTCATATAACAGTGGCTACTTATATTTGTTGAAACAGGCTTAGATGTTATCAGATCTTATTTCCTGGGCAGCTGTAGAAACCATCAGTTGCTCATGAATGGTGAGTGTAAAGTGGCTATCTGGCGACCTCTATCTTTCACTAAAATAATTTTTTTGATTGCTAGTATATATAGTAGAGAAGGGAAATATTAATAATAATAATAATAATTCATTACATTTATATAGCGCTTTTCTCAATACTCAAAGCGCTAAATTATGCCACCAGCAACAGTAAAACATTAGATTCATGTTGTTATATAAATGAGATTGCACAAGATTTTATAAACAACATTCATAAACTGAATGGATAAATATATGCCTATCCATAAATGCACAACACACTCAGATAATCAGAGGACTGGAGCCTTTTCCTGGCTGTATTAAGTGTAAGCTAGAAGCCAGTGCTGGACAAGGTGTGAGGACATATTTAGATCATATTTATGCACACATCCACACTCAATCATGTCTAGTTTAGAAAGCCAAGCTAACATATGTACACATGTATACAGTATATATTGTATATATAAGCATGTTTGTGGGGTTTGGATTTGTAAATTGTACAATTTACATGTGCAACATACTGTAAATACATGTATATATATTGTGTATATGAATATATATGCAGTAAATACTCACAGAAAAGCATCCATTATATTCAGTCATCTCTACATTAGATATATTACTGCTCAAAAAGTTGAATTCTTAACTCCAGAGTTCTAGTTTCAAATCTCAGCATGCTCTTCTCATCTCTATGAAGGTTTTCTCCAAGTATCACAGGCTTCTTTCTGTGGAATTTATAGTGGGCCAGCATGAATGAGTGAGAATTTGTATATGAGTAGAACCTTCAACAAGTTAGCATCATCCCCAATGTTTCTGTCATATATCTTATACTGAAATTTAAAAATAAAAGTTAGATAGATAGATAGATAGATAGATAGATAGATAGATAGATAGATAGATAGATAGATAGATAGATAGATAGATAGATAGATAGATAGATAGATAGATAGATAGATAGATAGATAGATAGATAGATAGATAGTATAGTGATGTCTCAGGTACCCAAGTTTTTCTAAATTGTCCCAATGTGAGTATATACATTATTGGGTCATACATAGGACTGGCACCCTGTTCTTACTCTGCGCCTGATTTTGCTGTGATTGGTTCCGGTGACTGTGAATTGGATTAAGTGGGTCTGATAATGCTGTTTCCTATGTTATGAATCGATCAATTTACAATCAGATCTCTTTGGAGATTATACTTTTTTTATTGCTATTAATAACATGAAACTGTAAAACTTTATAATTTATGTTATACTACACCCCATTTTCAACAAAAACACAAATTAACCTTGTTGAGAATAAAAAAGAAATATCTGCAACACTGAAACCAAAACATGTGTAAACAATATTGAAAACATTTGGCACTGAAGACTTCAGTTCCCCTGGTTCTTTGGTGAGGGTCAGACCTAGCACTCTGACCTTAAGACAAAGGGCACAAATGCTTTTTTTTAGTGTTGATAATTTAATAAAGACATTTTTTTCTTGTTGCGGGGTCAAGATGCGGTGCTCTTTTCCTCAAGGACATAGAAAGTCTTTGGTAAACTTCTGAACTCTTTCCAAATAGTGCTATATATTACAAATATGGACCCAGGTTCAATTAAATGTAATATAACTTGATTTTATTACTTTTCATTATTCAACGGCTTTTAGTCTCTACAATGCTGAAATGCATAGGAAGGTTTGAAATGTAGTAGAAAAGATATATGTATTATATTTGTTTATGAGCACAAAGGTTGGGGCTTCTTAAAATATAAAACTCTACACATTTGTTAAGCACTCTTGGTGGGGCCAAATTCTCTGGATGCTGCAGACAATTTTTTGTAAAATGTTATGGATTATTATTATCTAACTGCATTAAATCACATTAATTGAGCTGCTAAAGAAGGATTACTCTTATATTGCATTTTTATTTAAAACTTGAAGTTTTCTATACAAAATGGCATATACACTGATGTGTTAAAATGAATTGTTACTTGTGCCAAAGAAGGAATTAAAGAATGACTATTCACAGGCAGTTAAAATAATGTACATAAACTTAATGCTATTGGTAAAAGCACTATTAGCTGTGGAACTTCACAAACTGTGAGCTTTGAGAAACGTTGAGCATTTGGGAGTGACGACGAGGATATTAAGTGAAGAAGTAGCTGCAAGTGCAGGATTTCTCATTAACTCAAGGTAGTTAAAGTTGACAGACATTAGGTAGGAAAATCATGAGTGCACCAAATGCATACTGTATTGTAATCCTACGAAAATGCCATACCACACCATTTTCAAACCAGCTTTATCCATTTCAGAAACAGTGGCCTGGATCCTATTCCAACAGCACTGAATGCAGGGCAGGAACAATGGCCGGACAGGGCACCACTCACATTCAAATCCAAAATCTAAAATGTACATTTTAAAAGCTCACACTGGGGCCAGTTTAAAATTGCAGTGAACCTAACACATGCATCTCTTGGAATGTGGGAAGAAAATGGGAGTACCGGAAGAATGTGCAATCTGTGATTCAAATCTAAAATGCCAGATCTATTAGTGCTAACCATTCTAACTAACAGGACATTCTGACTGTTTAAAATGACTCTGTTTCATATATCAGTTGGTAGCCCAAAAAATGCTTTAAGATCTCTCATCGTGCTTTGAGGATCTTTTCTGTGTTAGAGTGTTGCCTGTACAAAAGGAGAGGAAAAATCTCAAAACCCTGTCCACAAAACAGAACTTTTATTTATTTCATTTAAATTAGTTAAATATGTTTTATTAATTATAAAATATTATTACATAAAGGGTTACAAAGATGAACCAGGACACACCTAATTACAAGACGTAAATACAATTCAAAAAACCAGGAAACCATTTGATCAATAAAAACAGAATTTCAAAGCATAAAAGGTCAATTTAAAACTCCAAAAATACAAAACCAAAGTCTCACCAATCCATCACAGGGCTTAAAATGTATTTAAAAAAATAATGTTGTAAAACTTTCTGCACAATGCTTGTACTTTTAATGCTCACTTTATGAAATAATTGCAAAAGTGGTACTGGTATATGTCATGTTAAAATAAACTTTATATACAGTTAATGTAATTTACATCCTAGTTTTAAGTTTAACAGTGCTCTGGTTTAATAACAATAGACCAAAGTCAGTTTTGTTGGTAAATGTATACACGTTAGGATATGTCATCTTCTTTTACTACTTACAATGTTTGACATAATGATAATACTTTAAAATAAGCTTCTGTTTTCATAATTCACTATCTGAGAAATATTTATTAAATAATTTCATTGACAGGGCGGCACAGTGGCAGCGCTGCTGCCTCGCAGTAAGGAGACCTGGGTTCGCTTTCCAGGTCCTCCCTGCGTGGAGTTTGCATGTTCTCCCTGTGTCTGCGTAGGTTTCCTCCCACAGTCCAAAAACATGCAGGTTAGGCACATTGGCAATCCTAAATTGTCCTGTGTGTGTGTGCGTGCCCTGCCCGGGGTTTGTTTTCTGCCTTGTTGGCTGGGATTGGCTCCAGCAGACCCCTGTGACCCTGTAGTTAGGATATAGCGGGTTGGATAATGGATGGATGGATGAATTTCATTGACATTTTTATGATATATATAATCACTGTATATCACACTGGACTCTTTAGTGTAAGGGCATTTAATAAGAATAAACATTACTGATTTTTTAAAAAAATTTCCAATAAATGTACTGTTTCTTGAACCTAAGAGGTAGTCTGGACAATTATCACAATTTTAGGACCACAAAGCTAAATGACATTCTTCATAAATATTGAACTACTGTAATTGCAATATAAAAAAATACAAGAATAAAATATTTTTTGTATGATTTTTTTCCTTTAATGCCAGCAGTACCCTGACCACATTATATTGTATGATCAACACCTGGGGAGGCCTACTAGAAATTTAGATTTGAAAAACTTTGGTGCTTAAAATTCAGCGATTATCACAAAGCCCTTCTCTTTGCATAGGACCTTTGTTCATTTCTCAATTAGCCATTTACCTCACATTATGTCTGTGCATTAAACCTTCCTCATTTGGGAACACTTTCTTTATTAGGGATCATTTATTCTTGTAGGAGCCCAGTTCATTTCACAGACTAGGCTGTGAAACAACCCCAGACTTGAGCCACCCAGCAGGTCAACCCCCACATGAGAAGCTCTGATAAATTGCTCCTCAGAGTAGTGGCAATTTCATGGTTCACCAGCTACAACCACTCTCTGCATTTTTTCCTCAAATAATCAAGCTATTACCAGACAATGTGCAACAGATTGTGTCAGTTAATTCCTGCACCACAGGTTTTTGACAGATAGAACTGTTTGGCCCACACATTTGCAAATCAAATAAAAAGAAGTGACGTGCTGTAACACACACAATTTACTGTTCAACAAATGGCTGTTTGGAAAGCACATGTGTCTGCTTCACTGTGATCGGGTGCTTAAACTTGAAGAGCCGCTACCAGTTTGAATAAAAAACAAAGAATCAGAACAGTAATTTTTAGTGTTTAATATTTTTCCACTCACACAAATGCTGGTTATAGGTTCTGCATCAATTCAAACAGAAAGCAGCAGTTGAAAGCGTATTTGCATTCATCCACCCACTTATTGGGGTCACAGAAAGCTAGCGCCTATCCCAGCAGCAGCAAGTATAAGAGAGAAACCAACCTTGAGCACTATGCCATTGAAAATAAATCATTTAAACTATTGTAATACAGTGAAGATAAGACATCAATGCAGATTAGGATATCATACTCTAGATTGTAAAGTTTGGAAAGATATACATTTGTATTATACTGGAACTTTCAATATCCATCCATCCATTTTCCAACCCACTGAATCCGAACACAGGGTCACGGGGGTCTGCTGGAGCCAATCCCAGCCAACACAGGGCACAAGGCAGGAACCAATCCCGGGCAGGGTGCCAACCCACCGCAGAACACACACTAGGGCCAATTTAGAATCGCCAATCCACGTAACCTGCATGTCTTTGGACTGTGGGAGGAAACCAGAGCGCCCGGAGGAAACCCACGCAGACACGGGGAGAACATGCAAACTCCACGCAGGGAGGACCCAGGAAGCGAATCCAGGTCCCCAGGTCTCCCAACTGCAAGGCAGCAGCACTACCTACAGCGCCAGCATGCCGCCCAACTTTCAATATGCTTTGTAAAAATAGAAAGAAAAAATTAAGAAGCAAAATAAAAACAACTGGAAGTCACACCATATGAACTAATATACAAATGATGCTTTATTGTATCCAGCATCAGTCATAAAATACACAATTTTTCTATTTATTTTCTGCACCTGGTTTTTCCAGCATGGGGATATGAGTGAAAAGGCCATTTTAGCTTTTATGTACATCTTTGGAAAGTGAAAAGAAACTGGTGAGAGATCCAGAAGGAGAACACGCAGACTCTACACAGGTGACGACCAGGCTGGAATCTAAAACTAAATCCCTGGATGAGTGGGCCTGCAAAGAAAAGCCAGTGCCACCCTTTACATTGATAAAAAATAACCTACTGTATGCAATTCAGGGTCAGGCAGTGCATTAAACACAAGGCAGGAGCCAACCCTGGATGGGGCACCAATCCATCCACTCATATACAGTACACAGCAATAGTCTCAGTGGGACAATTTAAAACTGCCAATTAAAAAATGTTCATCAAAAAGGCCAGGCTGCCTTATCCTTTAAAGTTTTCTCTTTTGCTCCAATTTTCCTAATTCGTAAAACAGCAGATGACTTCCCATAATGCTAAATAGATTTGCTAAGAAAGTCGAAGATCTGTTATGACTGAACTGCATGAGCACTCCATTGTAGTCCTGCGCTAACCACACCCCTATCAATGCACTTTTGGCCTCCCAGTGAAAGGAACGCTCAATTGAGTGCCAATCAGAGCCATGTGTGCTGATCGTTTTATGAAACAAACTCCGGGACGCTGGAGCAGGCACTGCAGCAGCACAGCTTCACATGGTGTGGGCCAGTAATATTTCATTACGACTTAACAGAAAAAGAGAAATCAAAAAAGCCTTACAGAGGCATCAAAAAATATAACTATTATTAATAAAAAAATGAAGTCAATAATATTGTAATTCAGCTAGATGCAAGAAACTTAGGATATATCCCTGCAAATGTGAAAATGATATATAATTTCATTGCAGAATACGGAGGGTAATATGAAATTAATTGTAATACATAAGCTAAAAGAAAATAACACTAAACCAGTTTTTAACTGTCTAGTAAAATTATTTTACTTTGATTTCACAGAGCTTTTTCATTGACTTAAACAAAGGGATGCTGGGGGTGTTACTAATGGTCCAATATTAGTTTTAGACTAATACATACTGTTTACGAATTGAACACATTACTTAATTAATAGTTTTTATAATTTTTCTTTGGACAAATCAAAGGTGTGGAAATGCATAAGAAGAGGAAGATGAACAGATATCCATAGCATGCAATTCCTTTCTGAGTGCATTGGCTTTCTGCAGTTGTTCTTCCCTGGTGGCAACGTGGTTTGCTGTCACAATGCATGACACACAGTGATGGTCCCGATTGCTGAGCTCTGTCTTTAGACGGAGGTTCTGCCGATGATTAGCAGTTGACTTGTGGACAGTACGCTTTGCCACACTGGCAAAATCAGCAAACTTTTTGTACACTATGATCTTTGGAGTAGCCAAACATCTTTTTGCCAATCATTCATGTCTGTAATGCAACCCAGTTTTTACTGAGAGAACCATACATATGTGGCATACGACTACTCTTTGTCACTCTATGAATCCCATAGCTCACCATAGAGCTAATTGTAGAGTAGTAGTCATACTGTGGTGCTACCTGTTGGTGTCTAAAGTATGTACAACCTCTGACATGGATGGAAACTAATTTTTTTCTCCGATAAGCTTAGGCAAAGAGTGACTACTAGGACTTGACTGAACTTAGTTAACAGTGAATTCAACTCAAGCAATAGGTAAAAAAGAATTCATTTTGCAAGACAAATAAATTGGAGAAGCCTAGTTCAAAAGTGTAATGAATAGCAATTTGAAAGATAGGACCAGGAAAATAGATGTTGTCAGAAAAAACAAAGTCTAAAACAAGGAGACACAAAAGCAATTGTCAATGCTACTAATGCTAAAGCAAAAATCAGAATCATAATTTGCGCATGAATTCAATACGAAAAATCAAAGTCAAAGTAAACACACAAAAAGTCTATTAGCCTTGAAATTCTTTAAGTAAACCTTCCAAACACAAAATTAACATCAGATAAAATCTCTGGGTTAATAAACCCCAGAAAAGATGATAATAGAGTTTTGGGCTAAGGGAAAACCCAGGAAAAACTAAATGAAAATGTTAATAATAAAAAAAAGGTGTCTGTGTCATTATATTCTGAGCACAAAAGGCTTTTGTGCAGTTATAGACAAAAAGCACCTTCAGTTGAAAAAGTTGCTGTTTAAAGTTTGTTTTTGTATATTATACAGCAGCTGTTAGAAGTATAGTCAACAATGTTGCTTTTTAGCTACAGTTTATAGTTAGTGGTTTGCATTCTATGAGGTGGTCTTCTTTTTTGTTCTCAATGTTGGCTTCACATGAATATTTACTGTGTGCTAAAAACACAGGCTATGTGACTTTTGTAAGACTTCCAGGTTACTGTGGAGCCATTACATTAGGAGTGTCCATTGCTCTTCTTTCAGGTCTAAACAAGGAATATAATTTACCCTTTGGAAGTTATGTCCCAGGAAGTAAATCAATAATGCAATCATGCTATAATTCTTGTGTGGTAACAACTGTAAAGATTTCTCTTGGAAAAAAAAGTAGTCTTGATATCTTCTATAGTCCAAACAAGTATGAACTAAAATGATTCTCTCTATTTTTTAACACAGGAGTTTTAACCCTGTTTTACAAAAAAGAAAAAACTTCTCCTCTCTCTCAATCATGTACAGGGAAAAGATTATTTAACCAAGTTTACCCTAAAATAATCTTTGCCAAGAAAAATTAAATAATCAGAATTTCTTTTTTTCTAATGACAGTTTCAAAATTACACGTTTAATAGAATAGTTGATTCTTTTGATTGTCCAGAATGAACAGAACCTCCATTGACAATTTGAATCTTTATTGGCAAGTTTGCAGATATTGTCTCTAAACGGGAAGGGACCATTCTCATCAGTTCCTGAATCAATCAATACCTTAGTGAGTGATGACAGGTACCATTATGCTTTTCCTTCAGTTGGGGTGTAAAAAGAATCGCTCACCTGATCCACCCTGACTAGGGTGATCCTACTTGTTTCTGTGTAGTTTGAGACAATGAGCATGAACTTAGCCAGATCCTTGACAATAAAAGCATAATCTCTCCCTGAGACACCTGCTACAATCCTGCACACTGATAGTAGACAGGCATAAATAACTTCACAGAATTTTCAGTTTTTTTCCTCGGGCAATGACAATATGAATCTTTGATTTCTAATGTTTTGTTTTTCTTTTCAACTTTCTCCTCAATTGTGTTCCAAATTTTAATTCAAAACTTATTACATCTTCTAAATTATCAATAACATTTTGACTCGACATTTCATCTTTAAGTTCCATAGATAAGCAATTCTGAAACATCACATTCATTATCTCATCATTTCAACTTATATAGCAGAAGGCTTTTTGAATGTAATTCTATTAATTCTAATTCCCCAACTAACTTATTTCCATGCGTCAGGGTCAGTAATCTATGGGACAGCACAACTTTCCTTTCAAGGTGTTCTGCCAAAAATATTTAGATGGTAGAGAACAAAAGCATTTAATGAGAGGACGGGATCTCCTATTTTTTCACATCTTTCAGAAGTTTTATACTGTAAGGAATCCATTAATTTAATTTATTTTGGAATTATATCTATGGTTTTGATTTCAAATTTTGATTTGAGCTGTTGTTTTGCCACCATTTATTTAGAGCACTATTGTTGTTTACTGTTGCTACAATTGTCCCAGAATGGAAGTGTCCTCAGAGGTCATGGCCTGTCAATGCGATGAAAGGTCTTCTAGGGGGTATAATTACTCATCCGACTACACAGATTCCAAAACCTTTTAACCTTTTTGAAAATTTTCTTTGTTTTCTTTCTGTTTTTTAAACCCTCTGCACTCCTTCTGACTTCAGTTTTGTTTTGCAGTTCTTAGCTTTGGTTTCTGATAATTGGTCTCCTGATTCATACCCATCGCTTTGGTTTTTTGACTATGTCCTTGTCTTCCAGACACCCTCTTAAAAGTTGCGCCTGTGGTCATAACAGCCAAGAAAAGAAACATTTGTCAGAATGAGGCAGAATCTAAAGCTATTAAATCAGTCCTAACCAACAACACACAAAATCATCATTGTAAACCAGAAAATTTTAATCATTGTTAGACAGCACAATGTTGTCACCCTAATCAACCTTATATTTAAAATGTGTATACTAAAATCTTAGAAAACTATCCACAGTCTTCGACAGTGTGTCATACCACTACACCAGTTTAAACACAGTTATGCCAATTACTACATATGATGTTTTTTTTGAGTCAAGCCACTTGACAACTGGTCATTTCATTGATGTAACAAGCGCCCAGAAAAAAACAACAAAAATGCCTAAAGTTAAAATACTGTAAAACAACAAACCCAAATTCTAATTGTGCATGGAAAGAGAAAGTAAAACTTAATCCAAAACCTAAATAATAAATTAGTGCAGGCCAAAAAAACATTATTACTTTGTGGAAAAATTTAATAACGAGTCATCTGATACAGGAGAAAGAAAAATGCACAACTCATGTAAATACTACCAAATTATTTAGGTAGTAACGTGAACATCAGATTTGTCCATTGAAGACATTATGGACCACTCATTAAATTGAGTAACAGAGATTAAAGTTAACATTCAAATGGGACGTTATTTATAGCCAAGATCAAAACAAGACATCAAAAAATAATGTCTCAATTCTAGGAAAATTGCAAAATTTAGTCTTTAATGAAATTGAAAGATTCCAAGGAGGACGGTGCTTTCCCACAGAGTCATTCCTTTGCTTTTTTCTTGTATATATTTGTGTTTTATTATGGTTTATGGTGTCTTATTATTGCAATGCTTTGTATATCCTTTATTAATTTTTTATGCAGATTATCTGTATCCAATATTGTATATGATCTTTTGTTCTTTCTAAATTTCTGTGAAGGACTTTGAACATATGAAAAGTGCTATATAAATAACATGTAATGTTATTATTTTCCAGTAATATTTTATACTGTAGCAAGGCTGACACGATGTCACAGATCACTTGATATGATCACCAGCTAAGATCATAATGACCATATAAATAGTAAAATATTATAAGCAGTTTTTGATTTTGATTTTCAGCAGAAAAAGAGCTAAGCTGTGTGTCAAATACAATTTTGCATTGGCATAGAAAACCCCAGAAGCACCAGGTCTGAGGAGGTTCTTGAATCTGAGGTTGTTGAATAAACACAACTGATACTGCAATAGCTCCTTAGGTAACTGAGTGCTGCAAAGCACCCAATCCCATGGCTTATTGGACTGTAGCAGTGAGTTCAGACATTTGGGACTCCTAGTAACTGATTCTACCTCTAAGGCTGTAGCTTTTGATGTCTGTCTTGAATTTCCTGATCACTCATTTTTCTTTCTGGTCTGCTGTTATATAATGCCCTGGAGAGAACTTTTAGGAAGGAGAATCTGAGCAATAGAAGAAATAATTTTTGCTTAATATTCTTTCTTTGAAAGATTCAGAAAAAAAGTCAGATTTGAAGGTTTAGTTTCTCTAACCTAAAAGGCAAAACAAGTCATGAGTTGTTAAGTAAAAGAAAGATTAAAAAAATAAATCAACTGAACAAAATTAATTTGTTAAAAAAACAAATCAAGGTTAAAAATAACTTTTAATTTTCCAAAAACAAACAATAGATAATGAACAACTTGCAAGCCAAACTTTTATAATACATACCTAATACATGATAATCATACCTAATAATACATACTGTATAATCATGACTTACAAACCTGAGCGCACATTAAGATCTCAAGATGCCGGTCTGCTTATGATTCCAAGGATTAATAAAATTACAGTGGGAGGTCGAGCTTTTAGTTACAGGGCCCATATACTGTGGAATGGTCTGCCTGCTACTATAAAAGATGCCCTTTCGGTCTCAGCTTTTAAATCCCGACTGAAGACTCACTACTTCAGTTTTAGCATATCCTGACTAGAGCTGCTGACTAACTGTACAGACTGCATCTCTGTTGTTAGTCATTAGCACTAAAACATAAGTAGCATGATTGTTATCATTTGTTACTAACCCTCACCTATTCTGTTTCTCTTCTCGGTACTCAAATGTGGCACTGGGTGCCACAGCCCACCTGCTAAGTTGTTTTGCCTGCTTAAAGAAAAGTCATCCCTGATGGAGGATCGCAGGAATCATGGGTTAGAGGGGTCCTTTCATCAGATTGGTTGGCCCAGCACTGTTTCAGCTGTGGAGTGGTCAAATGGGGGAGGCAGCTTGATAGCTGAGGTCTCCAGGACTCTAAACAAATCCAAATCATATTATGTGATATCATCAACTGTTAAATTCTGCTCCGTATTTGTAAAATTTTTATTTTTATACTATATTGAGGATTTGTTCTGTTTTGTATAATGTATTGTATTGACTCCGTTCTTTTTGACACCCACTGCACGCCCAACCTACCTGGAAAGGGGTCTCTTTTGAACTGCCTTTCCCAAGGTTTCTTCCATTTTTTCCCTACAAGGGTTTTTTTTTGGGAGTTTTTCCTTGTCTTCTTAGAGAGTCAAGACTGGGGGGCTGTCAAGAGACAGGGCCTGTTAAAGCCCATTGCAGCACTTCTTGTGTGATTTTGGGCTATACAAAAATAAATTGTATTGTATTGTAATACATGGTTTAGGTATTACATATATATATATATATATAAAAATCATTCTATAACAATGTATTATTATACTATACACAAGGAAAAGGACTGAATGTAACTCAAGGGTTAACTAAATGTAATTTAAAGCTTATACACGTGAGGTCTCTACCTCATCTTAGAGAAGCTACCAATGTAATTTTCCAAGGTTAGAATGAGATAAATGAGTACATTTACATTTATATTTATTTCCTTAGCAGACACTTTTATCCAAAGTGACTTCCTAAAGAGGTAAACAATCAAGTAACATTAGGCTAGGGCCTATTTCTTCAGCAAGTGTAATAGGATAGGTAACAAAAGTGTATTGCCACAAGCGAAAAGATGTAATAACTCATACTGTATATTTACAATCAGTAAAGCAATTATAGTTAAATAGCCAAGAATATAAAGTATCACCGCGTAAAAGTTTCTTTTTCTTTTCAATTAGATATTCACAAAAGAGATGGGTCTTCAATTGCTTTTTGAATACATTGAGGAAGTTAGGAATACAGACCGAGTTGGGCAGCCTGTTCCACAACTCAGAACCACACACAAAAAGAGTTTGGATTGAGACTGGGGTGAGAAAGGGGTGGTATCACCAGACACTGTTACCTGGTAGACCTGAGTGGATGAGACGGAGGATTGTACGTCCCCAGTGTCTCCATATACTCAGGTGCTGACCCACTGACTACTCTGTAGGCAAGCATCAGGGATTTGAACTTGATGTGTGCTGCTACAGGGAGCCAATATAGTGATCTGAAGTTAGGAGTGACATATGCCTGTCTCATCTGGTTATGTGCAAAATGGGCCGCTGCATTCTGGATCATTTGCAGTGGCTAGATAGCACATTCAGGTACTTCTACCAGGAGTGAGTTGCAGTAGTCCAGTGGCGATAAGACCAAAGCCTGGACCAGAAGTTGTGCTGCATATTCTATCAGAAAAGGTTGGACATTGCGGATCTTGTATGGCACGAACCTGCATGAATGAGAAGCAGTAGAAATGTGGTCAGAAAAAAATAGTTGATCATCAATCACCGCCCCAAAGTTGTGAACTGACCTTGTGGGTGTTAGCGACAGTGACCCAAGCTGTACAGAGATGGAGACTTGAACAGACTGGCTGGCTGGGATCACAAGAACTTGGTTTTTGACAGGTTGAGTTGTAGGTGGTGGCCCTTCATCCAGGTTGAGATATCACTAAGACATGCATAGAATCTAGCCGACATTGTATTGTCCTCCAGGGGGAATGACTGGTAAGATGAGTGTCATCAGAATAGCACTGATAAAAGAACCCATGCAATTGGATGATGGAGCTCAACGAGGTGGTGTACAGAGAAAAGAGTACAGGACCCAGCATCGATCTTTGGCTTACACCAGTGCATAACTGGTGTGTCTTTGGCAATTCCCCTCAACAGGAGACATTGTAGGATCTACCCAAAATGTAGGACTCAAACCATTTATGAGCAGTCCCAATGATGAAAAGCTCAGAGAGGGTGGCAAGTAGGATGTTGTGGTTGACCATGTCAAAGGAAGAAGAGAGATCTAGCAGAATCAGGACTGATGACATGTGGTTAGCTCTAGCATGGTGTAGCTGGTTGAGCCATCTCAGTGGAGTGGTTCCTCTTGAAGTTGGACTGCTTGGTATGAAACAATTCATTCTGTACAAGGAAGGAAGAGACCTGGTTAGAAATAGCATGTTCAAGTAATGAACACTCCTCCAGAAAGTGGGGATAAACTGATGAGAAAGCCCATATGCCCCTCCTATGAAGCAGTGGTAAGATTAATGGGAGAATCCACTGAACACCCCTCTTAACAAGGCTGTGTTCAGAATAATGGGAGAATCGACATGAGTCAGAAATCACTGGTGACTTTAGTAGATTGCAGGAGATGGTAAAGTTCTCCATATTAAGAGTCAGATGATGTTATGCATTAGATAAGGTAATGTAATTAGAAATAAGTATAAAAGGAGATGAATTGTTTAATTGTTTGCTCACTCCATGGACATTTGTGCATAATTCTGTGCAAATACAAAATGTTCTGCTTTCTCATCTGGACCCCATAACTGCCTTCTTTGAAGATAGAGAAAAGTATTTTTCATGACACTAGCAACATGAAAGGTTTACTTGCTAATCCAAAATCTTGGATGATGAGAATGGCATGGTGCCATCTTAAATAGCCTCCAGGTGATAATATCCCATAGTGCAACTTCTTGGTGTCATATGGTAGCAATGGGACAACATTTCTAAGAACAACATTGCTACCAATCTGCTTTTTCTGCTGATAAAAATAAAGCAATATAGTGATACTTGCAATAAACAAGTAAAAGCGATTTTAAAAATTATATCACAACTTGAAAATTACAAAACAGATACAAAAATGAGATCTGCACTATTCAAAACCCCAGAAATCACGACAAGGTGCCAGTGCTGTCTATACTACCAAATTCATTTGTATAGTATTTAGTTAGTTATTTGTTATGTTATTGTATCATTCAGTCATCTAATGTTTAACCTTCTTTATCTAATTTAAGGTGATGGCAAGCTGGAACCTATCCTGGCAAAATCAATTCACTGCACACACACACAGAATTAGCTTAAAATATCCAATTAGCCTAATACAGCATTGGTATATAACAAGATTTCCAGAATCAAATACAATGATGTGTTTTGCATATGCTGAAACTTTAAATGCTTTCATTATAGCCATGCAAAAATGAACATATTTCAACAGCCAGCAACAGCAGGCTTGTCATTTTAAAAATGATAATAAAATTATATTTTACAAGGTCAATTGGAGTTTATGAAATTTAAGAAAATAGCAGTGTTGGAAGCACACACATCGGAATATTAACTTAAAATGACCTGGACATTTTAAACGTGGTTGCACAGCAATGTGTTTGAACTCTTATTTCAGTTAGAATGTTTCTTGCTGAGAAATTATTGGAAACAGCTTCATACTAGTCACATTGAAAGTATTTTTCTTGAGTTATCAATAGCTTTTCATGGAATCATTTCAAACAAAAATGTCCATCTCCCTGTGCTTCATTTGAGCTCTCTGTTATTAGTCATACCACCTCTGAATTTCTTAGCTGCAAGCACTTGACAAATGCCTCTGCAAGGGGTTTGTAAAAGAAATTAAAAGAAAAATACTTATTAATGCTTTGCTCATCTCCAAACCATATGTTGAAAGTTTAACTTAGAAACAGCACAGAAAAAAGCAAATTGCATGTGTTTATCAGTGTAAAATAAATACTAGACCTGCGACAGTATATTATACTAACTCACCATAAATGAATATCCTGATTAAAGTATGTCATCCATTTTTAGTGGATGATGTAAAGCAAGTTATGTTTTTGTAAGTATTTATAGTTTCACAGATTTTTTGCTTCTGTAAGTTTGATTTGATTATCTGCCACTAGGAATGTAATAACAACTTTATTTACAGCTTTATTTAAAGATGGTGACCATCTCAGAGGAAACAGTATATGTTATACAGGTTATGGAAACTGAAAAACAGCATGACCAGCACAAAATATAGAAAGAATCCACCTGAAATTTAGTTAATTAAATTGCGAAGTAATCAAAAATGTTTTTTTTTTTTTTTTTTTGAGCGCAACTGCTTTTGTTAAATGCATATTATAGTTAGGGCATTCATTTAGATATTTACTTGTTTTTTTCAAAAATGACTTATGGATAAAATGGTTATGCAAAATATGAATCAGTAATAATCTATCTTTCATGTCTGCTTATTTACTGGATGCAGTGCCTTCAATTTCCAGCTATATATCACAGACTAGTTTTTAGAGTTAAAAAATGCCCTGTAAAGAAAATGTTTTGTGAATCCCTACTGTTAATAATAGGATGGCTCTTGAGTTCCTGAGCTTAGAATGACACCAAGAAGGCCAAAAAGGCATAAAATGTTACACTTAATGAAGTAACGCACACAAGGAAGAAAGATAATGAAAGACTCTTCAAAATGCAAAAATAGACAGGTGATCAAAAAATTGTTTACAATTCAGATACTTTGTCGTCTTGTGTATTGGCTGACCTCCACTCTTTTTCCTTTGATCTTCTGGCCTGTTTTTCTCCTTTTGTGAAACCCCTTCATAAACTCCTCTCCAAAACCCCTTACCAAACTGTGGAGCTTTTCAAGTTCCAGCCATAAATCATTTGTGGGATAAATCCTGTGATTTCTTCATGGTTTGGGAATGTCTTCTGAAAACTATGGGAATCTTCCTTCCAGTGGTCCCCCTGGTATCCCAAGGTACTCCTGCAATCCATCATCTTAGCTTCAATTTAAAATGTCAAACAGCCTCTTCATCGCCTGACCTTCATTGTGCACTGAAAGCGCCTATCAATTCTAAATAGGAGCTCCTTACTGCCACCTGTTGGAATCTATTTCTGTGTCCCAGAATAAGCCATCTATCCATCTATGAAACCCATTGCAGAGTGAACACATACACATACACACACACACACAATACGACCAATTTAACATTGTCAATTCACCTAACCTGTACAGTAAGTGTTTGGACTGTGGGAGGAAACTTACGCAGAAACATGAGGTGGAACATACATATTCCACACAGTAGGTACCCTGGACATGAACACCGGTCTTCTTACAGTGAAGCAACAGCACAGCCGTGCCGCCATTCCTGGATAGCTACTTTTTGAAAAAAAAATGTTATAAAGCAAGTACTCAGCTTTCAGCTAGGCTTTGCCAGGACACACTCCATTTGTAATGTGGGACTAGCAGGTGTATCCATTGTGATGGATGGCAGGGGTGGACTGACATCCTGGCCTGGGATAAATCCTGTATCCTCACCTGGCAGAGATGCCAGTGTACTGGACAGAGTGGGCAAGACAGCCCCCAAAGAATGCATGCTTCCACGACATGGTGGGTGGCAGCACTCCTGGGCCAGTATGCCAATTCATGTGCCTGTAGGGCACTCTGGTAGTTGCAGTCCTGGCTGACAGCCCAGCAGGACTCCGTGGAAGCCAACAGAAAGTGCTGCAAATGAGGGCTGTCCCTAATTTCCAAAGCTCCCAGCTGCCTTGGGAGTGCTTCCTCCTTGACACCAGAAGTATGCACAGGTCCAACATAAAAAGGGTCACATCTGTCTACTTAGGTAAGTCAGAGTCGGGAGAGAAGTCGAGGAAGAGAAGAAAATTGTGCTATATTTGTGGACTGTTGAAGGGAAGAGACCTGTGTAAGGTATTTGTAAAATAAATCTATTTACTTTCACTGGAGCTGTGTTTGTAAAGTTGTGTTAAGGGTTTGGGGCCGTGAGACGCCCCCTGCAGGCCTCACCATGGAAAAGAAGATTGCACTCACAATTATAAAAATGCAAGGATTACATTTAAAATAGTTATATTTATTGTGAAGTGAAAATTAAAGTAACATAAAAAGCCAAATAAATGGTACTCTGGTGCTACTCTGAGTCTTCTTTATGCTGATATGATCTTTTAGCCAACAACTCCTGGCAGGGGACGTGAAGCATCACAATCATCCTCGTCAGTATTCCAGGCACCACCCTGCCATCATGCTTGTTGCACCTGCCAGTGTCTACCTCCATAATTCTATCAAAGCTCTGCTGAGTCTGGTACCTTTGCCCAAAAAAGCCTGAAGTAAGTGTCCTAATCAATCCATGCATGTACTGTACCAGACAGGTTATATGTTTACATTAAAATGAATATTACCAAACATGCTTAGCCCAATTCATGGTCACAGTTAGGCATTGTCTTTTTTGCCAGATGTAGATGCAAGACAAGAAAAGCTCTTGACAAGGAGTCATTTCATCAGTATCCACTCAAACAGGGCCAATTTGAAATCACCTTTCAACGTAATGTTTGGAGATGTAGGAAGAAAACTGGAGTACCTGGAAAATCCAGGGAGACACAGGGAGAACATGCAAACTGTACATGGAAAACTCAGAAATCCGGATCTGTAAGGAAAGCAACCTTATTCACTGTACTACTGTGACACATTCACATTTATACAGGACCACATTAACTTGTGTGGAGTTAAAAAATAAATTTAAACAAAAAATCTTGAACTTTTATTGTTTTTATTCAGAAATATATCACATTCATTCTTCTGTAAGCTAAATGGTATAGAGCACAAAATGGGAAGACTTACACTATGGAGAAATACATGAAAAACAAGCAGCACTATTTACAGTATATATGTGGTGTCCAAAATGAGGGCTCTGTGCTAATAACGTTGTGTTGAGTTAACTGGAATAGACAACTACAAATTCATTCTTTGGTTATGGATGCAGCTAGAAAATGTAAAGTTGAATGCCACAGGCCATTTCAAAATAAAGGTATTATCAATAGTGGTGTGTCTCTTTAAATCCAGTGGTTACTAGATTTAATTTCTGTCTATTTTTGGGCATGTGCTACTCCCCTGCACTCTCCTCCCTGACTGTGTGTGGTAAAATACACACTGCAAAAATTACAACACTTTACTTAGTTTTACTCCTCTTGTGGGTCTCCTTCTCTCTCTTTTCTTTTTACGCTAAGGTTGCAGGGTTGCCATATCACAACTTACTCTAAATAAAGGCCACCTACATTCAAATGTATTACAGAAGAGTTACAATTAAGAGGCCGGGAACATAAACACATTGACCTTTCCATAGCAGGCGTCATTATTTTCAAATATCTTGCTTCTAATTAGTGTTACTGCTGAAGCATTCACATATGGGATATTTATGGCATGCAATTAGTTAAGCAGACCTTGTTAATTTTACAAATGAGCATAGCCTTGCAAGGCCTTGGGCAGAGATGGGAGCAACTTTGAAAAACATTTCTGACTGCACTGAATATAACACAATCACAAATAAAATAATACAAATTTGTATATTACTTTTCAATGCTAGCATTTTGTAAATGAACTACCCACCCATTTTCAATTCAAAGCTAATTTGAGTCAGAATGAATAAACAACATAAGAATACAATACAGGTTTATTAGCACTCACACCACATGATTCAGGGACAGCCATTCATTCTGACAACTTCATGGATGATTCTTGTATGTATCATCTGGTGATGCTTTTAAAGCATGATGATGTCTTCATTGTCTCTGTCTCTTGTTCTGCTGTTGTAAAAAAGATGCAGGTAAGAGTCTCATTGTACTGTATACAAATGACAATCATTGTGTACAATAAAAACTTTCCATAAAATCCACATAAATAGAATATCATTAATTAAGTGCCAGTGATTTATAGAGGGTGTTACAAAAGGTAAGTCTAACATAGCCATAGTTGTCAGAATATAGAGGCCATCCCCAAGCCTTTTTTTTTGACTCCTTATCATTCTTATTACATTAGCATAGCCATCAGGGTTGTTGCTTCAAAATGACTGAAGAGCAAGACCTGATTTTGTTGTTACATAGCATGGCCTCGGATATACATGGACTTATGGTCCAATTGGGTGAAATTCAAACCCAGGTCACTGAGCTAGAAACATGGGCTCAAGTACACATCACCCTCCAACATGATTGGTCAAGGGGCTCACTCCCAGGTGCTGATGTCATTACAAGAGAATGACAACATTGTGGTGTATCTCTTAATTTTTGAATGTACGGCTATAAGACACCATTGGGAGTACACTGAATGGGCTAACATATTTTCACCATTCCTGAAGGGTAAAGCACAACAGACCTATTATGACCTTGAGACTGAAGATACTCTTCAACTATGATACTCTCAAGGCTGAGATACTAAAAAGGTTTGGCACTTCCGCACAACAGCAGGCAAGGATCTGCCGTGAGTGGAGATTAGACCCAGAGCAGTAGACAAGACATCTGGCATATGATCTGTGGAGAAAAGCAGGGCACTGTCTAAGGCCAGACATTAACAATGTAAAACAAGTCAGAGACCAAGTTGCCTTGCGACCTACTGGCAAACACCCTCCCTGACTTCCTTACCCAGCCAGCCCACAGGCAAACCTATAAAAGCATGGATGCCTTGATTGATACAGTGGAAAGACATGGGGAGGCAGCCAGGTCCAAGCATGCAGAAAGGTCCATGCAGCAGTCCTAACAGGGGTGTATTGTTAACCCTGAGCTGTTTAAGGAGAAGCACGTGGCAACCCCATGCTGTTTCAAGTGTGGGGAGGCAGGACACACCATTCCCAACTGCCCGCAACTCATCAAGCCAATGGATTGCAGTTGGGCTAGAGGTGAAATGTACTGTGCTGTTGCATTCCCCTAATCTCTTCCCCGGACAGGAATGGTGGTGGTGAATGGCTATAGGATTACTGCACTCAGATATCTGCAGCAACATCTGTGTTGTAGCTTATGTCCTACTGTAACACTGGCTTAAGGGAAAGACCAGTCTGACCTGTATTCATGGTGAAACTCTGTGGTATTGGTCTGCCACCTGTGTCATCAAATATGAAAAGTCTATAAGGGCCCTACAGGTAGAGGTGTTGTGAAATCCACCCTTTTCTGTCAAACTTGGCAGTGACTGGTCTAACATTAAAAGTGGTATGAGACAAAACTCTCCTGTTAAGCATTTGGGCCTACTAATGGACAGAAATAATCCACCCCAAACTATATTCATGCCATGTACACAACAGCAACAAGCACTCATGTGGCTACTCAATATGATGTATCGGAAGGCACAACAACGACCCCAGAACCTACGGAGTCGGGCCATTGACATTGCGGTTTGACGCTCTGCCTACTGAATTCAGTCCAGACCCACTTACCATATTGCAATTTCAGTTTAGACAAACCCCGGTGTCTTTTAAAAGGGAACAGATTCCCTTAACTTTGCCAAAAATGCAGTAGTCTCACTGAATGGTCAACGCAACTTAAATCCCATGCCATCTGGACCCCACTTTGTTATTAACAATGATTTATTAAATCGGGTACCTGAGCATGAGGGGGAGATGAGATCACTGTTGTTGGTAACGCAAACCTATGGGCGGCAGGTCTGTGAACTGGCATATACTCATCTCCTAGGTTGCCATCTGGGAACTAACAAAACACTAGAGAGAATTAAGCTCTGATTTTATTGGTTAGAAACCCTTGAAGAGGTCTATTACATTAGATTCATAAAAAGAACGTGTTCCATTGGTTCCCCTTCCTCTAATTGACATCTCTTTCGAACTTATAGAGATCGATATTGTAGGACCCCTTATTCTCACAGCATGAGTACATAAATACATTTTCGTTCTCATAGATAATGTTACCCACTATCCCATGGATTTCCCGTTGAGAGTAGCCAATTCGAAAGCAATTGCACAGGAACTCATAGGGGTCTTTGTGGATAACGGCATCCTGAAAGAAGTCTTAACAAACTAAGGGATGCCTTTCACCTCAAAGACATTTAGGGAAGTTACCAAACATTTAATGATTGCAGTATATCATCCTCAAACTGACGGTCTTGTTGAGAGGTTTAATCAGACTCTCAAGCAAATATTATATAAGGTGGTCAGCAAGGATAGGAGGAACTGGGATTAGCTCCACCCCTTTGTACGTTTTGCCTATCAGTAGGTGCCTCAAGCTTCAATACCCCATGGGATATTGGACAACCTAAAAGAAAGATGAGACGAGGAGGCTTTTTCTTCTACTAACCTTCTGGAGTATATTGTGCAGTTACACGATAGATTTGCCAAAATTAGACCTATCTTAAAAAAAAAGGCACAAGCAGTGCAAGCCTGATGTTAGAGAACTTCCCCCAGAGAACGTGTCATGGTACTTGTTCCTTCCTCCCACTCTAAATTAATGATACATTGGCAGGGCCCATATGAAGTTAAGCAGTGAAAAGGGCTTGTTGATTATCTGGTTAAACAACCAAATCGTTGACCAATCAAATAGATTTATCACGTCAACCTGCTGAAGCTGTGGAGGGACAGGGACCCCAATCCTTACACTGGCCAGCCACATTCTCTTTTTGCCTATAAAAACACCCTTAACTTTGGTCATAATTTGACACACAAAAAAAACAAAAAAAACGAACTCTAAGCAGTCATCCTGTCTTTCCTTGAGGTGGTGAGTGAGAAATCTGGTCAAACCTCGTTGATTGAGCATCATATTATAACAGACCCTGCGTTAATTGTTCAGAAGCCACCTTATCGCCTCCCAAAGGGAAAACATGAAGTGGAGCTTGAGATCAAACGTATGCTAGAACTAGGCATAATTGAGGAAAGTCATAGTCTCTGATCCAGCCCAATCATATTGGTCTCTAAGCCAGACGGAAGCTGGAGGTTCTGCAATGACTTCCATCAACTTAATCAAGTCTCCTAATTCAACTCTTACCTGATTCTGTGAGTGGACGAACTCCTTGAGCAACTTGGAAAGGCGAAATACTTGACCACTCCTGACATGACAAAGGGCTACTGGCAGGTTCTTTTAATGGATTCCACAAAGGCTAAGACAGTGTGTAGCACCTTCAGTAGACACTGGCAATACCGCACAATACCGTTTTCTTCCATTTGGATTGCACAGGGCACCTGCCACCGTTCAAAATCTGTTGGATAAAGTGCTATAGCCCCACAATTCCTATAGTGCTGCCTACTTGGATGACATAGTCATCTATTCTCACACATTGAGCAAACACTTAGAGCAGGTTCAGGCTGTACTCTGGGTACTTGGAAAAGCTGGAGTTCAAATCAAACTTAAAAAGTGCTTCTTTGGATTGATTGATGCCAAACATTTAGTGGGTGGAAGGTCAGTCAAGCTACAGGGTTTAAAGGTAGATGTCATATTGAAATTGCCCCATCCAAAAACCAAGCAGCAGGTCTAAGCCTTTCTTAGGCTTGCTGGGTACTACCGCTGGTATGTACTCCGGTTCTGTGAGAGAGTGGCACAATTGACAGATTTAACAAAGAACAGGGCCCTAATTTTTTTGTTTGCATTTAAAAATACTAGCACTCATTTCAGAATGCAAAATAAGAGAAGAAAAACACTAATTAAACAATTAGATCATTTGAAGTACACTGTGTGTTCTGACAGTTTTCTCAAGGCCAACATTAATTTTCTCGGCACTTCATACTACAGCAGCTCTTCTGTGGTATCAGACTAGATGTGCTAGCCTTTGCTCCCCACATGCATCAATTAGCCTTGGGTGCACATAACCTTGTTAGTGGTTCACTGCTTGAACTTCCTGGGACCACTTTTGGTAGGTATTAAACATTGCATACCAGGAACATATCAAAAGACCTGACATTTTGAAGATGCTTTGACTCAGTTTTCTAGTCTTCACAATTTAGCCCTTGTCAAAGTTATTCAGATCCTTATGCTTGCCAATTCTTCCTGCTTCGAACACCTTTAAGAACTGACTGTTTACTTGCTGCCTAATATATTCCACCTCTCAACAGTTGCCATTGTAACAAGATAATCAATGTTATTAACTTTCCTGTCATCCATCCATCCATCCATCCATTTTCCAACCCGCTGAATCCTGTCATTGGTTTTATTATTGTGACTGATCAGTGTATCTAGTTGATGTTTGTGTAGGCAGTGGGAAAATGGTATCATTATCTTGAGGGGATGCTGTTCAGGGTGTACACAGATGACCATGCTCTAGCCTGGGCATTTATTTGCCCAAAGATGTCATTCAAACTTACATGGTTTATTCTTTGTCCACTGCATTTCATCTTTAAGGTATATTACAGGAAGGGTAGTGGCAAAGTGATTGTGACTGCACTCTCCTAGGTTCCAGAGCCAGTGGAGATAATTATTGGTGCCCTTAACATTGACTCAATTGTCAGGTCTGCATCTTGATCGATCAGACATTGCTTGAGAGTCCAGTTTGTCAAGAGAGTAAGAGAAAATGCCAAGTTCCATAGTGTTCATACACATTACAGGGAAGTAGCTCATAGTCCCTGAGGTGCACCTCCTTGATTTTGTTGATATTCTCATGACAACACTTTCATGGGACAGTTATTCAGGGAGCATATTGAAGACACTAAAAAAGATCAAGGTATGGCCTGGTCGTCTCTCAATGAGTAAGGACTCATGGAAGTATGTCAGATCCTGCACAACATGCCACCTTTACAAAAACCCACCTGGTTTACCAGCTTGACACCTATAGTTACTGGTCCTGGAAAGATGAGACCAGCTTGCACAAATGATGAGATCATTGCCTTCCAAAATAGAAAACAAGACCTTTCTGGTGGTGCTGGGAAATTATTTCTTTAAACAGGTCCAGTTTTTTGCATTATCAAACTCAACATTGGAATGAATATGCCGCACCTGAATGTTTATCCAATGGGGGCCTACATAACTAATTTCTGGTAGAAGTTCACAATTCACATGCTTATCGATAGAAGTCTTCATGAGGGATAAGGAGAGTCACCCATAAGAAGACCATGCCATATCATTCCCAGTCCAACCTCACTAAACCTCACTAAACAAGTGAACTGCACCATAAACACTATAATAGTCTCCTATACTGGGTCACACCACCAAGACTGGCATCAGTGGAATGATTAAACTGATGACACCAGGTTAATTGGTTCTTGTTGGGCAGATTTTAGGTCCCCTGAGTGTTTTCTCATCTTTTTCTATTTGTTTCGTCATACCTTAAAGCTATGCAGATAGAACAATTAAAAAGATCATGTCAGGGACAGGCTACTGTCATACAACCTCTGTTTTAGAATAAATGACAACGATTGCTAAATATTCTGAAAGAGTCCAGGTTAGGATGAGGGCACACTTCTCTCCAAGGCATCTTCTAGATTTACACCCAAGGTTAAGCCAAAATGGTTGGGTCCAGCAATATAATTGCATAATTGCATCCATTATTATTTGAGCAGAATGACTCTAAAAAGAGACATATCACCTGACCAGCTTAAATCCCTACTACTGTATGGCCCGAAGGGGGTTTATGGGTGGAACCTCTGTAGTAGTTGTCATGTGGAATCACTGACACTGTCTATTGCAGCTCTTAGTGTTTTCTCTTAAATGGCAAAAATGTCTCTTAATGTTTCTTATGCATTCAAGCCTGTAGATAGCATTGGGGAAAACATTTGTGGAACTGCTATGTCAAGAAGAAGATGACTCTACCTGCTGGGTCCAGCAGTTTTGCGACAAACTTTTGGCTTGAAGAATATCAGTTGGGAGAAATGTTTCCTCTTTAATTTTGGATATTTGTGCTTGGCAGTCCCTCTATCATTATTAAAAAACACGGTGTGGCTTTTTTATTTTCTTAGCATATCAGCACCTTTTCACACATCTTCACAAAGGGCAAACAGTTTTTATCACAACAATCGCATACCAGTGCATACCAACACCTTTTATGAACCTGCCAGTGTATTGTAACAATCAAAGTTTCCCCAATCTAATCTATTCTTATAATCCTTATAATTATAAATATCAATGCAACAACAGGCTAACATGCAACAACTCATGGGGAATCTTGAAACTAAGATTAAAACTGCCATATTACCAATTAAAACTATAAATGACATTAAAAACTCAGAATCAATGTCTCCATGATGGGACAGTTAACTTTGTGAGCTGGAATGTTAAAGGCCTGAATCACGAATTAAAGAGAAAGAAAGTATGCTCTCACCTAACAGGCTTAAACGCTAAAATAGTATTTCTACAGGAGACCCACTTACTAACCAAGGATCAGTTCAGATTACAAAAAGACTGGACTGGCCAAATGTTCCATTCTAGCTTTATAAAGAAAACTAGAGGGGTGGGAATTCTCATACATAGAACAGTTCCATTTGTAGCATCAGAGGTAGTGCCGGACCCTGAAGGGAGATATGTGATGGTCATGGGCAACTTATATAACAGTAAAATGATTTTGATAAATGTTTATGCACCCAATGTTGATGATAAGGAATTCATGCAAAATCTATTTGCATCCATTCCCAATGTGAACACTCATAAAATTATAATGACTGGGGACTTTAATTGTGTTTTAAATCCACTCTTAGATAGGACTCCTGTGACAGGGGGGACGACATCTAATACTGCAAAGATAATTACACAGTTTTTAAATGATCACAACTTATCAGACCCCTGGAGGTTTCTTAACCCAAACTCAAGAACATATTCGTTCTACTCACCAGTGCATTATAGCTACTCAAGAATTGATTATTTTTTTATAGATAATAATTTCCTGCCTACAATTAAATCATGCAAATATGACACAATTGTTATCTCTGACCATGCCCCTCTAGTCTTGGAGCTAAAATCAATAAGCCCCTCGTACTCACCTCGCAGATGGCGTCTTAACCCTCTTTTATTGGCAGACGAGAACTGCACAGAATTTATATCCAAACAAATCAGCTTCTTCCTAGAGACAAACACGTCCACAGAGGTTTCTGCAGGAACACTCTGGGAAACTCTAAAGGCCTTCTTAAGAGACCAGATTATTTCATATCTTTCCCATAGAAATAAATTAGAAACCAAGAAAGTGTCAGAGCTAAGAAATGAAATTACTAGAATAGATGAAGAACAAGCCAGGCGTCCAAGTGAAGCTCTTCACAGGAAAAGGCAGGCCCTGCATACAGAACTTAACATCTTAACAACTAAAGAAACTGAACAACTTATTTATAAGTCTAGACAGCATTACTATGAACACGGAGAAAAAGCTAATAAGCTTTTAGCTCAACAAATTCATAAACAAGAAGTTCACAATGCAATACCAGTAATCACCAACAAGAATGGAGAAGAAATCATCGACCATAATAAAATAATGCACACATTTAGAGATTACTATAAGTCTTTATATTCCACTGAGCCCAAAGAAGACAACACGCAATCTAATGCATTTCTGGATAATTCACAAATACCACAAATAGATGCTTTAAGTGCTGAGGAACTGGATAAACCTCTAACGCTAACAGAATTACTAGACGCTATAAAGTCACTACAAAGCAGGAAATCATCAGGCCCTGATGGTTACCCCGTAGAGTTTTATAAGAAATTCTCCACTCAGCTAGCTCCACTCTTATTGGTAACATTTACAGAAGCTAAAGACCACCAAATACTACCTCAAACATTTCGACAAGCATTAATCACCGTCTTTCCTAAACAAAATAAGGACTTGTTACAATGTGCATCATATAGACCAATTTCACTCCTGAATAATGATGTTAAGATACTCTCAAAAATCCTAGCTAGAAGGATGGAGAAAGTGCTGCCCTCGGTAATATCACAAGATCAAACTGGATTTATTAAAGGCCGACATCTATCTTCAAATCTCCGACGCTTGTTTAATGTTATATATTCACCAGCAAAATCAAACACCCCAGAGATATTACTATCATTAGACGCAGAAAAGGCATTTGACATGATCGAATGGAATTACCTTTTCACTGCATTGGAGAAATTTGGGTTTGGCCTGAATATTTGTGCTTGGATCAAACTACTGTATACCAGTCCAGAAGCTTCAGTTTGTATTAATAAAATTTGCTCAGACTACTTTAAACTAGAACATGGTACCAGACAAGGATGTCCCTTGTCGCCACTGTTGTTTGCAATCGCTATTGAACCACTGGCGGTTCACTGCCGAAATTCTTATCAGATAAAGGGGATTGTCAGAGAAGGACTGGAACAGAAAATTTCTCTATATGCAGATGATATGGTCTTATATATATCGGACCCAGAAAACACTGTCCCTGCTGTTTTAACAGCACTAACAGAATTTCAAAAGATATCTGGTCTTAGAATTAATCTGAATAAAAGTATACTCTTTCCAGTGAACTCACAAGCATATAATATTAAATTAGACACCCTACCTTTTACCATAGCAGATCAGTTTAAATACCTAGGGGTAAATATCACAAGTAAACATAAAGCTCTTTATCAACAAAATGTTGGCGTCTGTATGGAAAAAATTAAGCAAGACTTGCATAGATGGTCAACCCTTCATCTCACTCTAGCCGGAAGAATTAACATTGTTAAGATGAATATCCTTCCTAAACTTCTCTTTTTATTTCAAAACATTTCAATATATATCAATAAATCGTTTTTTAAACAGTTAGATTCAATAATAACCTCATTCATTTGGAACTCAAAACACCCACGTATCCGAAGAGCGACCCTACAAAGACCTCAGGCAGAAGGTGGCATGGCTTTACCTAATTTTCAGTTTTATTACTGGGCAGCAAACATACAAGCCATAAAAACCTGGACACAAATAAATGCACATACACAGGCTTGGTCTGCAATAGAAGTAAAATCCTGTAGTACCTCTTTATATTCCCTGCTCTGCTCTCCAATAAATGAAAGTTATCGCAAATATACTAATAACCCAATTGTGCTTTACTCACTCAGAATATGGAACCAAATTAGGAAGCATTTTAAGATGGAAAATCTTTTATCAGTGGCACCTCTGCAAGGGAACCACCTCTTTCAACCTTCGCAAGTATATCCAGTTTTTAATACCTGGAAAAGTTTTGGGATTAAAATGCTCAGAGATCTTTATATAGACAACATATTTACATCTTTTGAACAATTACGTTCAAAATTTAACCTCCCAGCTACACATTTCTTTTACTATCTTCAAATTAGAAATTTTGTTAAACAGAAATTGCCCGATTTCCCCCACCTTGCACCCTCCACAATGCTGGAAAAAATACTGCTCAATTCCGAGGAAACAAACACTATTTCCGCAATATATAAAATCTTATTAGAGTCCCTACCTTTCAAAGATCCAAGAGGGCATTGGGAAGAAGATCTCTTAATCAATATATCAGAAAAGGAGTGGAAGGTAGCAAAGCAGAGAATTCACTCGAGTTCTATATGCGCAAAGCATAGAATTATTCAACTAAAAATTATATATCGAGCTCATCTGTCTCGCTTAAAACTGTCCAAAATGTTTCCAGGCCAGGATCCAACCTGCGAGCGCTGCAACCAAGCTCCTGCCTCACTGGGTCACATGTTCTGGGCCTGCACCAAACTAACATCATTTTGGACAAAAATTTTTAAGTGCCTCTCAGACAGCCTTAGTATCACAATCCCTCCTAACCCACTAACAGCTGTGTTTGGTGTCCTTCCAGATGGACTTGAATTGAAGAAGGACAAGCAAACGGTGATTGCATTCACTACACTCTTGGCACGCAGACTTATTTTGTTAAATTGGAAGAATCCTAATTCTCCTCTTATAAGTCAGTGGGAAACCGATGTTTTATATTATTTGAAATTGGAAAAAAATCAAATTTTCAGTTAGAGGATCTGTACAAAATTTTTTCAAAACTTGGCAGGATTTAATCAATATTATTTTTGAATAAGAGAATTAACTATTATTGCATTTAACTCCCTTCTCCATCTCTTATTTATATAGATATTTACTTCTCCCCTTCTTTTGTCTAATGTTGCCTTATTAAAAAGCTTAAAGAAATTTTCCTTTAGCTAAGCTCTCCTTCTCAGGGGTGGGGTTTGATTTGTTTTCAAATTTGTTGGGTTATAAATTGATCTGTTTGTATGGAATGATTACAATGAAAATTAATAAAATAAAAATATTAAAAAAAAAAAAAAAAAAAATGTTTCCCCAATCCGGCACCTTTAACTGAGTTTTCGTGGGGGACCCCAGTCTCTTCGCCACTCTTCAATCTAGTGTTGAAGTTTCACTGCACTCAAAGTTTCACTGGGGATAAACTCTTTGTTTGAATGTCAATGTATCGTCAAAAAGGATTACTGCCAGTAGTTTCATTCCACTTCAAGCACTGATGGATTATAATTGTGCCAACTTAGGCTATGAAAAGTAATAAGAATGCATGCATATTGAGTATTATTTACAGGAGGCATTGCATTACAAAAAGTATAGAAAACTATCTAATAGTGTTATTCCTGACGTACTGTAAGCAAAGTAATAAACAATTTTCTAGTTAAAGGAAAATTATTATAGTCTTTTAGTGGCTTCTGTAGAATTACAGTTAGCTGTAGGAAAAAACATAAAGTAGTACTGAAACCCAGTGATGCTTCAGCATACAATACATACACAATATGTGCACTGGAGGTCTCTACCCACTACCAAAAGGCACAGACTGCCACTACACTAAACACTAGTATTAAAAGCAATTTGCCTAAAAAAGAAAAATAAGCACTTACTAAAAATATGAAAGTTTATGGTGGAAAAGCATGATAGATATTTTCCCATTTGAAACATAATGAACATAATTGACACCAGTTGTTTTACTGTGTTATCTCAGCATGACGTTGACCTCAGCCTTCAGACTTTCTTGTGTAGCCCCCCAAATTCAGACCAGAATTATGAAAACAGAGCCAACCACCAGTTATTTTGATATGTTTTCTTATAACGAAATAGACATTGGGAATTCTACACAGCCCTTTTCAATGTAAAAAATGTTCAGCTTCACCTGTCGTCAAATTATTTGACATATCTTAGAGATTTCCAATTGTGTGCATTGTATTTTGGGTAAAAATATAGGACCTCAGAGTTTTAACTCAATAACACACTATTTTCTTAATACAAGTAGGAGCAACAGTTGGTTTAGTAATTGTAAATACAATTTTGGGGTTAGCTGAGAATTACTTGATAACACTTTTCCTATTTATTCCTTACAAGTATTTAAGTTTCCCTTGATAATACAGATAATACAATCAAATCAAGCAAATAATGTAAGAAATGTGTTAGAGAATTTATGCAGGAATATGAAGAGAAAGATTAAATTTATTTTCATCTTACCTTAAGACATTTTAATGTGAGTACTATTTAATAGCTTGGCAAACCTAAACTCAATGCTTATTTTATTGCCTGTATGCCGCTAATTCTAATTAGAGTGGCTAAAAATGATCATTCTCATCATTCATCAATTACTCATGGTCCTAGAACACGCAATACCTTTAACACACTCCTACATGAAAAAACTAGGCGCACTGACTTGGGTTCAGTTAGCCTCTGCTTTATTAATCTAAAGTAGGCACTATATTTTTTTGTTGACGTATGTGAATATAGGTTAGGTGTTGGTAAAATGCACTAAAATACAAAATAAATGTATGTTTCAATGAAAATATTTGTAGTGTTTTATTTTGCATTCACTAATCTGTAACATTTTCAAATGGTTCATTTCTTACATGGACAAACTTTTTAAGTACAGTAAGTGCTTACATTTTTCACTAACCACCAGGTGCACCACAGCAACTAAACACTGGGACAATGTTGTTCTTAGCCATGTTGTATTAATATTATGATATTATATATCTTAGCAAAATATTGCTGATGAAAAATACACTGCCCCACACACTCCTCAAACCACTTCTAAAGTTTCTTTGAGTTATGAGACCCTATTACAGGGCAGAGGCAGGCAACCCACAACTTTTGAAAACTGCTATTCTTATGTTTTGGCTGCATCATAATAATCTTGGTACCATGTGCACAGTTAAAGAAGATACCTAAGAGACCAAGTATTTTGAATATTGTGAACATAACAGTTTCTGGGTCATCCAGCCAGGTTGCTAGCAATATTTTCATTTGAGAAGATGAATGGGGCTTGTAGGAGGACATTTTTATGGACTTCAAAAGTACTCATGTATACACTAAATAGCATAACATACATAACATAACATTCTCAAAGGCAGTTAATCCATTTAGGGCCAAAGGGGGCCATAGCCTGACATCATAACTCTGGGTACAAGGTAGGAACCAGTCATGAACTTCATAATAGCGCATCACATAGCATATAAACAACTGGAGTACCAAAATGAACCCATCCACTTGTTAACATTTTACACAGCAGAATAGAAGCACTTAAAAGGAATGGTGTACTATGTAAAGTGTAAAAATGAAAGTAACAGTGAAATCTTAATGTCCCATATCTAAACTACGTGATCAATTGTAACAGAAATGAGCTTGGTGCTTTGTGACTGATATTTATGGAACCATACTTGCAGAATCTCTCAGTGATGCAAGATGTGAGATTCTCAATCTAAAATTATTGAATTTTAATGTGGAGAGTGTAAAAGAGAAGTGCCAGGCTGTTACAGTGCAAGGGTGTCCATTTTTCCATAGATTGCACATCAGCTGTTATATTTATGATACTTATACATAACTAGGATGACAACACAGGGAAATAAGTTTGATTGGAAAACAATCAATTTGATCTGCTTTTAGTGACAATATACTGTAGTTTGTGGTATTTTTTAAACTATTGATGATTTTCTCTATTTCTAGAAAGTCTTCATGAATTGTCAAAGCAGTGGTAAAGGGCAATGTCGTAGTATACAATGCCCCCGAAGCAATACAAACCTGTGACAGTGTGTCACACTCCATGTGAACCGACATGAGCACAGAGACTTCTGAGATTCTGATAGAGTCTACTGGATTGTACTCCACCTGAAATTCTTTATTGACCATTTTACAGTGCCAGACACCATCTTTAAGTATTCTGCTCTCTACCATCAGGTGCTCGGCTCTAGTATGGCTTTTCATAGCATCACCTCAGCACCTCTATAGATGGGGGATTTTGGTAATAATTTGCACAAGAGATAGAAGCCCTGCAAACCCTATAATGCCCTTCTCGTTTCTGGTGCATCTCAAAATATTCCTCCATACAGGGGACAGATAAAAGGAAGCTAAAACCTAGCTCCTAGAGGCTAAATTAATATTCTTGCTCTGTAAAATCTTTAATATCTTTCTAGCAATAAACCTTTGGCTGGTACCTGTCATGGAGGTAATTCCCAAACCCAGAGGTGGAAGCCAGCGGTAAAGGGAGCCGTCAGACTGAAGAAGATGTCATTTCAAGCTTGGTTAGCTTGTGGGACTCCAGAGGCGGCTGACAGGTTCCAATAGGTGAAGTGGAGCAAAAATTTGGGTTTGGGAGGAGTTCAGTGAGGCCAAGGAAAATGGCTTTCGGTCAGCCTTGAAGCGTTTCTCGCAAACTATCAGTCAACTCAGGAGGGCTTCTATCAGTGTTTTGCCCATGTAGTTTATATTAGAGATTGTGTACTGCTGGCCTCATCAGGGCATATAGTTGGGCAGCTGAAAGAGCACTTCAAGGACCCCCTAAATCCCACAGATCTTCTTTTGAGGAAGTAGAGTCAGGGGACTCAGAGGAGGACACGCTCATCATTAGAACTGAAGCCACTGAGGTATTTAAAAAACTCCTTTGTGGCAGTACTTTGGGTTTGGATGATAATCAAGTTTTTAAAGGTACTGGAAGTTGTTGGGCTGTCTTGGCTGAATTCCTTTTTAAAGTTGCATGGAAGTTAGGAACAGTCCCTCTGGATTGACTAACTGGAGTGGTGGTTGCCATCTTTAAGAAAGGGGACCGGAGGGTGTTTTCCAACTCTAGTGTAATCACACTCCTCTGTCTTACTGGGAAGGTTCTGGAAAGGAGGATCCAGCTGTTGGTAGAGCCTCAGATTCAGGAGGAACAATGTGGGTTTTGTCCCAGACCGGAACACTGGACCAGCTTTATACCCTCTGGAGTAAAGTATACTGGAGGATTTGTGGGAGTATGATCATTTCATTTCATTTATTTTATTTATAGAGCAATTTTCAAGTGATATGCACAACGGGCTTTCAATCAACAAAACAAAGCATATGTTCTTAATGTATACTGGAACCAGACCATTCAGAGCTATATAGGTTGGAAGTAGGATCTTAAACTGGATCCTATAACTGACTGGTAGCCAGCGTAATGAGACTAAAATAGGGGTTATATGAGCAGAGGAATTAAACCTAGTGACGAGTCTTGCAGCAGTATTTTTCATCAGTTGCAGTCTAAACATACTGTTTTTGCTAAGAGTTGTGAGCAAGGAGTTACATAATCCATCTGTGAAGTAATTAGTATCCCCGAAGCCCAATATGGATCTGACTTTAGCAATAATTCTTAAATGATAAAAACAAGACTGAATCAGTATTTTGATATGAAACTCAAGAGTTTAACCTAGAATCAAAAAGAATGCCTATGTTTCTGGACATTCTTTTGAAGTTAACAGCTAGGTTTCCCAAGGAAGCTTTAACCAGATTAGCATTTTGTCGATCACCCATAATTAGCACTTCTGTTTTATCTGAATTTATTTGAAGGAAATTAAAAGATCAAACAGTCTACATGTGTTTTTTTGTACTTGGACAAGGAATATGACCGTGTCCCTCAGGGTTTTCTGTGGGGGGTGCTTCACAAGCCTGTACAACCAGAGTGCATTGCTGGCAGTTAAGTCAATCTCAGTGGGTATGGGACTCTACCAGCTCTGCCTTTAATCACTGATTTTGTTCATATTTTTCATAGACAGAATTTCTGGATGCAGCCAAGGATTGGGGGTTGTCCAGTTTGGTTGCCTAAGGATCAACTGTGACCTTAGACACACGCTGGGATGGTTTGCAGCCATGTGTGAGGCAGCCATGATGAGGATAACCACCACCAATTCTGAGGTCATGGTTCTTAGCTAGAAAAGGGTGGAATGTTCTCTCTGGGTTGGGGATGTGGTGCTGCCTGAAGCAGAAGAGTTTAAGTATATCAAATGAAGGACAAAAGGAACAAGAGATCAATAGGTGGAGCGGAGCAGATGCAAATGTTGTTCTGGTCAGTCGTAATGAATTTTGTCTTGGCTCCCGATTTACTGGTTGATCTATGTTCCTACCCACACCTATGGTCATGAGCTGTGGGTAATGTCTGAAACAACTTGATCATGGATATACATGGCAGAAATGAGCATCTTTTGCAAGGTGTCTGAATGTCTGAACTCAGCCTTAGGGATAGGTTAAGGAGCACAAACATTCAGGAGGAACTCAAAGTCGATCTCCTACTCCTCTACATCGAAAGGAGCTGGTTGAGTTGGTTTGGGAATCTGATTAGGATGCCTCCTGGACACCTCTCTGGGGAGGTGTTTCAGGCATATCCAACTGGGAAAAGACATCAGGTCAGACCAAGGACACACTGGAGAGATTATATATCTTCCCAGAGGAATTAGAGGAGGTGGTGGAAAAAAGAGATGCCTGGGCATCTTTGCTTAGATTGGTACCCTGTGATAGATGGATGGATGGATGGGGGGGGTGTCTCAGCTTATTTGATTGTACATTTGTAATAATGCCTTTTCTATGTACTTTCCTACTGCAAACAATTTTTCCTCTGGGATAATAAAATCTACCTAACTTAACTTAACCTTCTTTTCTTTGTCACTGAGAATCTTTTTCACTATTCGTCTATTTCCTTATCCCATGGTATCTAATATAAGGCAGTCTTTCTAATCCCAATATGCCAATTAACATCAAAATGTATGTCTTTGGGATTTAGGAAGAAAATACTACCTGAATAAAACCTACACCCAAATGTAGAAAATATGAACAGTCAACACAGACAGCTAGGAATACAATCCAGAGCTCTAGAGATGTGATGAGCAGAGCTAACCAATGTCCACTAACTTGATATTTCATCATAGATGTTTTTATTCTTCCATCAGAGTCATCTGCTTAATTTACTATTGCAATACACATTTCATTACAAACATTTATTAACTGAGTTTACAGAAAAGTATATTGCTCTTTATCGTAACTTTCCTTTTAAATAGTATTACAGTGTATGGCCTACAGCCTGTTTTTAACTAAGATGAAAGGCCTTTTTGCAAAATGTGATATTTTGTGTATATTTTATTTTAAAAATTGACATTTCAAGGTAAATAAATTTATTCCAAATTTAATTAAAATAAAATAATGTCCCAGGCCAGCTTACATCACCAGTAATTAAATTTAAATGAAACTTATGGAACAATACAAAGACATAAATAATCAGAATTTGCTTTTAATTACATTAAGAATCACAGTCACACACTATCTTTTTATTAAACTGCCTGGCAGTGCAGCTGCAAACAGACCTACAGGGGGAAACTAAAAATACAACCTGAGACACTGGCGGCACACTAAAGCGCCGTCCTACCTACAGCACACTGGCCTCAGGAGAGGGAGTTCTGCTGAAGAATACTTAATCCGCTTCCGACCTTTGCATAGTCCCAACGGGACTCTGCTGGGGCTTGTTATCGTATGTTCACCGTGTCATTTGTCAAAGGTCACAATAAAGGATTTAAGCCAATCAACATCTAAATGAAAAAATGTTTTAACATGGTAGTTAAAATCAAGTGGGAACAAAATCTTAAAGTAACAAACAATTTTAGATTAATTTGTACATGTCACACCACTGTTATAAATATAGGGTGGGCAAAGTTGAAATGCTTTAAGCTGTTTTCTATTCAGTGATATTGCTTTAGTAACAGAAACCAACCTAGCTCTGTTTGCTATGGCTCATTTGAGTATACAAACCATCTTTATTAAATTTAAAAGAATAAAGCTATACAGTTGGTGCCCTTCATTTGCACCAGTTAGGTAAAATAAAGCATTATATGATCTGATTTGAAATTTGTATGGTCTTTACATTCTGTTGTCTGTGACATTAGAACTTGGTAGCACTTAAAAGTTAACCTTATTTCTTTTCATCCCACATTGATCCAGTGAAAACATATCTATAGAACAGAACTGAGAGCTTATTATACCAGGTCTGTCTATAAGGCTGTCAGTCACAAATCATGTTTGAATAAATGAGGTGTTTTACACTTTGTCTCCGACTTTATTTACTATACTTGTTACTGTTTATTAGTTCTCACTAACAATAAACTTCAATATAATTTCACTTCATTGTTTTATGTTCTGATATGATCTCAGGGCATTTAATTTTCTTAATTTGGAGGGGTACGAGTTGCTGGAGTCCACTGATTAATAAGAGGAACATTTTAGACGGTACAATAGTTTATTGGGTGGTAGAAGAAAATACAACTTTGCAACTGAAATCACAGAATGCTTTTGGATTTTGGGGAGTCTTTAACCTGAAATCCCAAAGGCTATGTCTCATTATGTGAATTTTCCAGTTATTTACAGTAATAGCCTTCATTTACATAATCTTAGCAAGTAGGAGGCAGGTGGTGGTGCACTGCCATGAAGGCAGTAACTTAATGAGATACACCCAATGCTTCAATCCAACTAGTCTGTGTCTCACTTCGATAAATTTTGTTTTTAGTTGTAGGGGTGGGCTCTGTGTGCATGAGAGCTGAAAACTAATGAACACTCATCCAGAGGTCCAATAGATAGATAGATTTATTTGTCCACATGGGGAAACATGGCCTTTTCAGAATTTCTTTAGATAGATAGATAGATAGATAGATAGATAGATAGATAGATAGATAGATAGATAGATAGATAGATAGATAGATAGATAGATAGATAGATAGATAGATAGATAGATAGATAGATAGATAGATTCGAACATACACCAGAATGACTAAAAAGGAAGAATATTAAAAAAGGTAGAAAACTTCTGACTTGACTATCACAGTTATAGTAAGGCATTATGCAGGCATATTGCGTTTTGTATAAAGAATTCCCATTAGTGTTTCCTGACACATTTCTGCTGAATAATTCGTTGACTGAAAGCAGTCAGTGTTAGAGTGTCAGAAAGAGGATGTGCCACATTGTTCATTATGGTACTCAATTTTGTTTTAATTCTCATATCCATATCAGAGACAGAGATCTTTAGTCAAACAAACTAAAGCCTGAAAGAATTTAATATACTGTATATAAAAGAGGTATTATATATACAATGCATCCGGAAAGTATTCACAGCACATCACTTTTTTCCACATTTTGTTATGTTACAGCCTTATTCCAAAATGGATTAAATTCATTTTTTTCCTCAGAATTCTACACACAACACCCCATAATGACAACGTGAAAAAACTTTACTTGAGGTTTTTGCAAATTTATTAAAAATAAAAAAACTGAGAAATCACATGCACATAAGTATTCACAGCCCTTGCTCAATACTTTGTCGATGCACCTTTGGCAGCAATTACAGCCTCAAGTCTTGTTGAATATGATGCCACAAGCTTGGCACACCTATCCTTGGCCAGTTTCGCCCATTCCTCTTTGCAGCACCTCTCAAGCTCCATCAGGTTGAACGGGAAGCGTCGGTGCACAGCCATTTTAAGATCTCTCCAGAGATGTTCAATCGGATTCAAGTCTGGGCTCTGGCTGGTCCACTCAAGGACATATACAGAGTTGTCCTGAAGCCACTCCTTTGATATCTTGGCTGTATGCTTAGGGTCGTTGTCCTGCTGAAAGATGAACCGTCAGCTCAGTCTGAGGCCAAGAGCGCTCTAGAGCAGGTTTTCATCCAGGATGTCTCTGTACATTGCTGCAGTCATCTTTCCCTTTATCCTGATTAGTCTCCCAGTTCCTGCCGCTGAAAAACTTCCCTACAGCATAATGCTGCCACCACCATGCTTCACTGTAGGGATGGTATTGGCCTGGTGATGAACGGTGCCTGGTTTCCTCCAAACGTGACGCCTGGCATTCACACCAAAGAGTTCAATCTTTGTCTCATCAGACCAGAGAATTTTCTTTCTCATGGTCTGAGAGTCCTTCAGGTGCCTTTTGGCAAACTCCAGGCGGGCTGCCATGTGCCTTTTACTAAGGAGTGGCTTCCGTCTGTCCACTCTACCATAAGGGCCTGATTGGTGGATTGCTGCAGAGATGGTTGTCCTTCTGGAAGGTTCTCCTCTCTCCACAGAGGACCTCTGGAGCTCTGACAGAGTGACCATCAGGTTCTTGGTCACCTCCCTGACTAAGGCCCTTCTCCCCCGATCGCTCAGTTTAGATGGCCGACCAGCTCTAGGAAGAGTCCTGGTGGTTTCGAATCTTTATTCCACTTACGGATGATGGAGGCCACTGTGCTCAGTGGGACCTTCAAAGCAGCAGAAATTTTTCTGTAGCCTTCCCCAAATTTGTGCCTCGAGACAATCCTGTCTCGGAGGTCTACAGACAGTTCCTTTGACTTCATGCTTGGTTTGTGCTCTGACATGAACTGTCAACTGTGGGACCTTATATAGACAGGTGTGTGCCTTTCCAAATCATGTCCAATCAACTGAATTTACCACAGGTGGACTCCAATTAAGCTGCAGAAACATCTCAAGGATGATCAGGGGAAACAGGATGCACCTGAGCTCAATTTTGAGCTTCATGGCAAAGGCTGTGAATTTTTATGTACATGTGCTTTCTCAATTTTTTTATTTTTAATAAATTTGCAAAAACCTCAAGTAAACCTTTTTCACATTGTCATTATGGGGTGTTGTGTGTAGAATTCTGAGGAGAAAAATGAATTTAATCCATTTTGAAATAAGGCTGTAACATAACAAAATGTGGAAAAAGTGATGCGCTGTGAATACTTTCCGGATGCACTGTATATATGTATATACTGTATATAGGGAGATTCACTCAAAAGAGGCCCCAAATATTCTATTGCAACACCTGTTAGGATGAAGCAATCTGAACCAAAAAAATACGCTATATACCTTGACATATGTGTAATCAATTATATTACATGCGATGCTGGAAGTGGTTTTCTGCCAGACACATTTCAACACGCCGCTCCATGTTCCTGAATGTATTGGCAAGCATCTCATAGGGAATAGCAGCAATTTCACATTGGTTGTTTTCCTTCAAATCTTCCATAGTGCAAAGCCTGTTGCCGAAAAAGAACTCAGTTTCTGCCATTCTCCTTGCCGACACATCTATGTTGCTGGAAGTAACCTTCCATTAACTCACAATCATCCAGTGTACTATGTTTATATATTATAAAAGAATGGAAAACAGAAAAAAGGACAAGCTTTTGGTTGAACTTGCTGTACCCGTTAACTCCTTATACAGCATGGGTTGTCAGGCAGCACACTATTGGCTGTTGCAAAAACGGCAAGCACAACTGCGCTGGAAGATCAGCACTCAGTCGGTAAGGTAGATATGGCCAGAGTTTTCAGTCATTTAAATTGACATGGTCCAATAACAAAATAAGAAATTGCAGTTGGCAAACCTGACATACCCCACGACCAGAAGTTGCATAATGTGACATTGGTTTATTTAAACTAATTAATTAAATATTATTGGGGAAACATGCAAGACAATGATAGGTATGTCCATTTTGTAAATCATCCTTACTAACAATGAACTCCAGTAGACCTTGATCAAATCTCAGTCCAGTTACTTCCTGTGCTGAGTTTTCACATTCACCCCATATCCACAGCAAATTAAATTAGCACTTAAAGAGTATCTATGGAAAAACTCATTCTAATATATACACATTTTAGAGTTCGGTTGACAATGGAAATACTTCATTGAGTGAACTGCTTAATTCAGTAACCCGATTTTACCCCACATTCCAAAGGTTTAAATGGTAGGCTTCTTGACAAGTCTGAAGCTGTCCATTATGAGAAGGTTTGAAAATATTGTTAAATTTAAAAATTCTGGTTCTGGACTGGTTTACCATTAAGGAATTTTATCACATTCTTCCAGATGCTACTGAGATAACCTGGATCCTGTAAATTGGTAGATAGATAAACATTTGGTTACTTTCTGAGTTAGGGTTTGGTTACTTCCTAAAAGATGTTTGGCCATACGGTTTTATTTTGCACACCTTAGTGGCACCAGATCCTTTAAACATCTTTTGCCTTGCATCACACTTATAAAACACCAGCACATTTTGCTTAAGCTACAAGGTTAATTCAAGCTTCAAATACAAAAATGAAAAGCACATAATGTTATATTGAAAGAACCATTAAAGTGTTCAGCTGGGTAAAACAATTACATATAGGAAAAGGTGTGTTTTTCTGATTTATTAGAAATGGGTTACCACAGGGATCAGCATTATGGCCTCTTAATTTTGCAGATGACATTAAATTAGGTGGATTAGCAGAAGTCCTGCTTGCTGAAGTCTGTAATCTTGGTGTCATTTTGACATTAACTTCTCTTTTGAGAAACATATTAACTCTGTAGTCAAGGGTTCCTTTTTCCAGCTTCATCTTTTAGCTAAAGTCAAACCTTTTATATCTCCTGGGGATCTTGAGAAAGCTACTCATGCTTTTATCTTTTCTCGGCTTGATTACTGTAACTCGTATTCTGGGATCAGCCAATCCTTGATACACAGGTTGCAGTTGGTTCAGAATGCTGCTGCTGCCCGTTTTTTTGGTTAGGACAAGAAAGTAGTTTCTTTACACCGGCTGCCTGTTAGTTTCAAAATTGACTTCAAAATTTTGTTGCTAGTTTTTAAATCATTACATGGGTATGCTCCTGCCTATTTATCTGAATTGTGTGTTTTACATCAGCCATACAGAGAGCTTAGATCTACGGGTCAGTGGTCTATTGTGGTCCCTTGTACTAAGTGTAAAACTAAGTGGGACAAGGCTTTAGCAGCTGCTGCACCTTGTCTTTGAAACTCTTTACCTCATTACATTAAGAAATCACCTTCAATCGAACTGTTTAAAATGAGATGGAAGACCCATTTCTATTCTTGAGCTTTCAGTGACCTAAACTGATACTGATGGTAGCCTTACTTTTAGTCATCTTCTGTGTTTTCTTTAACTCACTGCTGGCTATATATCATTTTATTGTACTTTATTTATATTTATTTTATTTATGTTCATTGTATGTTTTAATGTAAAGTACTTTGGCTACAGAATTACTGATGCTGTTTTAAACATGCTCTCTAAATAAATTGACAATGACATTGCTAAATCCATACAGATGGATCTGCAAAAAATCAGAATCGGGCAGAGATGTAGCAAATAAGTTTAACATAAAGAAATAAAAAACATAGCATATTGGAAAGAATAACTAAAGTCTAGTAGTCTGTAATTCTTATCAATTTTTTCATTATTTCACTGAATTAGTGTTATTAGTGTTCAGATGTCCCATAGATCTATTGATTATACCATATGGTCTAGGATTTTTATTATTTGAACTTTAATAAGTGATAACAATACCTAGAAGACCAGAAGCAATAATTTTAATTATATGCACACAAAAATACCGCTTACTAAATGCACAAACACATCTGAAAATCATTTTGAAAATATTTAACAAAAAATTAAATAAATGACTCTCAAAGCTTTCAATGTTTCCACAGTCATGCTTGTTGTGATTTAAACAGCTCAGTAAAACTGTACTTGTATTTTTTCTGGACTTTAAAAGTGGTGAGCAAAGGTGACTATTTATGAAATTTATCAAAACAGTTTAAATCCATTGGATCAACTTTACCCAATTAGTTTGCTATAAATGGAAACATTTTCATTTAATGTCACATATTTATTTACAAACTGTGCATGCAAATGCTGTATAAATACTTAACAGAGGAAGAGTGAAGTACTAGGATGAGTAAACTTTGTGTTACACTAAATGAAATGTCATTAATAATTTTTAACATAATTTTACATATTTCCTGATGCATACTTTAGAATAGAAGTATTACATTATAACAATGAAACACATATTTCTAAAAATAAAAGAGTAAATTAATTCAGTCAATATACAAACAATTTAGTAAATCATAGAATGAGCTTCGATTCATTAATGTTAAACCACCTTAAAACTGTGTCCTTACCCAATTCAGACATCTCACTAACAAGTTCGTTACCTTATAATTTCTTATACTGATTAAAACAACAGCAGTTAAACAGAAGTTCAGCAGACTTATTTTAGAATAACATTAGCGGATAATTGTCAGATTCTGAAGAAACTCTATATTTCCAAATAAATAGTGTGATTTTTTTTCTAGTTTAGGGTAATACATAGTTTTCCCATTGAGTTATTGAAGGTGAACCAGAATTGTTCCAGTTGAAGAAGGTTAACCAATGTGTTAACAGTACAGATTTGGAAATCATAGAGAATTTGTTAATAAATAGTATAAACAATCTGATATAACTCCAAAGACAGTTGTAAGAAAATTTAGGATGATTGTAAATCCATGAGATAAGCAAAAATCTTTGTCCAAAAAGCTCTCAATTTAGGATAGTCTCAAAAGATATAACCTTATGAGTACAGAGCTATATGACATGATTCATAATAAGGAGTTAATCCCTGATATATTTTAGATAAGTTTTGTGTGCAAAGGTGTGGCTGATGTATAATTTTAAGGTGAATTACAGGAGTAAATGTTATGAATAATCAAATTAAACACCTTGTCAGAAATATTAATAAAGAGTTATCTACTGGTGAGCACTATGACATTGATTGATAGTCTGGAAATGTCACTGATATCGTCTTCATTACTGCTAAAAAATATTCTTAATTTTGTTCTTTGATGAGTTATTAGGGAAGTTAGGCACAGTCTTCTTAACATAGATTCTAAAATCTAAACTTAAAAATTAATGTGTTCAGGAAATCCAATAGTTTCAACAAACATGATCAAAAGGTAAAGTTCTATCTATAATTAAGTTGAAATAAATTGAAAAATGTATTTCAAATGTATACGCGTTGACTTAAAGATTTTTATTAATGATTGTAAATCTTGTAATTGTGTTAATAGACCAGACAGATTCATGGTGGGGGAAATTCAATGTGTTCTTGAGTAGTGAAAATATGCGTAAAAATAGTATGTGTACTTAAAAGAAAAGCTTAGCTCTATCCCACTAAGGACATCCAAATAATGTTAATGGGACATATTTTTTATAGTTTGCTGATATATAATATCTTGAGTTTTACTTTTGCACCTATTCATAAGTTTGTATGAGTGAAAGGTGCATACAAATTCAACTTGGGGTGATTGCTTAAGTGTTTATATGAAAACCCAGGGAAGATTCTATATACATTACTTTATTATGGCATTAAAGCAAAATATCCAGAAAAATATCAAAGCATGAAATTTAAATAGTAATGGTGTGAACGAAGAAAATTCTGAGAAATTCACATAGACAGTTGAGAAGTTAGCAAAGTTAAAATCACTCAGAGGATATTTAATATTGTTCCATTATACTTTGAAAGTCTACACACTTAACTTCAATTAAAAAAAATACAAACAATTAAATATAATGGCTGTGCCAACTGTATTAAGAGTGTTAAGTATACTAGATGTGTTTTACAGGATTGCTTTAAAATTAATTTTTATAAAACAATGCTTTTTTCCCATTCAGGCACTATAGCAGACCATAATATCCATCCTTCTTCGAAACCTGCTGTGAGATTTTTGAGCTCTTTTGAGACCCTCACCAACGGTGCTGCACACTGAAATGCGATTGACACATCTGTTGAGGGTTGCTTGTCCGTCACAGAGGCAACCGCAGTTTCGCAGCACCACCAAGGCAACTGCAAGTTCATAGCCTCCCCGCGTAGCATATCTATTACCCGATGGGTGAGGCGGGGAACATTATATAACCCAACCACTAACCTGGCCTGCTCATTTGCTGTGTCTGTGTGTATTGAAGTGGTAACTCCCATTTGAAAAAATACCCTGACTGTTCCTGTTTTGATGAGAATAAAGTTGGTTTTCTTGAAGCATCTTCTCTCGGGTACAAAACAGTGACTCATGCGTCACAGTGCATATTCAGAGCAGAGTTATGTGGAAGATGGAATATATCCCAGCAAGCACTGGGTACAATGCAGGAGCAATCACTGGACAGGATGCTAACAAACTGCTGGGTGAACATGCAAACACACACTTCAGGGGCCAGTTTCCTAAACTAAAGTTTGCTATCCAGACATTGAAATACTGACTGAATCCATCCACATTACTGCCTAGGGTGATAAATTACATTATCCTGATTAATATTTATTAACTCCAGAACAAAAATGATTCACTCTGTTACCACAACCACAATGGCTGAATGAATCATTCTGTCACTAGAATGCTGGTGAATTTAACAATAGGAAAATCAGAACAAACAAACTTCTCTTAGCATGTTCCATCTGTAGACAAAACAAGCTGGACTTGCTCTATTTAAATGTCAATGCCTTAAAATGTAAACCTGTGGCACAACCAGGCAGATCTGACCATCTTACTACCACTTACAAGCATTTTATTGTCAGCAGCAGCTCTTGACTCTCATACTATCCAAGCCAGAAGTTTTTATATGTGTTTGGGTGGTCGTTGATTGTATTTTTCTTGAGTTTCTATAACTAAGCATTTCACTACAATCTGCAGTGTGTGTTTAATTGTATGTGACAGACTTTGATTTGATTTATTATCTTCAGCCTACCTAACCCACATTTGGAAACCTACAAAGATATTAGACAGACAGACAGACAGACAGACAGACAGACAGACAGACAGACAGACAGACAGATAGATAGATAGATAGATAGATAGATAGATAGATAGATAGATAGATAGATAGATAGATAGATAGATAGATAGATAGATAGATAGATAGATAGATAGATAGATAGATAGATAGATAGATAGATAGATAGATACTTTATTAATCCCAAGGGGAAATTCACATACTCCAGCAGCAGCATACTGATACAAAAAACAATATTAAATTAAAGAGTAATAAAAATGCAGGTAAAAATAGACAATAACTTTGAATAATGTTAACGTTTACCCACCCCCCCGGGTGGAATTGAAGAGTCGCATAGTTATGGGGGAGGAACGATCTCCTCAGTCTGTCAGTGGAGCAGGACAGTGACAGCAGTCTGTCGCTGAAGCTGCTCCTTTGTCTGGAGATGATACTGTTTAGTGGATGCAGTGGATTCTCCATAATTGATAGGAGCCTGCTGAGCGCCCGTCGCTCTGCCACAGATGTGAAGCTGTCCAGCTCCATGCCAACAATTGAGCCTGCCTTCCTCACCAGTTTGTCCGGGCGTGAGGCGTCCTTCTTCTTAATGCTGCCTCCCCAGCACACCACCGCATAGAAGAGGGCACTCGCCACGACCGTCTGATAGAACATCTGCAGCATCTTATTGCAGATGTTGAAGGATGCCAGCCTTCTAAGGAAGTATAATCGGCTCTGTCCTTTCTTACACAGAGCATTAGTATTGGCAGTCCAGTCTAATTTATCATCCAGCTGCACTCCCAGGTATTTATAGGTCTGCACCCTCTGCACACAGTCACCTCTGATGATCACGGGGTCCATGAGGGGTCTGGGCCTCCTAAAATCCACCACCAGCTCCTTGGTTTTGCTGGTGTTCAGGTGTAGGTGGTTTGAGTCGCACCATTTAACAAAGTCCTTGATTACGTCCCTATACTCCTCCTCCTGTCCACTCCTGATGCAGCCCACGATAGCAGTGTCGTCAGTGAACTTTTGCACGTGGCAGGACTCTGAGTTGTATTGGAAGTCCGATGTATATAGGATGAACAGGACCAGAGAAAGTACAGTCCCCTGTGGCGCTCCTGTGTTGCTGACCACAATGTCAGACGTGCAGTTCCCGAGACGCACATACTGAGGTCTGTCTTTAAGATAGTCCACGATCCATGCCACCAGGTATGAATCTACTCCCATCTCTGTCAGCTTTTCCCTAAGGAGCAGAGGTTGGATTGTGTTGAAGGCGCTAGAGAAGTCTAGAAACATAATTCTTACAGCACCACTGCCTCTGTCCAAGTGGGAGATGGATCGGTGTAGCATATAGATGATGGCATCCTCCGCTCCCACCTTCTCCTGATATGCGAACTGCAGAGGGTCAAGGGCGTGTTGAACCTGTGGCCTCAGGTGGTGAAGCAGCAGCCTCTCCATGGTCTTCATCACATGTGACGTCAGAGCAACAGGCCGGAAGTCATTCAGCTCACTAGGACGTGATACCTTTGGGACTGGGGTGATGCAAGATGTTTTCCAAAGCCTCTGGACTCTCTCCTGTTCCAGGCTCAGGTCCTGTAGAGGACCCCCCAGCTCCGATGCACAGACCTTCAGCAGTCGTGGCGATACTCCATCTGGACCCGCTGTTTTGCTGGCACGAAGTCTCCTCAGCTCTCTGCTCACCTGCGCTGTTGTAATTGTGGGTGGGGATGTCTCTCCTATGCTGGTATCAGCAGAAGGTTGGGTGGAGGGTGCAGTACTCCGAGGTTTGAGTGAGAGTGGGTTAGGGTGCTCAAACCTGTTAAAGAAGTTGTTCATTTGGTTTGCTCTCTTCACGTCTCTCTCGATGGTGGCACCCCGCTTCGAACTGCAGCCAGTGATGATCTTCATCCCATCCCACACTTATTAGAGCATTTTCTGATCACTTCCTCATGATAGTTAATTTATTTGGAAATAACAGTTACAAGAAAAGAGAGAGTGAGAGGTTGGGAGCATGCACTGATACAGCGATTTGCTGGACCCACCTCATGGTGAACCACCTCTGGATCCCAAATTAGGGCCCAAGCAAAGCTGTGCTAAGGGTGACATCTCAGTATCACACTAGTTGGAACAGAGTGTAACAGTACAAGTTTTTTTTACAGTGGCTAGAGTGCCAATCCTGCCACCAACTCCCAGCCTAAATGTTTTTTCTCATCTAATTTTTGCAGTGTGATGAAAAGCATTGTATTATTTCAGAGGATTTGTCATACATAGATCTTTTGCATTAACCCTCATTGTATGTAAATAGAAATCATTAAATGGTATTGAATAGAGTAAATAGTGTAGTAAGTAGAATTAGTAAAACAGTACATTCTAAAAATTATTCATTAGAGGAACTAATTTAAATTATGGGTAAAACATTCCCCATAAATTAATTGAGTAATTCAAACGTAGTTCACAGTGGTTAATGTAACACTAGCCAAATTAGGTACTCTAGCCACAGTGTAATAAATTAGATTAATAAAACTTATTTGAGTCACTAAAATTCACTTCAATTGAGTACAACAATCAGTTTATTTAACGAAATTATGTTAACTGAACAAAATTTAAATGTGTTGACTTCATACTCTCACATTACATAATAGTCTTCTATATATTGTTAACTAAAAAGACAAACCTTTAGTTTTAGAAATGATATTTCCACAAATCTAAAATCTACATTTTAATAACCAGGAGCCCAATTATATCATTATTAAATAACAGTACCTCATAACCAATTATACCAGATGATGTAATTAATCTACAATATGGCTTCCTGTTGTCACATACAGAAGAAACAAAGGTTCTTGTGATGTAGGATGTGCAATCGGTTTTCTAGATTACTGAAGACAAAATAGCCTAAAGCCACTTTCACAGCGACAAATCTTTGGAACTTAAAACATAAAGTTTAAACATAAACTTTCTTTGAACTCTGCAGTATCGTTACACAAAGGATGTTCCCTTATGAGAAATTATCTAATAAATAAATAACTGAAAAACAGCACATGTTGGAAAACATACAAATTTATGCTGAAGGTTAAAATATTAAGGTAATTTGTCCACCTAGCAACATGGCTGTGTGATATTCAAATGTGATTGATGATTCCATACTGATGAGATTGTTATTATGACATTCAACAAAATGATGTCAATTATGCATTTCAAACAGGAAAATACAGAAAGGTCTACAAACATGCTCAGGTTAAGTTGAACAAACTTAAAGTAGCTGTGTATTGGGAAACGTTTTCCGAAAAATATTTTTATTTTCGAGTAAAGTCAATCTAGTAGTTGGATGATAGTAGAATATGTCAGAATTATTTTTATGAGTGGTGCTGTTATGAAATCAATTTATGTGTTTCCGCATATAGTATATTATACTTCTTAAAGTGATACCCAAGAAATGTAGGTATTAATTTTGAATAAAGTCAGCTTAAGAGAGCAAGTGATTTTTTGGGGAAGTTCAAAATGGATTTGATTGAGAATTGATATGGAGACATCATATTTTTCCTTGAATAACAATATAAGTCAAAGTTTCATTTCTCTCTTTTAATATTAGGCTATTTTCCTTCCTCCCTTATTTCTTCTTTACTAGTAGGGTGTTTCAGAATTCCTTTAAACTGTTCAAGACAATTATTGGACTTGGGTTAGTAGACAAACAGAAAAGGGTAACGGCATCTCCCTGAAAAAACAAATAGATTTGATGGAAACTAAAAATACAGAGGAAGACAAATAACATAGCCATTGATTTATTCAAGTAGACATGCAGATAAAAAATTAATTTGTAATCACATTTGCTAAATCGAGATCTAAATTAGATACAGGAGCAGTTAATTGGATAGGAAAAATTAATGTTACACTGAGAAAAAGTCTTTTTTGCTAAATTAGTGCCAGTCATTTTCGGTTTTACATTGGAAGAAAGTACAAAACCACTCAAATGAATGCTAATCTATTCAACGCACCAATGATTGGCATGTTTTCTGTGTCACTCAGACACCTTAATAAAGAAGTCTACTTAAAGCTAAAACTCTGAAATATTTTGTTTTTGCTCATCTTGCAAGGCACTAAATAAATGTTAGGGTACCAATCAGGTCACCCATTTTAATGACGTTGGTGGCAAAAATAAACATCCTGTAGAAGGGAACAGCCCGGACACAGACAGGCAGACACTTTGCAGTCCATCACCACACGTTTATTTACACTATTATTGTACATAAGTCACTAAGTGCACCGCCACCAACAAACCCCAACAGTCTCCCAAAGTCCTGGCTTCTCCTCCAAGCCGTCTCTTCACTATCCACACACTCAGGGCCTCTCCTTGCCGCCTCCTCTGACCTCGTCTACCTCCTCACCCGACTCCAGCCTTGATTGCAGGGCGGCGGCTCCTTAAATAGGCGGCTGATTGAGGGCCGCACCCGGCCACCTGCCACAATCCATACAATTGTGCAAACAAGAGCAAAACAGTTATTAGGCTCAAAACAATCATCAAAACAAAGGTTACAGTAGCTCTGAAGAGTGGCTAATGTTTAGGTTGGAGGTCCTTCCATTAGTTTGCTCTTTCACAAATGAGGCACCACTTTCCAGGAGCATCTGAGTCTTATAGTCCTCACACCTGAAAGGGCAGGGTCAATTGCCCTCATTGGGTGTCTTCTCGGCGCTGTGGGGTATAAGTGCCATACCAGATGGACATCCCGGCCAAGACAGAAGGTTCCTTGTCCAGAAGTGAAGCCCCAGCCGGATGTACAAGCGTCCCGAATGGATATACTTACAATACCTTCCATGGCCGGGATAAAAGGGAAGAACAAGGAAGAACTGTCTCAAAAGGCTGTTTATTCCCCAGCCCTGGATATTGATGGTCTTTTGGACGCAGGTATAGGAATGCTGGGAGTTGTAGTTCCCTATTGGGGTCTGTGGGTGCCACAAGAAGGCACTGCAGGAAGTTACACTACCTACTATTTGGGACTTCCCTATGACACAGAAGTACTTCCAATGGGTGAAGCCCTGGCACCAGAAGTATTCCTGGGTGCTCAATAAAAGGGCCTCAGCTGCTCCGTCCAGGCGAGTTGGAGCTGGGAGAAAGGAAGGCAACACTCGACTGGAAGAGAGCAGTGCGGTAGAGAGAGGAAGAGAAAGAGAATAGTCAACTTGTTTTGTTCTTTTTATATGCAATATTCTTGTAATGAAACACCCTTTATTTGAACCCGGGACTTTCTTGTGTGTTCATGTTTGGGGATTGGGACTCATTGACACCCCCTAGCCTTCACAGGGGCTTAGTAGTGCTTATGAGCCCAGAAGGTGACTGTCTGATGGGCATGCGTGTCACCGACAACCATAAACAGAAGAAAATATATCTAATCTATACAAGTTTACACAGCATATTTCCTGACATTTTTGAGAACAATAATAACTTATAGGAAAACAGGGAATTTTTTAAAAAAGCTTTGCTGAATGAAATATAAGTGAAAATACAGAATTTGGTGAACCCAAAAACTGACTTATTTTAAAACCATTTTTACAAAATAAGTGGATCTTAATATGTTTCTGTTTTTAGGTAGGTTTTATTGTGTGTCTGTTTTTTAACAGGCTAAATGCCATGTTCTTTGTCTAGGAACAGAAAGAATTTGTCTTGACTTAAATGAAAGCTAAAGCAATTTATTTTGCCTACAAAAAATTACATCTATTGTAAAACATGTTTATTGTTTCAGGAGATTGTGTGGACAGCTTACATTGACAGTTGATCATTTTAATTATTTTTAAGGACACTGTTCTATAAAGAATTAATACAGTGCATAACAATACAAACAGAAGGCACAAAATGTCATCAGTCAGCCCTAAGATTTTCTCAGTGTGTAATGTTAAACTAAGTAGACTGGTAAAACAATGGAATACCAATGTGCATTTCCAGTTATCCTGATAAGTAAATGGGCCTAATTCACACAAAATGCCCAAAACTAAACATGAGCAAAGATGAATAAATTTAGACTGACAGTACAGAATTCCAACGGTGGAGAACAAAGAGCATAGTGGTGAATTACTATCCCAGTTTTGTAGACAGCTGAGACAGATAAGTTGAGTCAAGATAAAAATCAGACACCCTAAAAATAGACTTCTGAGCCTAAAGGCATAAAGCACTTCAAGTCTGACCAGAACCATCAGTCTGATAAAACAACTTTTACAGTGGTGTCTGACATGTTTATCTTGCTAATTTGATTGGTAGTAATTCAAAATGCTTGTGCAACTAAACCAATACTGAGCATAAATAAAAAAATATACATTTCTTTTCTGTATCCCTTGAATACTTTATGTAAAGTATATGAACATAAAACGCCAAGTTTTCTACATTATCTACCGTAAATGCACTCTCTTAAAATAATTACTTTTGTTTCCTCTCATCAGAAGTCTAGTTTGCTGTTCTCAGTTATTGATATGGAGGGCCAATTATTTTCTCCTTTGTTTGACACATAACCATTTCAATAGTAATAATAATTATACACTGTGACAAGTAGAAGGTGTTGCAGCACCCCAAATCCCAAACACAACTCCAATGACACCAGTATAAATAAAAAGGTTTATTAATATAAATACCTTACAAAAAAGCTTCTTACATGTTGCACATTCACAAATGATCTCTTCTTCTCTCTTTTTCACTCTTTTATTTCTCCATTCCTCCCAGGTGAGTGCTGTCCTGCTCCTCTCCCAACTCAGACTCAACAGGACAAGGCAGTGAGAGACCCAGGAGTATTTCTGGTGCCAGGGGATTGTCCGTTGGAAGCATTTCCAGGTAAAGGTAGGAAGCGTAACTCTCTGCAGCATCCATAGACTCCAGCAGGGCTGCCCCACTAGCCTACAGTTCCCAGCATTCTCTGCAGGTGTCTGAATAGGCACCAAAGCCCAGGGATTCTGGATGCTGCCATCTAGCAAGTTGGGGGAGCATACAGACTTGATATGGAGCCTCCCGTTATTGGCCTCCCTGCCAGTTAAGCAAATGGGGCCAACCCCAGCAGAGACACCAACCCATGTGTGGTGTCCATAACAACATATGAAGTAGTTTAATTGGAGGTGTACTCTTTTAATTGACACACCAAAAAGTTCAATTGGACTTTATTAAATACAGCATGGGAGAGATGTGCAAATGTAACTTTAAGTGATTTAGCTAAAGGATCAGGTTCAAAGTCAATAAATGGTGTCACACACGTGCGCATGGGAGGCATCTAAAGGGTCTAAATGAGAGTAATTCCATGCCAGACCGTTCAAGGGGAAATTCCACCTAGCCCTGATGACGTCACGTTCGGGCCCGGCCCTTCTGGTGACATCACTTCTGGCTCTAGGCATTCTGATGACATCACTTCTGGTCTTGAACCCATGGGGGAGGACCAATCCAGTTCCGGCTTTTTCATGATGTCACTTCTGAGTTCGAGCCTATGGAGGAAGATCCTTCCGGATCCAGCCCCTGTTGACATCATATCCTGTTTCGGCCTTTAAAGCCGACATCTCCAACATCTTACAAGCAGTTAATCAGTTCTGTTTTGGAGTCCAAATTGTGCACATCCTTGTGCACAGATGGGCAAACAAAAGAATCTTTTTAAAAAAATATTTATTTGAGAAATACCGAAAAATTAAACAAAAGATCTACAAAGCAAACGAGGCATTAAAGGAGTTGCCAAACAGGCAATCCACAGCAAACAAGTCCCAAAAGCATAGTCCAGTAATCAGAATTCAAAGAGCAAAATACTGAAAATCCATTCATAAACTACAATACGACTTCAATAGACTTTACAATCACGAATGATTCCCCACTGAACTGCCTGCCTCCACAGCCTTTGCAGGGATGAAGGATGTTACTAAATGGTGATGGACAGGTGGGCCCCCAAGAACATGGAAGATACTCACATTTAGGGACAGTGCATCAATATATAATTACATATGAAACCAAAACAAAGAAAACACAAAAGACACACCTAACTTAATATCCATATATAATACACGGAGGAACCCCCATATCCCCACCCCCCCAATCATCTCCATACAGGGACAAAGCCAAGTACTTGAGGGGGCTTAAGGTATTTCTTAAAATGCAAAAGCCATCCCATAAAACCCCATCTCCAAAGGAAAGGCCCTAGGTATAATATTATATGGCTGCCACAGGGACACCTAAATGTGCTTTTTAACACATTGTAAGGCAATAAATGGTGTTTAGTTTAAATGTAACTATGTTTAACTTTAAAAAGAAAGTTTTGTCAAAGAATGCATAATTTTCCTTACCCTTTTTTGTCAGTCCCCCCTGAACTGTTACTGCTACACGGCCAGCTGCTTCAAAACATTCTGACGCTGTCCCGTTTTCTATACTATGTAACTACTTGTAAAAGCTTTGCTTTGGTAAAGTGAGCATACATCTAGTGACTTAGGGCACTACAAAGCTGCAGTGTGTAGTGTTTTAACCTTTCAGTGCATTGTTGTCTGTGTTGAGTTTGCAAATTCTTCTTGTGTCTATATGAATCTTTGTTCCTAGCATTTTGTTTTTCTTCATATATTCCCATATCGGTGAGTGTTAACTTAATTGGAGATTCCTAAGTGGGCGTGGGTGAATACATAAGTGGGCTCTATAACTGAGAAATGTATACTGCCTTATGCCTGATGCTGCAAGAATAGACTTTAGCCCACTGAAACCCTGAAATGAATTAAGTAAATCTGCGGATGCTATACGAGTTCCTGAGGTAGGATCACATGCTGTAGGGTAGTGTTTTCAATGAGAATGATACATTTTTATTAGCAATAACTGTATAGTCAAAAATCATTAGAGTTAGAAAAAGCTTAGCTGTTCACTAGAAATGCAAGTCAAAGTTTGTAAATTACTAAAAGTTTACAAAAATAAGCAATTTAGAAAGTTCTGCAAGCTTAAATAAACTGATCTCTCCTTTTTACAGTAAACAACTGCTGCATTCTTCTTGGATGGAGTCATTTAACTGTTCAACTGTTCTATTTAAATTTGAAAACTGGAGATCTGGATATTTTAAAGCATGATTGCCAAAATTGTGCAATAAGTGGATATTTGCCAATCATAGATTTGTACCTGCTCTACCTGGCACAGCAATGTTAATATAATTATAATTCCTGGCACACTATGTCTATTTCTTCAGTGTGTATCACATAAGTGCAGAACAATCATTGTTTGAGAAACGTAGAGTAGATTGCTTAGTTAGGCCTCTGACTTTGTTTCATTGCAGGTATAGAAATAAATATGCTAACAACATATAAAGTTAATATAGCAAGAAATGGCAACATATTATGCCTCTCTTGTAACTGTCAAAATAATATTTATGGGCTTGGTGCTAGCCATGAAAAAATGTAGTGGGTGGCAATAATATGGTATCTAAGAAAAAGTAATGTATTGCCACACATGTGTGCTTGGGATGCAGGCTAAGGGCTTAACAGAGGGCAGCAAATGAGGGCAGGAATCTCCCTCTTCTGCAGATCACCTGAACAGAAACCTACATAAAGCTTTACCAGTTCCTGCTCTCCTTTCCTAGCCACGCCTCCTTCTGACCTCACTTCTGACTTGAACTCTCACGGACCCGCCTCTTCCTCCCCTGTAACTATAAAAGCCTAGTACCCTCCCTTTCAATCCTGTCCCTATTTAGACGCTGACCCAGACAGTACTCTGAAGCTAATAATTTTGCTTGCAATTCTGCATAATATATGGGGTGGATCCCTAACTATTTTTCTATCTTTTTCATGTTTTACAACATGCATAATTTGTAAGCGGTTTATATGCATTGCTTTTACAATTTACATTCTAGTGTGCTGCATAACCAGTCTTGAATGGCAGGCTAATCATGTCTGGATGTACTGTGGATATGTTTAGTACATCCTGTAAGTGCCATGAGCATGGGAAAGGCGCTATATAAATAAAATGTATTATTATTATTATCTTTAAAATTCAAGTTACAGTATGTGCTTTTGGCTTATTCTATTTTTTGTCAGTATGCATACACTTTTTGTCTAAACTACCCAGTAAAAAGTTTAAGTAATGCAGTTTACTAGTCACAACAACATTTTCTTGCAAAAGTTTAGCTCAAAGTACTTTACAAATAGCAAAATAATAAATAAATAGATTGCAAAAATAAGTAAAAGGTAACATATCTATTTCCACTCATTAGCAAATATTTCACAATTAGAAACAATCCCTTTGTGTTTTCTGAACTAAAAATGTGACCACTGTCATAAAGCTAATGGTCTAGTTCCATTTAATCTAAAATATTTTTTCACCATATCACAATTAATGTGCATTACCACAAAGACTTTAAAGAATGTACAGTACTGTACATTCTTTAGTCAGTTACTTTCAAGTATAGTATACAAAGCAGTGCAAGGTTATTGTATTATTACTCTGTAATTTATTTAAAGGTTCATAATCTAAATATTGTACCATCATTGAACAGTAACAAATAACATTATTTAAGAGCTCTGTTCAGAGTTTTAGGGTAAAAGACACAGAATAAGTTTGGTATAAAGTTTTCAAATGTGTAATATGATATTGCAGAAAGAAGATGGCTGTTGACATGCATTAGCACTTTTGAAATGTGAGGGACATTGGCAATAAATGTAGTTGGTAAAATGCCAGAGATCTTTAGTTTCTACTTTAATATCTACCTCTGCTTTAAACATCTAAGAAGTCAAATATAAAAACAATAAGAAGTTGTATAGAATAATGCTAAAACTAAACTGTATAACTACTGATTTTCTTGATTTGTACAAATACAGTATAAGCTTAGGAAAAGTATCCTTTGAAATTAAACTATACAACCAAAAATACATGTATGCTTTGCTGTTGCCGATATTTTTTACACCAGAAGAGCAGCCTTTAAAGTGCTTGGAAAATTTTTTTTTTTTTATAACTAATTAAGTCTACCATGAAAACTAAGATTCTCTTTCCCCTTTAAAATCCCACATTTCCACAAAGGGATGTTTTTAATCTGAAAACTATAAACATGCTGTTGTCTTTCAAAAGGTTATTTCTGTTTAGCTGTTTTGTTTTGCATCCTTTGAGCTGATTAATATGAAGCACAATTTTGATATACTTTATTCGACCAGGAGCTAACTACTACCAGAATTAACGCTTTCAGTATGTGAGATCAATCATGAATTTGTTTATTTAATTAATAGATGTAATTACAACTTGCATTCAGCAAGCCACTTTGATGTTTCTGATCGAATGACTAATACAGTTATCATGATAGTATGTATGTATAGAATCAAAGAAGTGTATAGAATACCTATGATGTATTTATGAAATGGAGTGATCATTTTAAACTCCTAGCTAAGTAATGGTGCAGGAGCAAGTCAGATATGTGAACTAAAAAAGAACAATGCATGATAGACAGAGATAGTGATGGTTCTGATTTCTTAAGGTACATTGGTAAATAATCAGTTTAACATACATAATATAGAAGATAGCAATTGAAATACAAGATGGTATTATACTTCCAGAAAATAAAATAAATTTACCTCTTAACACAAAAAAAATTGATAAAAGTAAATACTGTAGTGAGTGGAGTGAATATACTTTTAAAAACATTGTGCAACCATGTCTGTTCTAAGATAAGAAATAATTTTTTATTATTAAGCAATGTATTTTGTTGTTTTTATGTATAGCTGATATAAAATTACTCTTCGGCACTTATTTTTGTAAATGAAACAAGATCAAAGTAAGTAAAAGGTAAAGTGCCACTTCCAGTTAGTGGAAATAGCCCAAAAGTTAATAGAAATCTACGTTTTGTACCTAATACTTGTATGCAAATTTTGGTTGACCTAAGTGAAAGCGTACTCAAGTTATCGTGTTTGCACCCACACACACACACAGACACACAGACATAATTCCAAAAATGGTATTTTCAGATTTAGGGAGGTTTAAAGCATCGAGATTCATCAAAATCTCAAAATGGAATTTTTGGAGGATTCCAATACTTCCTCTATACTTCGTATACAAGAAAATCAGGGAGGTCTAAAGCGTCGAGATTCATCAATATCTTAACATCGAATTTTTGGATGATTACAATACTTTCCATATACAACGTATACAAGAAAGTAAAAACTAGGATACAAACTACAATGCCAAAATTGCATTGAAACATGCCATCACCTATGAAATTCTGCAGGTGACATAATCCTGGACTAAGATCACCCTCTCCAAAAATCCATCCATTCATCAGTTTCCAAATATCATCATAGTTTTCATTGTTTTTTTCTAGATTAAATTAACTGTTTAGTGTGGTTGGATTTTTCTGATTCTCATAGCCATGATATCGATCAATTAGCACAAAAAACATTTTTTCTTTAGTTGGCCACTCAGTCAATCAATCAGTCAATCAAGGACATGTAGTTTTATTCTCAGGTAACGTATTTTTGTATTTGAAATATAATTAATATCAAGTTAAAAAATACAGACAAGTCCTCACCCTTGACATCACTAACTTACAGTCAGATATGCTACCATATTACCACTATTGTGCAACCACCATATGCCAGAACTAAAATTCTCTTTCCAACTATTAAAAGCCAAACATCATCATGTTTTTTTCTGAATTTTTCAGAATTATTTTAACATTTTTATGAGATTGGATTTTCTTGTGCTTCAACAGTAGAAAATTAATTGTTTAGTAAAACCTGTTTTTCCTTTCAATGTTTGCAAATATCTAAGAATTTCTTGGACACAAGTTGTTGTATGCCACATCTTAAATTTGTGGTATAACTATAAGAAAAGCACTACAAAATGGCAAAAAAATGAAACAGTACCATAAAAAAGCAAATAATACTAGATTTTTAATAACTCTTTACTCATACACAAAAATGTACAGTAGGCAAAATTAAACTAATAATTATGACTTTAAAAAAATTATTATTTTTTTTTTGTGCCTTTGGTATTGCAGGATCTTCATAAGTATTCCCACTGTAGTTACAATAACAAGTATTGTTTACTTTAGAAGTTTTAGGGGTAAAATGAAATATTTGTCTACATCTTTACATTACATTAACAATTAGCATGATGCAGGATAAGGCATCAGATGGTAAACCTTACATTTTAGGTAATTACTTCTTGATATTGTGGTCAAGATGACTAATGTTAATATCAAAGGATAAATAAAAGTTATTCATTTCTAGGACCAGGAGCTAAAGAATTCTTAGAGAATTTTACAAAAGAGTGGTTGATAATACAAACTGAGGATCATTACCAAAAAAATTTAAAATGTACAAGCAACAACACCAAAATGGGTAACGAAATTCATAGTTGTAATGTTCTAAAGTAAGAAGTCCTAACCGATACTAATTATCCTTTCCCTGACTAATATGAAATGTATGGTTCACCATTGAATTAGGTTGAATCTGAAGGCTTGGACGCTGTGCTGCATGCAGCCATCTAAAAATATATATGCATTGTAATGTCACCTATCGAAGTTCCATTGCATGACTAGCAATCAAGTATCAGTGCAATAACAATATGGCTGTGTCCATCAAAACACTACACAAAATGACGGCACCCATGAACATTATGTTAAATAAACTAGTGTTACAGTGACAAAAGCAAAATACCCTTAAAACAAAATAAGCAAAGTAAAGTGTATATTTAAAGCATGCAAAGTATCTTATTACTATCATTTATACATTTTTCATCAATTTTATTTTATTCACCTTCCCTGGTTAATTATATTTGATATAGTACTTTATATCTGATATTGTGCATTCTAACAAAAGTCATCTTATGGCATTCCTTGACTCCCAGAATGATACCTAGTAGTCCAAAGGCATCAAGATTGGTGCACGTGCTAAAAATAAATCTTCAAAAATGAATATACAAAGAGAACACAATGTAAGATATTAAGAAAATAAGACAAAATTCTACCGCCACTCTGGGCCTTACTACACACTTCTTAATTCCCTTTCTACTTGTCCACCTTCAAAGTACTACTGAGTACTCCCGTTCTCGTCTCCTTTCTCTCTCACTTTCTCACATGACCCTGATCTCTTCCTGTTACTAATGAGCCATCATTCAAAAATTCTACTCCCAAATCCAGACAGTCTGCGTTCTTGCAAGTGGTGGCCTGAAAATCCATCTTGGCATCACTTGCAGAATAACTTGCAGTCAGGAGCAGACTTTATTTTAATATAAGAACTCTAGGACCCCTTTTTGTCTCTGCAACTTTGACCTCTAAGTAGACTTTAAAAGAATAGATTTCTAAGGCAGGACATGAGTTGCCCATGTTTCTAAGGGGTCAACCATATGCTGCCCTCTTATTGGATGTGCAGCATAGTACTGACTAGGCATTGTTGACCTTGTTTTAAAATGTGCAGTTGGACCCCATTTTCCTCAAGTAAGGACATTGTGTTTCCACGTGTTAACCAGGAGAGCTGGTGGCCTCCCATAAGCCCACCATGGCCTTTCTCTGTCTGCTTCATAGAAGGTCAAATGCCCCTGCCACCTGGTGGGATGTCTGACATTTAGATTCCTGAAGAAACAGCAAATATTCCCATCCATACTGCAACTCTCATTTTGTGTCATGAAGTGGTGTCATTCCTATTGTCCTTCTGCAGCACCAGCCCAGAAAGATTCTCCCTTGCCTCAGCTTGACCTTGTTTTTCCATATTGTCATGTACTTGACAGGTGCATCACCAGTGCAGGGCCTGGGTAGGTCTAAGGCCACTCACTTATCGCATTGCCCCACACAACTTACATTTGTTCATTTTTTAATAACAATGACATAAATGACAATTCGCCTATATGCAAATATGTATTTTAATACACATCTTCATTGAGTACAATAACAGTTGATTATAAATTTACACAGAAAAATCACTAGTATTGACTTTATCACTTGAAGACTTAATTTAACTCTTAAAAAGTATTTCTAAAGTGTAATAGGGGTAGCAATTATACAGCACATTTCTGTGTAACAATGTTTAGAAAATAACATTGAGTTTAAATGTTACAAGTGATAGCCACCCAAACACATGGAATTAAAATGAGGCTATCAACTTATAGGTTACTGAATTTACTAGTTGTGGCAGGTGTCGTTGGAGAGAAATGTGAACAAAGTGTGAAAGCTGTCCCAACAAATAAACTTCTTAACCAAAGAAAACAAGCAGAACTACAAAACATAAGTGAGCACTGAAAATGCCCTAATGGCGAGTGAAAACCAACCCTAGTACTGAGTGTGCTGGAAAATCTACCACTACCCAACTGCCAAATGTTAAGGGAGCAACTAGGTCATGGAGGGGCAAGTCAAAGATTTGATGGTATCAGGGTCTTTGGTCTTTAGCTCCCTGTACAGGTGTCTCGGTAGAATCAAAGAAGAGCAGGGGTGGGGGTCCCTCTTGGGGTTTTGATTTTACTGATATAAATATATTGTTGACCAAGAATAAATAAATAGAACAAAAATTTTAAAAATTAGGAGCTTGGCACAAAATAACAGAGCCTTGAGCATCTCAACGCCACTTTTCACAAGCCACCAACTCAATTGATAATACAGTGTCCAAATTTTGTAACAGTTTCTATAACGCCTTAAACTTACCTGTGTTTTTCTTGTGGTGACTCTGTCATCCTACACATAAAGCAACAAGAAAAAAGTTGAATTTACAATTTTCCCTTTATGTATTTTGAGTTGATTGTTCCTCTGAAGTGATAGGGGCATGGACACAACCTTGTAATGCAATGGTTGAAGATGCTGCTTCATATAGTTGGTGTATTATGTGTGAAACCTGCACTTGGCCATTTTCTGTGTGGTGCCTGCAGGATCTACCTGTGTATCTATGGGTTTTCCTCCGGGTGAGCCAGTATTCCTCCTATATCCTTAAAAAGGTGTGATGGGTTATTTGAGGATTCTTGATTGGCCTAGTGTGGATGTTTCAGTATGTTTGAGACATGACTCTACTGTATAATGGACTGCTGTCCTGTGCAGAGTTCCTTTCTACCTTGCTCACGATTCCACCAGTTCAAATCTGATGCCACACAACTCTAAATTAAATTTCAGAATCTTATGTATTCTTATTTTGGAAACTTTCAGTTCCTCTTATTCCATTGTTTTCCTTAGAATTCATTTTAAAAGTTAAACATTTAAAGGAGCCCGCTTTATGGTGCTACTTTAAAATCATAGGTTAAATTCTTGTTTTTAAAATATTTTTTTTTATATATATTCTGACATACAATAGTGGATAAAATCGACTTTTTGCAAAATTTCTTTCTCAAACTCCTCTGATACTTTCAGTAAACTCTTCAAAACCACTGGGAATAGTTTATAGAAATATGCACAAAGAGGAACTTTGTTTTATGGACTAGGTAGAAAATATAGGCTTTCAAGCCCTGGAAGTCTGGGTGTAATTTAATCTAAACACTTTTAAGATGATATATTTTGTTTCTCTAAGTATAACAATTTTTTGAAAAGACATACAATGTGCTATTTAAACATATTTTTTATAAGGGAAAGAATTAAACCAAATGTTCACAGTACTTTGCTCCCGTGTGTATTATCAGTATTCCCACAAACTTGTACTGCACACACCCACAGCTACACATTCCCACACCTACACAAATGCACATGCATATGTACACATTGTCCATCCACTGGTAAAAACCTTTTATACTGTATTTTATTTACTTTAAGGGTTTCATTAGAATAAATAAATTACAAATTAGTAAGGCATACTCTACTGTGTCTTGTTTAAGTCTGATCAGAAACCACCTATGACCCATTACATTAGTAAATATTTATGAAAAAATTAATTTTTTTCTAGTTTATAAATATTAAGTGCTTGAGTGCTTTAAAAAGGTTATTGTGAAAAACATTAAAACAAATTGTATTCCAAATGTATCACATAGCACTTAGCCACTACTGTATGTACATAAATATTTAATGGAAATGCTGCATGTTGTTACAAAATAATGTAAATAAACATCACTGTAATGTCAACTGTTAGTATATTTTAAAATTTTGATAAATGGCATGAGAATATATTTATATTCATTCCATTGAAGTCCATCATTCTAGTGCTTCTAAAATTCAACTAGACTTTAAACTTCCTTTTGTGCTCTTTTTGAAATATTGACAACCTAGTATGGCCTCATAACTAAGGAATTGGACTTTAACCCAGAAGGCTGCAGTTCAGTCTTTGTCTTGGACTCACTATGCACTGTACTGCGAGGAAATCATTAAAGTTACCATATGTGACAACTCTAAAAACGTAATTTATACCTTCACAACTCTTTAGTAAGGCATTTACAATAGAAATGCTTTTGCTAGTGTTTCTGTTAAAATTATATAATAATTCAGTCCCAATAATATGTTTGAAATCAAACCATTTATGTTTTCTTCCATTCATTATTTAATTAACCTGCTTACTCTAGTTGTGGGTCATTGGCAGCATTAGGAACCAACTCATGCACATGTCAATGTTCACTCATTTCGAGTTGGCAGCTGACTTGACATGTACATTTTAGGGATATTGGAAAAACCACACATAGACACAGGAAGAAAATCTGCAGACCCCATGCAGACCATGAAGGGATATGAAACCAAGGCTTGGAGTTTGAGAGAAAGCAGCACTAACCACCATGCTGCTATGCCATCTTAAATGGTTTATATAGTATAACAGAGTATAAGTGTGAACATCATTGAACCGATGTCTCATTCAAAGTTATTTTCTGCCTTGCATCAATTGTTCCACATATAGGCATCATCTCTCTGAAACCCTCAACTGGTTCAGCGCATTTTTAAAATGGAAGAGTAGATGAATGAAGTTTAATTAACATGTCATTTACACTGGGAGCGATAGACTATAAAATTAGGTCCTTCCATTTTCTTTAAAGTTTTTTACCATTGTCTAACACAGATTTTTGATATTACATCAGCTACTTTATGAGGTCACAAGAACATAAGGAAGTCAAGGTGAGAGAAAGCCATTTGGTCAGCACAGGCTTGGGTTTGAATTCTAGACTGCCAACTGTGTGTGTGCAGTTTGCTTATCTTCCCAAAGGAGTTTTTTTTTTTTAAGCAGTCTGGTTAACATAATGTTGGGTTAAATGGAAACTCTAAGGTGGTCCTGGCAAAATGAATGTACCCTTTGATGGACTGATGTCTCATCGAAGACTGGTTATAGCCTTTTAACCAATGTTAACCTGTTTTGGAATAACCCAGTGAAGGAGATGGATACAGTATATGGCTATTTTGTGTAAATACATGAGTATTTTTTATTCAGACCTAAAGCATGTTTATTTAAAAAATTATATCTGCTATGTTATGAATAAGGGTGACTTACTGCTGTTTAACAGACTCAGCAACCTGGGTTCTAATTGTGGGTTTTATACAAGGACTCTGATCTTTGCCACATCCCCAAAGACATGCCGGTTTGGTTAATTTGTAATTTTAAATTGACTCCAGTGGGTCATTTGTGCTTGAGTCTTCCCCTAAAATTGACTGGCACCTATAAATTAGCCTATTTTTAAATGCTCTATGCTTCTCTTAATAGGCAAAGGCTCATTTCTTATTATAACAAGTACAATTTGCCAGACATTGTACAAATGAAAACTATTAAAAATGAAAGACTCCACTTACAAGACCATAAGGCATTTTTCTTACACTAAATGGGTGTTTTCTGCACTAAATGCTATTAGCAGGAATTCCAAGCTTGACTGATTTGATCTCCATCCAGTGTCTTGCGGTGGTGAAGCAATGCTATAAAACTTGGCAGATTTTTGGCTTTGAGGTGATGATTTGAACCCTTCACCCAAGCTGTGCTAATTCCTCAAAAGGTTGAGAACTTACTTTGACACCTTTGTGCCAATTTAGTCAGAAACATAACCTTCCAGCACTGCCACAAGTGTTAAGTGTGAAACCAAATGGTTATGTGTTAAAGCAATTTACATTTTTGTTTCATGTTATGTCTAACGGCATCTGTTCCGCATAATTCAAGTGGTAAATATTCAATCTAATAAAATCAGTTACATAATTTTGAATAAATATATACTGAAGTAATAGCATGACAATTAGGCTCACAACTGCTCAGCTTATATAGAATACACTTTATGTATTCATTTTTTTTATTCTTGCACTATTCTTCTGTATACAGAAGATCCTGCAGATTACATTCATGCTGTTAATATGGCCTTTGGTGCTAAGTGTTCCTGTTGTGTTTGTGGGAATGTGATGCACATACCATTCAGATGAGTCCCTGGTATACTTTACTCTTAAAGTATCTAGTATGAGCACCAGGTTATTCATGGCTGAAAACAATATAATCTAGCAGGTACACAAAATAATGAATGGACGAACCAGACATTCAGTCAGGACAGCACTGTGGTCCAAAGTTAGTACTACTGCTTCACACTTCTAAAGTCCTGCGTGTGAATTCCAGTTGAAGCGATGCCTGTGTAGAGATTGAAAGTTCTCCCTGTATTTACAAGAGCTGTGTAGAAGATGCGTTTGTTAATTTACAGCTCTTCATTCACCTAGAGTTTCAGTGCATGTATGATGGACTAGTGCCCTGTTTGATCCAAGGATGGTTCCAGTGACCCTGAAATGGATAGGTGGGTTAGAAAATGGATAAAGAAACATAGACCGCTAAACTTAACATTACTGTAAAGTTCTATTGACCTAAAATATTCAAAATATGGAGTATTATGTGCGGCATGGTGGTGCATCGATAGTACTGTAAGGAGACCAGGGTTCACATCCAGGATCCTCCCTATATGGAGTTTGCATGTTCTCCCTGTGTTTGCATGGATTTTCTCCTGGTACTTTAGTTTTCATCCACAGTCCAAAGACATGCAGATTAGGTGAATTGACAATGACAAATTGGTCCTAGGGTGTGCATCTAGGATTTGTTCCTGCCTTGCTCCCTATGCTATCTGGGATATGCTTCAGCGCCTCAAGCAAGCCTGGTCTGGATTAAGCAGGTTTGAACATGACATGAGATGGAATACACTATTTTTTAACTTTCTCCACATTTCTTTGTCATAAATTGGTGGAAGAGGGATTAGTGGTTCCGAATATATAGCAGAGGCTGAATTGATTGCTGGTGAAAGAAGCTTCTAGTAACTAATGTTACTATAATGATACACCACATAGTATTTAGGTACAACAGGAGCCCTGGAATCAGTTCATGGAAGAGACTGGGGTTACACCATATGTTGGGTGACTGATCTTTAAAAACAATGAAACCAAACTGTAGCTAGAACTTCAAGGAGGAAAGAACCTGTGTTTGCCTCAGGTCTTCTGGACAGTTCCTGACCTTTTCTACCTGATTCCCATATGACCTCCCCACAAAGAAAAGGTACCAGTACGGTGATTCTAAAGTGAGCTTTAGCCTGATGCAGGGGCAGCATAATGGCTCACTGCCAAGGAACTAGTGTGGTGAAGAAGCGTGACAAGGTATTTAGAAATATGAGAAGGTGCTAGGGAGTCATTCCACTAAATAGAAAGGAGCATCTTTGGATGAGTGAGGCTCAGTAAGAAACAATTGTCTTTCTAAAGCAGCGGTTCTCAACCTTTAAGTATTTGCGACGCGAGTTTTCATAACAGTTTTAATCGCACCCCCTAACGTTTTTTTGAAACCCTAATCAAATTTATTCCTATATTTTTTGCTGCAGATACACCGCTACAAGTTTAAAATTTTCCTACGAATAGCGAAATTACACCTCATATGGCAACATTCGCGCCCCCACAGTTTGAGGACCGCTGTTCTAAAGTATGGTTTACGCTCCTCTCTGCTCTATGGCATGTGGCGACCCTTAGAATATAATAGAGAGTGAATTGTCCTACCCTATTTGGACAATTTGTAGAGTTGCTGTTTTTGACCATTATTAAATGTGGCTGTTTTTCTTAAATGGATCATGTATCTTTATACATGAAAACATCACCTGCTTTTGTGTTAGGCCAGGAATATACCTAATACTATGCAACGCAAGTACTTGAGGATACTGACTATACTTGCACGTGTACTTCAAGTAAATCTGGCGGTTTCCACCAGGTGACAGTGTGAGAAGTCATTACAGTGAGAAAATGTCCGGTTTCGCTGTGTTGTGAGTTGAGGGAATAAAGATGTCAAAGATAAAAATTCTTTTCATTCTGGTGCTGTTACAGAAGTGCAAAAAAAATGGTATGTGAGACCATTAAATTTATCACATCATTATGATGGTGAATATGTGACCCTTGTATTGCCTCTGCAAGAAATGGATGTAGAAAAGCACTGTGAATACATTTGCATGTCAGCATTTAAGTTTGATGATTTGCTTCACCACATTGAACCATTCATCAAACATCAAGGCAGGCACATTTATTCTGTAGGAGCTGCATTGTGTCTTGCTGTCACATGTTGATAGTAAACAACAATGTTGACGCCACATATTAAAACTTGAATACACAGCCATATTTTTTTTGTGTGACCATATGGGGGCACCAGAGAGCCCACAAACCCAGCAATACAGCACACATTAACAAAATAAAATAAATGATTTTTATTCTTTTACCAGGTACTTTCCACAGTCCTCTCCCAATGTAGGCAACAATTATACAATAAATGAACAATAAAATAACAATTCTCTCTCCTTTTCTACCTCCATTGAGTTTCTCCTGCTAATTCATCCATGTGTGGCAACAGACTACCATTTATGCCGGACCCAGGAATGCTTCTGGAGCCATGCCCTGTTTTCTTTAGGAACACTTCTGGGTCATAAGGAAAGTAGGGAGGCCCTCCCTCGACAGCACCCCCTTTCAATCCACAGAGACCCCAACAGGGCAGCCCTTCCGAACTCCATCTCTCAAGCACGCCTGTCCCAGTTGGGTTCCCATACGAGGACCACTTCCACCTGCCATATGGAGAATGGAACCACTTCCAATTCTCAACTAACGCTAGTCCTTCCAACATAGTCTGGCTTGGTGTAAATTAATTTCCTAGTCCAGCAGGCCATTCCATCTGTCCTTCCATTTTGGACTCCCATTTGGATAATAACACATCCTCCTTCCTGTTCTTCCTCCTACAGCTGGTACACATACACATCGTGTTAAGAAACACGTTAAAAGAATGCTGGGAACATGTGACAGCCATGATGCATGCACTTAAGCATTCTAAGCGTAACGTATAATCCGGCCCTTACTGTCTTACTGACATCCCATTACAACAAAAAAACTGAAAAATATTTTAAAAATTACCATTCTAACTATAAATTTTTGAACAAGCAAACTATTTTTATTGACTCTTTTGGGCAACTTTTTTTAGTAACGCAACTAGTTATTTTGTAGAAAGCAAAAATCTCACTTGTAACACAGGTGAGTACAGTACTATATCTAGATTAGTGTAACATTGAAAATGCACTTGTAAATGGCAAATTTAAATGACAGCATACTAGTAATTTTTCATTCTCATTGATGGGAAAAAACAGCTGACATTTGCTTGTTACAATGAATATTATAAAATTCTAATATATAGTATTTATATGTCTGGTACATTATGCTGAAGGGCAGTGATGATCCTTTCAGTGGGAGGAACTGACATGTTGGAACAGGAAAGAGTGGGGTAAGCCTTTGAAAAGTGGGCAACAGCAGCTATAAAAGTTAAATCTCTCTCCTGTTACATAATATGTATATATATATTTTGGCCATGACTACAATATACCTTATAACATATTTTTGTATCAATCCACAACCTGCATTCATAGACAATCATCCCAAGCCACTTTACTTAACACACAAGTAAACTGAGGTATATAAAGAAAAGATTATGGAGAAAATGTGCAAAACTCACACTAGCAGTGGTCAGGCTGGAAAACTAACCTGGTTAGAGATGTTTTGAGCAAGTACCACTAACAACAGTGTCATAATTTCACCCTTCCATGCATCTTTTGTACATATTTCGATTCTTGTATCTACAATTTAAGGTAATTTAGAAATCCATCAAACCATCCATTTTCAAAACTTCTTAATAATTCAGAAAACCATACAATGTAATTATTCTAAGGGCAATCTATGAGAAGTGAGTTGTAAATTAAAACAACTCCAAAAGCGTCATGTTTCTTTGAACATATTATGTTTAGAAATTTGAGACATTGGAGACCCTAACCTAGATGATCCAGCCAAAGCCTTTTAAATTGAGATTGTGTCCAAATGACACTGAGCAAGTCTACCACTCCTCATCTTCATTGCTTGAATTGAGCTGTGATGGCCTGAACTTCCACTATGTGCAACTACATTACCCATCCAGCCCAAGAATTTAAGTTATCTTTGTATTTGTAATCATCTCTAGCTACTTGAATGGTTTCACATCTGGTTTTCTTCTCCTTATTTGCCCACTGTAAGTTATCTTCAAAGACTGTCAGCTGTGGGCTACTGAGGTGTTCCATAGATTGTGAAAGCAGCATGAGTTTAGAAACATTAAATATAATAACTGTCAAAGATTTTAAACATTTTAACCAAAGATGAGTGAGAGAAATTAATCAATGTTAATAAACCTAAACTCAATTGTTTAATTTTTTATCAGTAAAACATACATTATACATTGCAAATACATCAAATGGGGTCTTTTGCTACCATTATGCCCTATTTTGGTGTTCTATAATTAATTTCTGTGTTGACCATCAAGTTCTGAAAACACATTCAGATGCCATTAGAACAAATGAGAAATAAAAAAAAGCATTTTTCAGAGCCATACAGACTTCTTTTGAAAAGAACTCCAAAAAAACTCTAAAGAAAACCCCTAATCAGTCAGAGTTCTGTTAGTGTAATAAATCAAATCTGCTTTAGCTGTAAAGTGTGAAACACAGTCCTGCTAGGTCTAGATGTCTTTCGCAGGCAATAAAATCCTGCTTACTTCTGAGATGGAGGGGAGAAGGGGTGTCTGCTGCTGCTGCCTCAGCACTCGAAGCAAAGAGTGAAACCACAAAAACAAGCCAAGTAGTAAGTAGTTAAGGGGAAAAAGTAATGCACAAACCAAGCAATAAAACATTCCAAAAAGAAAATGTGGTCCTGAGCCAATAGCTGTTCTTTAGGAGATGAAAAATTAAGGTGGCACAAATATTCCAGCAAGGATTTCTGCCAAAAATAAAATGTTACAAAGTTTTTATATAGCTCTGAAAAAGAAGGGTTTCTATTCCACATTTGAATAAATTTTGTACTACAAAACCACTAAGACTCATTTGCTAAATACTTAATTTATTAATTTTTCAAAACCTGCTTTTTTCAATACAGGATAGTAAGACACAAAATAATATAATTTAATATAATACAGTCATGTGCTGCCTTACAGCTCCATTTGAGACCAGCCATTTGGCCGTATGTTATATTGACTGCATGTCGGTCACAAAATGTACACGTCGTTGCAATTGAAGCATTTGTGGGTCTGATGAGGGTCACCGGTACGCATAATTTAACTGCCAGCATAAACCGATCTTCAAGTCTCAGCCTCATGGAGCAGAACAGATGAAAACAAACCTTAAAGAGCCTTCCAAGAGTCAGAAAACATTTGAGGCTCTGTGAAATAATAATAAGAGTGCTTTGAGTAGTGAGAAAAGCACTATATAAATATAAAGAATTATTATTATTAATGATAATGAAAAATGTATTACTATTTACAAGGCATTTCTGTCTTCTTGATGGAAGAAAAAAGAGCAAACCATTGTGAGAGAACAGAGGGAACCTCAAGGGGTAATACAGTTATTGTGCATGAAGCCTACATTAAAAGAAATATAACATTTGTCTTAGAAATAACATGAAGGGAACTGCTGAAAGGGTTCAGTAAAGAAACAGAGTGTTCTAGGTGTTGGCTTAAGAAATTGGCCGATGTCATGTACTAAGTAAGACCTGACAGTTGTCAAGTTTTTCATAAAAGAGTAACAGCTGAAGTTAAGAAATATTGAAGATAAGAAAGATTGTAGTATAAATGAGAAATCATTCATTTTTTAATTACTTTATTTGCTGACAACCTCTGCTCAGGGCACTGTCCCTTAGTAGATTGATGTAACAGGAAGTTCCCTCTTCAAGCATTTGCTGAAGAGAAGATAAAAGACACAATTAACAGTTTCCTCCTGCCTGATTCCTGACTCAAAAAGGTCCTAGTTAAGGACAAGTTTTCTTTAAGACTTCTTTCCAATTTATTTCTTCCACACCATATGCACAGATTAGAAACAAAAAAAGACATGCCAGCATTGTAAAGTGTGACTTCAACAAAAAATGCTGCGTGGCATGTCCCATCAGTGCCCTGAAGATTGTAACTCCTTAAGTGCAATGATGTATATTTTTTAACTTATTGATAGTTTGTAGCCATTTGTTGATTGCAGTATCAGTATAGGAAGGTAGACATCAGAAAGAACTGCTACCTCTGCAGCTCCACTACTTCTGTGCAGAGTGCATCATTCTGTGGCTGGCAGAACTGCTGCAACAACGTGATAAATATTTGAATCTTCTAATGGTTGGTTTTATCCATTTTTAGAACATTATATACCCTTGGTTATAAGTATATATGCCTATAAATTGGCAGATGACTATTTTTAAATATGACTTTTTCAACATAATATTTCATCAGTTCTTTCCCTTTCTTATTTTCCAACACACTCAGATCAATTCAAGAAAATAAGGAAAGAACCAAAATTTAACATGGCAGTAAATACTGCACACTGTCCATTGTGAGTGAAGCTCCAGTCCATTACAAGCTAAACCCCAACAGAATGTTGCAGGCCAGAATCAGAAGTCAAGTGTCTTACTTTCAGCATATCTATCTATCTATCTATCTATCTATCTATCTATCTATCTATCTATCTATCTATCTATCTATCTATCTATCTATCTATCTATCTATCTATCTATCTATCTATCTATCTATCTATCTATCTATCTATCTATCTATCTATCTATCTATCTATGAAGAAGGACACCATCATTAACCTGATTTCCATTTGCTTTACAATGGAGGAGGCTATATGGAGGTCTGCTGATAGCACTTCGCTGCACGGCTGAAGCCCCACCCCTTCCACTTCCTCTACTACATAAGCTAGGTGAGACCTACTGTCAATGTCATTCAATACCAACATTCTGACCAAGTCAGATGTCTGTAATAGAGCCTGTTGGCTTACAGAAAGCCTGAAGACGTCGACACTAACCCTAATTTCCCCTTGAAATTGAGTTTTCATTGTTCCACCCAAACATTACATGGGGTCACCCATAGTATCCCAAATATTTTGCTGTTTTTGTCTTGTTTTCACACTATCTATCTATCTATCTATCTATCTATCTATCTATCTATCTATCTATCTATCTATCTATCTATCTATCTATCTATCTATCTATCTATCTATCTATCTATCTATCTATCTATGGGCAGTGTGTGTCCATGCTAAAGGACTACACCATTTGTTTTATTAACTGTATGTCCATATCTGTATTCTATGAGTTTCTGTTTGTTTCTTAATATTTTTATTTATAATATTTGTATTTATATATATATAATTACATATTATATATATATATATCACAATATACTATATTTTAATGGACCCAATGTTTTACTTTCTTGTTTTATTTTTCTATTGAGGGACAATTCATTGTTGCACAACTGAATTTTTTCCCAATTATGTTGTTATCCTGCTTCATTTTGGTCACTCACATTTGCTGGTATTTCAAAATAATGTATTCTGGACTTTTTGAAACAGCTAATCACAAACATTACTTTTTGTTTCATACTCTGGAATTTCCAAGATTTCTCAAAAATTATTTTCATATCAAGAGTTTGAAAAACCTGGCAGCTGGGTATATTCTAAATAAAGCCTAAATTCTACTATTACCAAGGGTCCACCTAGGGCAAAAGCACCATCAGGATGGTGAAGAAGATTTTTAGGAGTGAAGAAAAGAAGTACACTGGCAGTAGAAGAAGTTTTACACATACCAGAACAAGAACACAACACTATAGGGCACAGAACACTACATATTTGTGCTAGGTATCTTGAAAGAATAATAGAAAGAGACACCAGTGCAAACAGTAAAATGTGGCTTGGGGATGAAATTGTAATGGTTGGAGAACTGTCAGGTCATGGAAATGCCCAGTTCTTTGTGTAGATAGAACAAGCAAGACAATGCAGCACTTCCTGGGTGACAATTGTTCACTACATGGGGAAGATGGCAGCTAGTTGCAGTTTCTATTGTTTATCTGGAAGGTGAGAAATTAAACCAGGAACATCTCATCAATCCACTGGAGACAGTATACTGGAGACTTATTCATTTTAGGGAGCTAACAGTTGATAAACTGCTTTACAGGCCTAAACATTAAGGAAACTGATAATCAATAGGGAGAGTAGGTAATGCTACAGGGAGCTCTAGCTTGGTGAAACTGCAGCGGTAGGGACCCCAACAGGGGATTTTAAGCTGTCTCATAACTTAGGCAACTTTGAGTCTAATGTCCAGGACAGATTTGGTGTAAAGACTAAACTGGAAGGGTGAAGAGGCGAGTATGCCCAGACATACTCCACTCTCCATGATCTTGAATTAGATTATCAGGATTTCAGAATATTAATTTATTCTGTGTAATGGTCTTCAGTATGAATTTAAATGTGGCAATGAATAAATCCTTTACAGCATCTGCAACTTTTAATTCAGCAAAACACTACACAACTTCAAGTTCAAGATCATACCAAATATAATGACTGCAGTTTCTGGATCTTGTTGCCTTGAGGTTGTCAGATTATACAACTAGAAATCACAGAGGATGACAGATTTCATGACTCGCTCGTGACTTTTGTCATGAGAAAGACTTGCTACAACTTACTAAGATGAAGTAAATGATGACTACAACTGAAAATTGCTGAAAGTGTCATATAGTGTGACACTAGCTTTAAAGACAGAACTATCCTCAGAGAGCTAAACTACTAATCATGAAGTGTACAACTTGACACCATGAGACAGTTAAGGGGAAACTTTGGGCAGTCTCTGT